>NW_008794883.1:980458-1009072 GCF_000699145.1 Aptenodytes forsteri | reverse complement strand
AAAGCCAATAGCCATAGACTAAAACCAGAGAAACTGCTGAACCAGCATGACAACATCTTAAGAAGTTACAAAAATAACAGTTCTTTTGAAAATGTTATAAAATTACTGATCTTCATAGCAAATTTGAGTAAAATTACTGTATTTATTACTGATTGAAAGTAAACTTACCTGAAGGACTCCTAAGTAATGGAAATAGTGAGATATTCATGAGTGCCATAGCACATACGACAAAGTTCGTTAGACATTGACATTCGACATTATTGATAATAATAATTATACAAGCTGTGATATTGTCAGAGCATACATTATAGCTTTTAATATGCATACATATAACTTTTACAGTCTATACATGTATAAATAGATTTTTTTTCTGTAAGAGGCATGTAGGTGCCTATTGCCCTTCCTGTGTGATAGGGAAGTATGTATTTTGGATGTTTTCCCGATTTTAAACAGCTTAAATGCATTATATGCAAAGAAATACGAATCAAATAACTTAGAAAAGCTGATACTGGGAGGGTTTACTTCTATTTTTTTAAAACTTAAGAGTTTAAATACTTGGGTTAATGCCTGCTTTCAGTGTCATTTATTTACAGATGTTTTCTGAAACACCAAACGTATCATTGTACAGGTACCTCAGTTTGTTTTATACAGATAGGTATAGTCTTAGTTACTGAGATGTGACAACTTCATGTCTGGCATCTCTGTTTCACATAAGAGATGAGCCGTGAAATGACTGGAGCGCATCAACTGAGAGCTGCCACACCACTGCGTCGGGCCAGCGTGTGCCTGGCTGGTTGCTTTTCCTCACGTGTTATGAACTCTGACTAGGAGAGGGAGAGGTTACGCTCACAGTAGACACACATACTGTGGATGCAAATCCAGGTTTTGTAGGTACTGCCATTGCTGTCTCCTGGGTATGTAGTTCAGTGCACATTTCTGAAAGCAGTGGTGTCTGCTTGGGCAGACCCCTGCAGTTTATTCACACACACTCTTGTTGCCTGCTTAATTATCCTGGGTCTAATGCTCACACGGTGAACTAGATCTTGCTTAATTATCCTGGGTCTAATGCTCACATGGTGAACTAGATCCGCGTTATTCATAACTAGTTGGTTTTGGATGGTTTATTTTTTAACTTGCAATGTTTCCTTGGTCCAGTTTATGAAATGGAAGTGCAAACAGCTGTACTGGCTTTCGGGCAGGAATAATCACCAGAGGGGAGACTCTTAAATTCAGCACTGCTGCTGAAAGACTTACTCATGACTTTAATTAGCAACTTGCATTATTGTTGGAAGTGGTGACATAGAGGTGTGTTCTGCTGGTTTGCGTCAGATGTGCATGGAAAGGGATGCACATCTATGGTCAGAGAAACCTATTGTGCAAAAAACCAGGTGGTATAGAGAAGGGATGCACATCTATGGTCAGAGATACCTTTTGTGCAAAAAACCAGGTGGTATAGATAAGCCCGATTAAGCTTCATTTTAGCAGATCTGCTTCAGCAAATGCATGGAAAACCAAAAGGCTGCAATAACTATATGGTATATTCATTATTTTAGCTAAAATTGAATTCTTTGCCAGCAGTAAGAGTTCTAATAGCAAAAAATTAAAAGTAATTGACACAGAGTTTGAATCATTTTATTGCCAACAATCAAATATTTGAGGTGTTTGATTTGAGGGTAATAATGTTTTCTCTATTTGTTTTTGTTAATAAATGGAGGGATTCTAAGTGTAAAGCTTGTTCTGTAATTCTGTAAATCTCCAGTTGTCTGGTTTCCTCCTGGCAGCCAGGATTCTGCATGGTCTTCACAGAGCGAGGAAAATTCCAGCCTAAATCAAGAGGAATTTCTATTTACTATATAATCAAGGGTGGAGTTCTCCTCCTTTAATTCTGCGAGCATAGAATTGACATAGCACTGGCTGGCTGTAAATCATGATGTGAAACTCCATCTTCAGGTTTTTATAGATCGTGCATATAATCTGTCTACGGAGGATGCTCAACATTCAGAGACTAGTAAATACTGTCCTAAATGTAATCATAGTCCAATAAAGACAGGGGCAGAATTGTTACTGGCTCCAGTGCGTTCAAGCTTCCACTGCCAGACTTTTTCACTGAAAAAGTCTAAGCGAGAGGTCTGTTTTCTCTGCTTTCAGTTGATGGACCCTCATGAAATCTGTTTCTATTGGAAACTGCTGAAAAGGCTGAAGACATTGTGCTGTGTTGGAGATTCTGTAGGGATGCTGTACTGAAAAAGACAGATAGCTAAAAATCAAGTTTTTTTTAAATGACATCGGTGATGTTGGGTATTTCATGAGGAATTATTTTACACAGAGCCTGCCATCAAAGAAGGTGAAGTGGTCGAACAAAGAGGGTCCATATGGCATTCAAATTGTATGAAGCTTGAAGTTAACCTCAATTTGAGCCCACGGCAGATAAAGTCCATATATTGCTTAGAAAACTTACTTTACACGATGCTAGGTGTATGTCTGTAATACTACCTTCCCATGCTGCAAAGGCCTCAGTCAAAACGATTTTCAAAGATAAGTAAAAATGAATTCTTTATTTCATGGGTAGATTTGCTTCAGTTTCAGTTTTTCAGTACTGCTGTATGGTCTTTCTTTTTTTTACTTAGTAGACAAAAATCCAAAATTAACTTAGCAGATAATGTTTGTGCCAAAAAAGCATTTCTTTTGTCTTTTTGTACTGATATTGTACTTCACCCTGTGCTTCAAAGCTGAATTCAATCACTGATGAAAGAACTGAAGTTAGGTCACAGGGCACAAAAACTATGAAACGCTGCAGTTGTTTTCATCTTCTTTGTAAATAGTAAAAAAATATACTTTCTACTTCACAAAGTTTTCTAGTAAATTCTACATATATGCATATATATGTATATATTTATAGTGATTGTTTTATGCTTGGTTATAAGTGTTTTCTCATATTGTGTAATGTTTTGGGTGACTAACATTGTTTGGATGTAGTTAATATTTTTTAAATGTTATACATTTAATCTCACTTCTGTGAACTTGGAGGGGTTTTTTATGTATTTGAATGGGTGAACATGGGAATGATGGAAGTTATTGAAAATGTTTACATCAAAATAAGGTGTCAATTTTAGCATGACTGTTGCTATTTGTGCCTGAATTTGACTTCTTGCTATTGCTGGATGTTATTGTAGGAGGAAAATGGCTTTGTAATGACTTTCACAGTGATGCTTATTTAGATATGTCTGTTACAGTTGATCTTGAGTCATAACACTGTTGTTGGCTTATAAACTATAATAGTTGAAAAATATGATGGAGCGATCAGAAATGTATTCTGATGAAAAATGCATCATTCCATTCTCATATGAGCTCATGTCATATTATTTTATCCGTAGTTGTGTGTATATTTCCATTTAGATGTATCCATATGCACAGACATTATCTAAATAGCCTGTACATAACTATAGAAGAAGTCCTCCAGCATTAAGCTATGTGTCTTGAAAAAAATGTACTATGAAATATAAAATGATGAGGGATGTATTAGTGCATGCCTATTTTGCAGAGTCAGGTAGTATATTAAAGTTCCTTTTTAGTAAACATTATTTTTAATAATGAAAAATAATCAGCAAGATTTGCGATAGAGCTATAGACATGTCACACACTTTCTGTGAGCTGTTTTGAGGAATTAGCGGCTTTTTGTTTTCCTTCCATATTCTGTAGGAAGAGAACAACTCTCCTCTCACTGGGGACTTACATAGAACATGAGCGTGCATATCCCTTTCTAGCTCATATTTGTGGAATGCTAAACTTTTTCAAATTATTTTAAAGTCTTCTACTGCCTTTACATAGAAAATCCAAGATTGTAAAATTTCCTTGTTCAGCTACTTAACTGCCATTGACGAATAAAATCCATTATGCTAAAATGATGAAATTTTGCAGTCCAGAGCTTCCCATTTCTTCTAGGCTCACTAGAAAGTGAATGTGATTCCTGTACAAAATCCTTCCTCACTCTCCATCTTCTCAGAAAAAAAAAATTCTTCTGGGAAAATTTGCAATACGTATCTCAGAACAGTCATTCTTTCTATAGCTGTAACGTAGCAGTGTCTCCGCAGGGTGCTTACCTACCTGCCTGGGTGTGTTCTCATACTCTGTTATAATTAGTTATTTAAATGCTTATTAAGGTGTGTGTACTAATTTGATGCTCAGGGAAACATACTGTATATCTTTATGTTCTAATCGATATTTTCCTCATTCATCCTTCCCGTACCTTAATAAGAGACATCATGGTGTATTTATTAACAAATGTTTGCTTTCTCATTCTAGCTATACTGCTGATTTGTTTGTAAAAATCCTTGTTTTCTCTAATACTATCTAATTACCATCTACAAAATTTGGTTAAAATATACAGCTTCTTATTTTGTGTACGTTACTTACAGTTGAGTACTGAAAAGCAGTACTTCTTAATCATGCATGCTTTGATGTCCTGTTGATTTGGTTAAAATCTACTATCTCTCTGAAAAAATGGGAAGTCTGTCTCTCAGATTAAGTGGACGCTCAATGCAGGAAATGCCTTGCAGGATGTGTGTTCATTCAGTGAAAGTCTGTATGGTATTTGATATAATACCTGAGATGATAAGTTGGGATTGATTTTTAAATTCTTGACTTTGAGATACAACAGATAACAAAGCTTTTAATGAATAATAGTCTGGGAGTTAGATTATTCTGCGTTTAGAAAGGTTTAGTTAAAGAATTGGACTCGAGAAGTCTTCCTGTTTGTAGGGATAGGACTGGGAAAGGGATTTACAGATACAGTATCATTTTTTTAGTGGATGGCAGATGGGTGCAGCATTCTGAGAAGTACCCACTGACTTTGTGCTCGTTTTGAGGAGGTTTGGTGTTAATCTGAGGTACTAAATCTTTAGTCTTACTGGAGTGTGTATGATAATGTGCTTACTCTTTCAGTGTAACACAGTTCATGCTTCCAATTTTGTCAGCCCAAATCGTACGATTGATTAGAATAAAGTACCCCAAACAATCAACAGATTAAGTATGTATATGGATTTCTGATTCTCTTATTTACCTTGTCAATTTTAAATTCCTAGTTTTGTACCTATATCATCCATGTTCTCGCAGACAGGAAGGATGTAAATTACTTGATAAGAAAGCTGGAATTCTCCTGTAATAGAAAGTTTTCAAGATTTAAGGCTTTATGAAATTTACAAGTAAATGGCAATCAGAAGATGTAATCTGTCAGCCTGATAATATTACTTAGGTACTTCATAAAGGATTTCGAAGTCTTTAATTATTTTTGAAAGTCTCAACAGCTTTGAAATAAAAAAATGAAAGCCCACTTGAGGAGGAGTTGTATTTCATCGCTTTCTAATGTGCAAAAAAAATACCCCTTCGAAATGGATTCAACCTTTTCTGACACTGCTGTTGGGTGACTGGAAAAAGTTGGGAGGGGTTTGTTTAGTTGGTCTTTTCCACCTTTTTCTGAATTGTGAATGTTGTGTGCACTTACCAATGAGGCTTGGCTCAGCCCATCACTGATATTTGCAGTGACATCTAGTGGACTGTTTCTGCAACTGTACATTAACATCTAACGGTAACACACTGGTAGAGAAGTCTGCCTGCTATAACTTCGTTATTTAAACGTCTTCTCTAGCATTTCTACTGCATCTGTGATGTGAATGTTCTTTACATGTGTCTGTACTTGTGGGCAAGCCCTTTAATTTGCTATTTTCTTAAATGCTTATAGACTGAAGACCCAACCATGGAAAGGCCATACACATTTAAGGATTTCCTTCTCAGACCAAGAAGGTGAGAGAGAGGACCTTTGTGTTTTAAAACATTTCTTACTTCAAGGTTTGTTATTTGCAGCTACTTAAGGGTTGTTGAATGCAATGTACCTTCTTGTCTTCTAGCCACAAATCTCGTGTAAAGGGTTTCTTGAGACTGAAGATGGCTTATATGCCTAAAAATGGTGGCCAAGAGGAAGAAAACAATGATCAAAGGGATGAATCTGAGGTAAGGCTTAATGCTTGTGGAAGCATTCAAGTTATTAGAGATTCAAGTATAATTGTAGAAAAAGTTGTACCTTTGAAAGATAAAACCCTGGTAACAGTGTTAGTAGCAGCTTACTCTCCTCCCCCCCCAGCTTTTTTTTTTTTTCTTTTTTTACTGTAACCTGGTGTTTTCTCAACCATTTCAAGTATTTCAAAGTATTTCAGCTGCCACAATGAATTCTAAAGTCTATCTGACTCAGTTTGTGAGCAATTAGAAGTGGAATTCATACTAAGTAGAAGAATTCAGAAAGTCTATGCAAGTAATTTATAAACATAATGGTCTGTATTAGGTGCCTCTTCTTCAGAGGCCATTTCAAAATAGGTGTTACAACATTTTTCTTTATTTCCTTGGCAGCATTGACTTTGCAGAGAATAAAGCTCATGCAAGCACAGCAGGTTTCAAGACTTTTCAGCACTCTTGTCAACCATCATCCATTTTAAGAATTAGCTGCAATTAGGGCTGACAGAGTGAACGTCAGCCCAAGTTTGCCTTACTAATAGTTTGCAGCAGTCATCTGTAACTTGGGAATGAGGGCTCTCATCCCAAGCCATATATCTCTGAGTTCAAAAGTTAGCAGTTGGTTCGCTCTGGCTTCTTGACTGGGAATCTGCACCTGGCCACCACTAGAATGAGCAACCGCCCAAATACATTTGGGAATCCCTATTGTAATAGACTGATGGGATTTTAGGTTGTTTGTCGTTGAAGTGAGGTGCACGCTGTAACCATGGAGCTTATTCTGTTTCTATATGGTTTACATTTAAGTAATTCTGAATTTCTCTTTGGAAAATTTTCAGAATCTGCACCTATACACTAATGTAAGCAACAATGAAATAACTTCTCTTTAACTTGAACTTTAAAATTTATTCCCCCCCCCGCCTTCCTAAGCACGGATGGGATGTGGTTGATTCCAGTGACTCCGCATCTCAACGTCAGGAGGAGTTACCACCTCCTCCGCTGCCTCCTGGATGGGAAGAAAAGGTGGACAACCTGGGGCGGACTTACTATGTCAACCATAACAACAGGACTACTCAGTGGCATCGACCAAGTTTAATGTAAGTGGCAGTGTAGTGCAATGTTTTGTGGATGTGTGCAAAATTACCAGTAAGTAGTGATTTTTTTCCAACAAACATAACCATTTTGAATTTACAACTTCAAGGCTGGAAAAAGTCTTAAGCAAGACATTTACAAAGCAGTTTATAAAGGCACACTGTTCTTTTTGGTAACAGATTAATTATGATTTTGGTGCTAACTGTGCTGCGTATCTGAAACCATACTTCATTCATGGAAAAATTTTCACAGATGTGCTAGTAAATTGAGAACCAAAATCTGGAGATCTTCAGTTAAAAAGGAAACATCTCTTTTTTAAGAATGAGAATAGACTTCCCCACCCCCAGAAAATCACACATGCACTTAGGTATTCTGGGAAATTCTAGGAAATCTGAAGGGGCGGGAGGGAAGCTAGTGCGTTAACAATGTACCTTAGAATATTGGGAGACACATGTGGAATTTTTCAGTAAGTAATTTAACAGGAATAAATTACTTTCTTCTATAGAGACTATTGAAAAGGCAAGGAAAAAAAATGTCAACTCTATTAAGTTTTAATTAAGTTAAACTGATTAACTTTGAGGAGATCCTGATTATTATTCAGTGTATAGACTGCATTACCTATGTACACTGGTTGTGCTTATGTGGAGTTCCTGTTCAAGCCTTCATTATATGTTTCTTATGATTAGATTTATAAAGCTGTGGCAAGCTTACATTTTAAAAAGTATGTATAACTGACAATGTTAAGAGTTATACTGAAATCATGTATTAGGTAAACATCTTGCATTATTTTTATGTAGCGACTATTCTTCCGCTATTGCTTATTACAACAGTAATAGTTATTCTTTCTTGCATATTCATAATCATAGCTAAATTACACAAATGTGTGTTGTCCTTATTTAAGGCACTATTTGTTGTTCTTGTCTGATGCTTTTTTCTTAGTTAGAACTGAATTAAATTTTGTTCTGTATGTTTTGAACTATTTACTGTTGAACTATTTGAGCTATTTACTAAGCAATGTGTATTTTGTCAAGCAAATCTCTTCAACTACTATCATGATTTGTAATGGTGAATGTGTCTATAAAAAAGCAGGTTTTATAAATTATTTGATGTAGCACCTCCTTGTAATCCAATTATGCTAAACGAAGTAAAGAGTACATGGATTCAGAAATGTTTGACTGGCAGATACCAAAAATAATCACCACTAGAAAGCATCATCAGCACATGGGTGTATATAATGAAGGCCTCAGGGGTTCGCTTTTAGCTAGGTATCATCACAGGTAGTTTGGAAACAAATGCGTAATTACTACTGATAAACTTTATGCATGACACCAGGCTTGGTGAAGAGTGAAGACTTTAGAATGATGCTGTTTAGCCTTTAAATTCTATAAATTTATGAAACCACTAGGAGCAGAAGGTCTCATGAGGTTGAAAGTAGGATACATAACCTCTCACTTTTAGGCCAGTGACTTAGATGCTAAGTTGGTCAGCAAGGAAAAATATTGAGTGCTCTACAGTCTGTGTCTGCAGTAGGAACATGAGAGTAGTTCATTTCTCATAGTTGTTTAAAATGTGCAATGATAAAATGATTGCACAAAGAAGTTTTTCCTGAACATAACCATCTTTCAAAGTTACAGTCTCTCATCCTGAAGGAGAGGTTCAAATACAATACTGCCTTCTAACAACATCTGCCCATTGAGTACTGTAGTAGAGATTTATATCTAGCTGTGCACATTGAGAAGTCCCACAAGCCAGGCAGGTCTCCATTAAGGGAACTGGGGTATTTTCCATTTCCACCACTGCTGGTGTGAGCCAAGCTAGTCGTTGCAGCCAGTTCAAAAAGTTATCCATACCACAACAGCTTGCATTTGCTTTGGCTATCAAAAAAAGGAAAGCAATAGTTGCCATAAAGACATGGGCAAAGGTAAAATCTCTGTGTTGGGAATGATTATGGTCATCACAGGAAAGGATGAGTAATGATGGGTTAGTATATTTGAGTGTGGACTTCTATTTCTGCTCACCCAACTTTGACATATAAAGAATGTTAATTTCCATTGTTACATGACATTTGTGAAATGCTTCCAGTTTTATTTACTTTGGATTGAGGGATTAAATGGTCTCCTATTTATGAAGCCTGACATATGCAAGAATAATGATTTTTATAATCAAAATCATTAATGAGGTTTTGAAAGCAATGGACAAAGTAGGTGTTTTAGTTTAACATTCATTATTTTCTTGTTCTTTTCTCCTTCACATGCTTTCATTTCCCCATTATCCAGTGATTTGGGATCTGATTCAGATAACAATATCAGGCAAATAAACCAAGAAGCAGCCCATAGGCGGTTCCGCTCTCGTAGACACATTAGTGAGGATTTGGAACCAGAACCTATGGAGATTGGAGACATTCCTGAGGTATGTAAAGGTCTTGGTTTTAAGAACACTTCAAGCTGATGTGTTTCTCATTTGTAATTACTATATAACATACATAATAATGTTTTTACATGGTGTCTATGGAAATTGCCTAAGTAAGATACCAGTGACAATAAAAATCCTAAACAGAACTATACTTTCAAGGACCCATGCATTTGTGGGTGCCTGATAATGTATGCACAATACTAAATACTATACAAATGCTGGGAGAAACATTTATAATTCCAAGCATTGCTTGTTATATATGCGTTGATAGAAACACTTTCAATGTTCTGCTTTGAATAACAGTGGAATAAGTCGTAAAAAGAAGGGAAACATGCTGGCTGGAACTGCCATATATTTCAGTTTTCTTTAGTGTCTTGATTTAGAGGAAAGAGAAGCTGTTGGTTTGTTTCCTAGAATGCTTGGTTTTAGTTAGAATTCTGAGATCTCTTATTAATCAGAGTGAGTATTTGTTTAATTTATATCTAGACTAAATAAATTAAATTTGGTAGATATTTTTAGGCCTAAGTGAGAGTTTGTGCAAAGCTCGAATCTCATTCAACTTTAAGGAACATTTTATTATGTGAACCACAGACAAAATTCTTTGTGAAAGCTAGTTTTGGTTCACTAAATGTTATTCAGAGCAACAAATAGATTGCTGAAACTGTTGTTGGCACTCGTCACCTGTTAATATTTGATTTGCAGATACTAATGGGTCCTTTCTATTATGCATTTTATTCTAAATTAAAATTAACAGTTGTTTCTTACAAGTTTTTAGTAGGAGTGCAGAATTAGTTATATTTTGAACAAAATTTCAAATAGAATTTATTTAATGAGAGCTCTTTTTTATGCATCTTTTCATCTACATCATTTTCTGTGTTGAATCGTAAAGCATTGTGTCATCATCAACATGAAGACCATTTTGAATTCAACATGAAAACCATTTTTCCCTGTGACTACTTCACATTGCGTAGAGTGTTTGTTTACATGTTCTAGGGATTGGTTTATTTTGTTAAATATTAAGGCTGTTTATCACACCCGTGTTTGCCGCAATGAGGTGATCACATAGAAGGCAAAGGGAAAGAAGACTCTATCTGTCTTTATAAATGCTTAACGTAGTTTCTTCTCTTTTGTTAGCCTTGGGAAACCATTTCAGAGGAGGCAAGTGCAAGTGGAGATTCCTTAAGCTTGTCATTGCCACCTCCTCCTGCATCTCCAGTATCCCGTACCAGTCCTCAGGAGCTATCTGAGGAACTGAGCAGAAGACTTCAGGTCACTCCTGATTCCAATGGGGAACAACTCAGTTCTTTGATTGTAGGTGACAGGCTGCTTTTTCTATATAAACCTCTATTACTGTCGTCATCTCTTAGTTTGACCTAATCTGAATCATTTACACGGATGGGTAGTAATTGCTGGTCTCAGGAAAACCTGAACATACAGTTAAAATTATCTTCAAAAAAATGCATCATAATTTCACCATTGAGCAAACTGCCTTGAACAACAGAATTCCTCAGTTTAGATTTAATGTTTTCTTCTGTGTGAGTTTAACTTCAGACTCTGCTACTGTTACACCTTTAGTGAAACAAAACATGTAATACTAGAGAGTACTAAGCTAAGAATTTCCAAAGGAAAGAGGAAAAACTGCTAATGCTCTTTCAGTCATCATCCATTTTTCTACATGATAATTTTTCTTAAGTTCAGTATTTTAACTGTACATGTTTATATTAAAGCATGTGCTTTCTTATATTAGGATTTTATAAACCCCTCCTAGTTTACTGGATTAACTATTATAAGACTAACAAAGGATTAGAACTGAAAGTAGGTAGTTCTTGTGAAATCTTCCACAAGTTTGTAAATGGCTAGCTGGAAAAAAATTGTCTCTAACCGTAAGAGTTTACTTGAGGTAAAACCAAAAAATGTCCTCTATATTTGTGTTATCCATTAGTTTGTCAGACTGATGATACCACAAAAAATAAGGATAATACAGTTGCGGGTGGGGGAATGTCTTATGTCTCTTTGATTACGAAAAACAATTGTAAGTTTTAAGCAGAACATCATGCTGTGATTTGTTCATTTTTTTATTCTTGGTATATGCCATCAAGGTACCTTTGCAATTCAAGAGATAAGAAATCGTATTTACTCTTGTTCTGATTAAATAGAATCTTGATTAGGTGCAAGTTTTTCACAAAGAGCTTATGCAATAGGTGTCTTACAATGATTTGAATATTATCTAGAGGTTAGTTAGCAAATTAAAGCTCTGATGGCTAACCATCTGCATAAAGAGTCACTTGTGCTTTTGTAGATAACTGCAGCTTTTAGTAGACCTTCACTTGGAGGGCAGGAGATTAATCAAATAGTTTCAGCGGCAAGATCAGGGCCTACATTTTTTTACACCAAAAATAATAAATAAATGGTATAGCTGCAAAGTTATCTTAATTAAAATAATTCGATAATTACATTCCTATACAAACTAGTTCTTTTATGAGCCATTAAGTGATAACATCTTTCTTAGCAGTGCAATAAAAATTATAATCAGACCACACTTGCAACGTAAGAAATTGTCAAAGCATTTAAAATCTCTGTTAGTGTGCATTATCCAGTGTAAGAGGGTGTTGAGATACTGAAAGTAACAGAAAAAACCAGGCAGTGAAATTACTCTAAAATGCCTTGCTGAGGTGCCCAGAAATCTGCATGCAGAGACTGAGTGGGTCAGCAGTGTTCAGTGTGTAGCCCTAGCCTATCAGTCAAGGCAGCTCATGGCTCTGAACTGTGCTTCCCACAGCTCTGGCCTCTGTGAGGGCTCACTGGCCTTATCCAGCACTTAAGTCTGAGCTGGTTCCATGTGAAGGAACAGTGCTTACCCTGGGCTAATAAATCCTCCCAATTTGGAGGTTGGCAAGCACAGTACAGAGACATCCAAGAGCTTCATTTGGATTGAGCCAGGTAGGCAGGAAAAGTTTGGCACTTCCAGCTGAACACAAGCTATAATCCATGTGCTCAGGTATTTCCACGTGACATTTCCTCTTGATCCAGATTCCTGAAGGCTTGTGAGATCCTGAAGGCTTCATGACTTTGCATGGAGGAAGCTTGGATCCAGGGTTTTTCTCAAACCCACCAGCTCTAAACTGGCTTTATGTAAAGCTGGCTCAGCTCTGCAGGTTGTGAGCTGAAACTAGAAGCACTTACAGTTGCATTTCCCCAACAGTGTGCCTATACTAGTATATCCAGCCTGACCTTTGATTGTTTTACAGACAGCTTCAATGTCTCTACATCCATACACAGTTAATCTACAACACAGCTAAATTGCCAACAGATACTTGAGGAGTGGTTGTATGTGTGTTAAAGTATGTTGTCACTCTCTTCATATATTATGTAATGCCAGAAAACACTTCAGACTTGTTGGTCAATACATTTGTCAGACAAATCCTTTCACGTTAATCTTTAGCACAGCATAGAAGCAAGGTGTAATTACATCATCTTTTCTATATTTTTTTTTAAACACTGATCTTTTAACAGAATGTGCTCTTAGGACTGATGTATTCAAGTAAGAGTTGGAGTTTCTGATATGTCTCTCAGATAGTTTGCTTCATGGTGTTGCTTTGTTGTCTTTCAATGATACATAAGGGTGCCCATGTGAGCGGTTATAAATAGGCTAGGTCATTTGCTTGATTATTAGTGCATTCATTCTCGTACCATTAATATCCAGAAGAGGGTAATGCTGGTTACTCTTTGATTAAAGATGAGGTATCAATTATGCAAAATAATAAGTTTAAGAATTACCCAAGGCTTGTTTCTGTACATGGAATTTACAACCTCAATCAAACCACACAGAAAAGCTGTGTGAGAAAATGCATTTGAAGTGAAATGCTATTTAGATGCTGATTGATTGTATTGAATACTGTATAAATACTGTATTTTACTGAATACTGGTCAGCCCTGAAGTGGTCAGGCAGTTGGACTAGATGATCCTTGTAGGTCCCTTCCAACTAAAATACTCTATTCATGGCTTTCTTTGTTGCCAGCTCTCATGACTACAGTATTTGTATATTTTTTTCATTATAGGGGATTTCTCATGAGTAACAAAAAATGATTGCTGATGCCATGCCTAATGTTTTCTAGATGTCTTGGTACCAGCTATGGGGATATTTCAAAATTACTGTTATACTGACGTATTTCTTATGTTGGACTACACCTTGTAGACCAGGTATTAATTCTACAGGGCAATGCTTGCTAACTGATGTAGGCAGAACATTAGTTCCTTCTTAAATATAAAGAATATTAGTGTGGCACATTAGTTCCTTCTGAAACATTTTTTAATTGGATAGCAAACGTCTTGTTATCAAGAAGTAAAAGCTGAAATTATCTTTGGAGGTCTTCCTTGTAATTTTGGGATGTGAAGAAGCCTCTGTGGCTGGGAGTCCCACAAACAATGTCACAGCAAGTGGAAAATGTTATTATTGATCCTTGTCACTTCTCAGGTGCTGTCCCTTTATAATCTGAGCCTGTCCCATATGGAATGGAATTCAGTCACTTGACACCACTGTGCTTTATCACCTTATTTTTGATATATCGTCTTCCTTGTAATTTTGGGATGTGAAGAAGCCTCTGTGGCTGGGAGTCCCACAAACAATGTCACAGCAAGTGGAAAATGTTATTATTGATCCTTGTCACTTCTCAGGTGCTGTCCCTTTATAATCTGAGCCTGTCCCATATGGAATGGAATTCAGTCACTTGACACCACTGTGCTTTATCACCTTATTTTTGATATATCTCACAGGTTTGTGAGGAATTATGTTTTAGTATCAAGCAGACATGCTAGCATATCTGCTTTTTTTAGGGCTTTTTTGTTTCTGATTCATGATCATGAAGGATGTGTCTTGGGAAGTTCAAAAACTAGAAGGCAAAGAGAAAAATTAAGACTTGATTTTTTAAAAAGATACCGTAAATTTTTATAGTAAATAAATTTTTAAGACATTTGAGGTCTCACCCATAGTATTTGATTTTGGATTTGTTTTTTAATGCCTAATTTTTGTCAATAATGCATGCCATCTGTGAATTTCACCATGAAGTAATGAAAGCCAAGGTGAAGCATTCACTCCCTGAAGGGCTGTATTACAGCTACAGTTTTTATTGCAATGTCTGGTTTTAAGAGAAGTGTCATCTGCTTAATTTTTGTCTAAGAAACAATGTTCTTAGCTTAATTGCTCAGATTTTTTTCCATCCCTCTTACAATTTTTTTCTTGCTGGACAAATTGGCCTGCTTTTATATTAAGATTTCCCATCACTTACAAAATCACATGGGACAGGATTTTTAACATAAGATTTGCCCTTTCTATTTGACATTTCCAAAGAAATTCATAGCAATTCAGCTGATCTTCACTGAGTTCCAACCAGAATTCCTGGAGTCAGTATTTTGACCTGGGGTAATAAATACTGCTGCGTTCTGCCATTGTTTTTATGACAGTAGGGGAAAAAAAAAATCACATCTTTTTTCTGTCAGAATTTGTTGACGTTGACATTTCTCCTTTAGAAAAATGAATGAGCCCTTTTTTTATATAATAAAAAATTTATATAATAAAATGTCAGTGAAGGGTCACTGACAACAGAAAAATTGTATATACCACTACCTAGTAAAATAGAAGTAGATACTAATTGTTTACAGGAGATTTTATTGCAAAGAGGTTTGTACCTATAAAACATAAGTAATCTGTCTAGTAATTGGGTATATTCTAATGTCCTTTTCTTTTGGTATTTTATATTATATTTATAGGTGCCCTAATGGTCATTACAATATAGAGTTCTATCTCTAGCAGTTATTGGTTTTGTGTAATTGGGTATATTCTAATGTCCTTTTCTTTTGGTATTATTTATATTATATTTATAGGTGCCCTAATGGTCATTACAATATAGAGTTCTATCTCTAGCAGTTAGTTTGGTTTTGTATGAAATTTCTGGATTAACTCCAGCCAGCAAACTTCCGCGCACTTCTCTGCCATTTGTTAAACAGTAGACTTTAAAGCTGTTCTTATTATTGAAGAGGAAGCTAAGCATCATGTACTAAGATGCAAATTTGGAAATATCTTAATATGCCAAGAGATGATCTCAGCAAGGCTCCCACTGTGGCTGTAATCCCAGTGAAAGTTCTGCAGAACTTGCTGCTTTCCCAGCCACGGGCTCAGAATGTCGTAGACACGAGAACCACGTATCATCCCCTGCATAGGATTGGCATCCTCTTGTGCCCCTGTGCGAGTAATGAATATAGGGGTTAACTGGTACAGTAAGCCATATGTAGAAATCTGTTAACTCTAGCCTATTGATTTTCCAAGGACTACATTGCCAATAGTCAGCCAGAAGTTTTACATTTTCCTTATACCGCTTATGCTCCCTCCAGGTTCTCTAAAATGTCTTCCAAAGATACTTGAAAATAGTTTCTCAAAAGTTCCATGGCATTTTCCCCATTATGTCTTTAGTTAATCTTCCCCTTTACTGCTGATTCCACAGCTGTTGATTTTCCCACGTGTTCTCCCAGATGGGATGGCCTATCCTCTTCTCTTAGATTAGGTCAATAAAATATTGTAACTTGGATGCTAAAGATGAGTACAAGATGTGTATCCAAGTATTTTCCTTAGTTAATCTGAAACAGTCCAGGATGGAATGCTGAGAATTTTGATTTTTCATTGCTTTCCACATTTCTGTAGAAGTATTAAAACTAAAGATACTGCAATGTAAATATTATTTTTTAGGGGGTTGGATTAAATGGGAGAAAAGTAAAATTACTGAATAAAAGCCCATTTTTTAAAACACCTTAACTTAAAGACATCTCTCTTTTTTTTTGTTTCCAGCAAAGAGATCCTTCTTCAAGATTAAGATCTTGCAGTGTAACAGACACAGTTGCTGAACAGTCTCAGTTATCCTTGGTAAACCAAAGCTAACTTCTATTTCTTTCTTTTTGTTTCGACATTCTCTGATTCTGAATAATATCTTATCTTAGGTCAGTTCTAGTCAGATATAGATCAGTAACCAGTATGGGCATATGACTATCCCAAATAGTATTGGATACCAAATTAATATCATCATGGTCAGCAACTAAAATGAGGACATTCATGAGAGAGAGCAATGTTTTGAGACTGAGAGCATAGTCACACTAACTTTAGTTATCTAGCATAGAAATTTAGTTTACTAAACTGTAGATACATAGTCAGTGGAGAGAGAAAATCCTCCAAGGGGTGTTTTCGGCTGGGGTAGGAGAGGGCAGTAGCACTGTTGACACTTGGAACTGTAGCAGCCACAGGACTGTCCTATCCAGGTATATTTTTGTGTCCCGTAAATTGATTTTACTTGGAATATATAAATCTGTATAATATTGAAAAAGATTGGTGTTTTACTTAGTTGTAGTTAAAAGGAGCCTTTTTGTGATAGTCCTTGTATGATAGAACTGAATAGAATTGCATCTGTTGTAGTTTTTTAATCTGAATGATTTAGCAGCTTCTTCTGCGATTTTATTTAAGTAGATTCTTCAAACAGGAAAAGATACAAAGATTTTTTTTTAAAAAACATTCTCTTTCACATCATAACCATGCACACCTTTGATCTAATTGATAGAAAGTTCTACATATTTTGTCCTACAACCCAAGTATGAGGATTGCAAAGGTGGTAAGCTATAGAGTGACTACTTAAAATAGGATTGTGCAAGATATGCTTTTGAATAAAACTGTTCAGATTTTAAAAATAATTCAGTATTTTTAAAAACGCTACTTCCTTTACTTGTTCTTTCTGTTGCTATTGGGCAGACATTTACAATAACCACGGTGTTTCTCTCCTTGTTTAATTTTTTCACCTGTTCTAGAAGTTGTTAGTGTATCTACATTTGCTGCTCACAGATGCATGTAATAGCTGTTGTTCCAAGAACTGCTTCTGAAGTATTATCTGTTTCTTTACTTTCTCTTCTGGGTAAACAGTGGTGTGGTTTCCAGTATAATTACATCTTAACTGTCTTCCCTCTCTACTGGACAAAGCTGTCTCCTAATGCAGTCTGTTCCAGAGGTGTTCTGCTTCTTTATTTAATATCACTTTATGGAGTCTGGGTTTCTTATCACTTTATGGAGTCTGGGTTTCTTATCACTTTATGGAGTCTGGGTTTCTTATCACTTTATGGAGTCTGGGTTTCTTATCACTTTATGGAGTCTGGGTTTCTTTAACTGGTGTAGTCAGATTGGGATTGGTGATGTGTCTTTCACTTTATTATTGTAGAACACTCATTTCATTAGCAGATGTTCAAAACAGCAGAATTGAAAGCATTGCTCTAAAACAAGGATGTTGCCTGATCTTAACCATATTTAATCCTTACTAAGCTAATGATAATTTATCTTCTAGCAACTAAATACATACTTTCTTTCTAAATACAGTGCTGTTCTTGACTGTATTAATCCTTACTGAAAATTCAAAGTACCAGTTCCGTCTTTTTCATCGGACTTTTTCTGTGCAGTCATTGATGACCAGAATGTATCCATTTTGGTTTTAAATACCATGTTTATGGGCAGAACATGCAAAGTTTATTGGGGGGGTGGAGGGTGTTAATAAGATCATGTTACATTTAGAGTAAATGTTCTTATTATTATCATTAGCAATACTGAACATATAGAATTGGATACAACAACTCTTGAAATTAGTTCCCTTGGTGGTTTTTGTATAAGATTCTGACCTGGTTATCAGTGATTGATGACTCAATTTTTTGCTATTATCTTAAACATTATTTCCATCTAATTGCTGTCTCAATAAATTTGACTGTCTGTGATTCCCTACTCCTAAAGGTGTGACAGTAATCTGTGACCTTCATCACTAAATATACTTATCTGTAACATTCATTATCATTTAACAGCAGAGTGGTCCATCTAGGAGAGCTCGTTCTTCAACTGTCACAGGTGGTGAGGAACCAACGGTAATAATACTCTTTATCAAGCACTATCTCTAAATAAAATGTGGGTAGATTTAGGTCTTGTACAACAAGGAACTTTTTTTCACAAAGCAGCAGTGTGTTGAATGAAACAGTCACTGAATCAATAGTTACCTTTTTTGTTGTTGTTTCAAATTTTCTCAAAACACTGCAATTTCACGCAAATACTAGCATGTTTTAATGATGTGGATATGCCACTGAGTTTTAACAAAGCTGTGCGCTAAGGAGATACCACAGGCTTCTGAAAAATGAAAGATACAATACCTAATTCTTTAAAAACAGATACTGAATGAATTAGGGATTAGAGACATCAGATGAGTATACATCTAGCTGTGTTTTTCGCTTGCTTCTGTCTTCCCTTACTCTCCATTAGACTAATTCATTTTAATTCTTAAAGTTGATTGTAATTTGAGAACCGTGGAGGTACAGTGATGTATTATATAGCTCTTAATGGTCTTATTTAATGCCAGTTTTCATTTTCCAGTAGTTGTTCAGCAGTCCAAGGCTGAATTGTTACTTTAGTCATCTAATAAAATTCTGGAAGTGCTTTTCTGAAAGTGTAATACAAGGAAAGTGGTTTTAATTTATATTGGACTTTGTCAAAAACATCCCCTTCTTTTTTAACCTGATTAAATGTCAGTCTGAAGCAAGTTATTTCATAGAAATCATTTTACAGTAACTATCATAAGTAGCTTTTATGAATATGTGCGCTCCTAGATAATTTGTTTCAGGGAAAGAAACATAATTTAGACTTGGTATTTTTCCTATTTGTATTTGATAATGTCAGATCTTAATTTGGGTGTTGATGCATCATTCTGTAATACTGTATATATGTACTGTTTTTTGAATTTTAGAATCAGAGGAGCATACTTGTGTTTTATTACTGCAAATAGCTTTTTTTCTTTGTTTCCTTGCAAAACCTGCTTGACTTGTTAATCATTAGTTAAAATGCATGCTATATTGAACTGTAGTGTAAAGAAGGTCTTTTGTTGGCAGAGCATCTTGTCTTGATCATACTTTTTAGAGCAAAATACTAATATTTTTCTGCAAATAACTCAGTTTAAACTTCACTGACTCATAATTAATACAGCTATGTCATAGATGTTTTACCTAATTATATTGCAGCTTACTAATGGGACCCTACCCCCCCACTTTGTCTTCATTCAGCGTACATTTATACTCTGAAATCCAAATCTGCAGAGGACTTAGGACTTAAATAGGATTCATGCATTTAAATCCAAAAGCAGTCTCTTCAAAGGTTGCCATTCTTTTTGTCCTTTAGGCACCTAAAGTTTGTAGGCATACAATCTGTCAATAGTAGAAGTTTCTAGGTCACTTTAGTTTTGCTTTCAGAATCCTATAAAACCCTTCATTGATATGGGACCCACAAATTAGACATTCTTCAGCCTCAGTCCCTAAAGCAGCATGATTCTGCAGGCATGCTGGGAGCACGTCTAGCACAGAGGCACAGGGGTGGACTGCACAAAAATGCAATGCTGTGGCATCTTAAGAAGTGGTGATGCCCCTTTTTATAACTGGCTTAGTTGAGTTACTTAAGAGCAACAAGCACAAGAGCTCTGTGCCCTCCTACATATGAGATGATTTAAATCCACATGGCTCTTTCAGGAATAGTCCCAGTGCAGGACTGTCTTCCTCTTGAATCTGTTTTGCAGTGAGAATGAAAGACGCATTGCACAGGTGAGGGAGCGATAACTGTGCTTGGCTCTTTAGCCTGATGACCAATGCACTCAGCGAGTTGAGCCCCTTCAGGAACAGCAGTTAAACCCAAGAGTGGCATATCCTGATTGATGGCTTTAATTACTGTTATTTTGTGTGAGAGTTGATATTACCGTCATGGCTCCACCCTGTCTGTTTTAGAGTGTGACTAAAGTAGGAAAAACTCTGTGTTGATTTGTGGTTTGTCTTAGCAAGCTTTGAGGCCTGAGGAGGCTATTAAAGGGCATATTCATGCAAACTAATGTTACCTGATTTCCACACACACACCCCCCTTGGGTCCAAGTCTAAGCATTTAGATCATAAGAAATTGATACACTAAATATTATGTGTAACTAAAAATGTTACATCTGCCGTAGATACAGCGTGGCTGACTTTTTATATTGTCAGTGACGGAAGATGAGTAGATTTGTTACACTTGAGTGTGTGTAATGAAGTAGGTATTGATTGTAGATAAAGTGCATGTTTGGGTAAATATATCTGTGGTTATTAACCACTTGCTTTTCAGGATTTTTTTTTTCTTTAAGTCCCCCAAGGTCCTTTACCATTCCTCTGTGAAGGCTACATTGTAAAACTAGGCTGAGCAAAACATAAGTTAATGCATCCTGTGTCCCAGCATCTCCATTCTTGTGACATTTTGTCCTTAACCATAATACTCTCTCCCCCCCCCCAAGTATTTATTGAAGACAGTTGTTAAAAAGCACTCAATTTTGGGAAAAAGGCTCTTGATAAATCTCCCAAGTTTCTACTCTGTGTGGTAGAATATCTTTTACACTGGTATCTAACATATGGAAAGGAGGTTGAAGGGCAAACTCTGTTTTGCAGATTGCATTATGGGTTGCATTAACCCACAGTGAATAGCAAGGAGAAAGGCTGCTGATAGCTGAATTTATTCTGATAGTGTGTTAAAGAGAAAGGAAAGATCAGGTGGCATAACTAGAGCATCTGTCTTGTGTTTCTGTATCCTCACAGTCGAAGTTGATAATTTGCAGCATGCCATCATATAGTGAATAGATTGTGTATTATTACAACTAAATGATTAAATTTTTAATTGAAAATCCCTGAATTATCCACACCTTATGTTTACTCTGTACTGTAGACAATATTAATAGCCTGAATAGAGCAAACATGTAGGAATGTGTAGCAGTCATCCATTAGTCCAGAAAATCTGTGAATCACTGTCAGCCCTCGCAATTTCTCCCAGACTAATCAGTTAATTATCTAATTTTTAACTCAAACATTGTCTGTGGACTGCTTTCAGACCACTTACTGTGGCCTTATTGACCACTGATTAACGGTCTGGAAACCATTAGAACAGCCTTGAAAAGGTAGTCTCCTTATCATTGCCTGCCAGCTCTGTGAACTAAGACAAGTGGAAAAATAGCATAGTCTTTCCAGCACTTGTCTGTTTAGGAAAGAAATAAATCAGAGTCTCATATTTTGTTTCAGTGGGTATTACTTTGTTTCCTCATCTGTTTTCCTCTGTTTTCTATTTCCTATTGTAGTATGTCAACTTTCTGACCCATTCAGTATGTTTTCTCATTTCCTTTCTTGATTATCTAGGCAGTTCTCCAGTTCATTGTGTCAACCATGCTCTTCTCTTAAAAAGCAAATATACTGACTTAAGCAAGAATCCTGGGAAAGAGGTCTTAAGAATATGAAGCAAGAACAAGAATTACAGTTAATTACTTTGCTGGAGCAAAGAATGTAGAGTGTAGAAAAATAATGTATCCTCAATTTCAACAGGAGTCTTCAGAGGCCTAAAGAGAGTTATCAAATTCTACTGTGTAATAAAATTCACATCTTCGATCTTTGGGTAGTAATTTTCCACTATATACGTATTTTTAAATGGAATGATCATAAAACACAAATCACTGTTTATAAGGATGTGGAAAGAGTAACTTTGCTTGCTTTGTGGTTAGTCTGGTGAATAAAGCTAAAGACAGAGAGGCAGCTATCCAAGTAGCCAAGTTGTGGCTTAATACTTCCCATGCTCTTGTGAGTCTGCATAGTAACTCAAAGCATGGATGGTACATACTTTAGAAAAAGAAAATACAGTTTGTAGTAAGACGTACAATACTTGCACTGAGGAATCTAAATAGTAAAATAAGGAAAAACTGTTAAACTTTTAGAGTTTAAGATACTAATGAATGGATTGCAGGTATTGAACTGGAAACTGGAATCATACTTAGCCATCTAAGTTTTACCAATTAATTTTGCATTCGTTCTATTCACCCTATGTATGCTGTAAGTGGTTATAGGTTTTTCTTATACTGTCAGCCATAATGCAGTTGCTAATGATTTTTTTTTTAAATCTTGCAAAAAAAGATTTCCTTTAAATTAATATAAATTCAGGAAAAATAAAAATCTGTTTGTGATATTTCTCACATGACTTTGAATTTCAGTCCTTTTAAGCTTTTACTACTCTTCCTTTTACTGTTTCGTGGCAAAAAAAAAAAATAGCTTCTAGTGCATCAAACTCTGAATTAATGCGTCTTGCTAATTCCACTTCATTACAATTTTTTAGTTCACCACTTACTCCATATATATTTCTTAAATAGTGCTTGCATATATAATTTGATAGTGACTACTTCAGGTTTAAAATAAATTTAATATTAAAAGTATGCAGCCATAGGATAGAAACAAATTATTTATCAGGCTACGTTTTAAAAAAAAAAAAAATAATTAAAGTATCATTTATTATAGATAGCCATGACAGATAAGAGAAAGAACATTTCCTGAATTGCCAGGAGACCAATCTCAATGTTTCTTTAAATGTTTAGGGCAGTAGTATGTTAAGGTAGGAATAACACTTTTTCATAACGTGTTGGATTTTTAGTTTAATTACAAGGATTAGTAATTTTTACGTTAAATATACTTAGCTTTTTTCCTTCAGAAGAATGGTCATCAGTGCAGTTGTCACTTTACCAGGAAGACTCCTTTCTAAAACTAGAAAGCTTAACAGTTGGTTTCTAACCTATGTGAAGGTATTTGATAATTTTCAAGGCTGATTCTTCCCTTGGTTTTATTTTAAGGTCATACTAAATAAGTTTAAAGAGTCTTCCTTAAACATCTTTGATCTCTTACTCATGCTTTGTATTCCAACATTCATTCCAAGTGCTCACGGAATTCAATTTGCATTCATCTAGTGAGAATTTAAAAGCTCAGAGCCATATATGAATTTTAATATTTTGCAGGACTGAGTCTTCAGTCATTCATCTTTATCACAATCATTTACCCGTAGAGCTGATTTCCTTCTGCCTGCACTTAAGCTGCTTGTTATATGAATCAGCCCTGAAACAGAGGCTGTGTTTCTGATGGTCATCTCAGATGTGGGCAAAATACTCAAAAAAGCAGAGGCAGCTTTGCTACTCTGAATTGTTGATATCATTACTGTGATACACATGTCTCTGCCTACAGTGGTTTAACAGTGGCTGCCAAAGACTGGATGAAAGAAAACCCCATATCTGCCCCTAGTTCATTGGCTTACTCATTCTCTTGATGTGAGGCTGAGACATACTACTCTTTTCAGAGTTTGTGCTAGTGATCAACTCTTCCCAGCAATTATTTTATATCTCTAATAAAAATATCGGGATTGATGCTAAAATCATACTGTTACTGTGTAGTGCTGAATTTGCACTGACTTCCAAATTTGAAGTTGTGTCTCAGTAGTTAGTGACTCCTGGTACTAACAAAATGAGCAAAGACCGCACGTGAAGTGACAACAAAATATCTAATGTTCCGCACAAAGCTTCAGTCTGTATGCTCTGTTTTTCCTTTATCTAGCACAGCAGCACATCTTCTCCATGAGATGCCCTGAAATTGCAGAAGTGAAAATTACACACCTTCATGTTTGATACATGATAACATGTTTTCTGTGAAAAGACAGAATGAATGAAAGCATGACTGTAAATCGGAATTCTTTCCATTTTGGGCTTACCACCTAAAAAAGGGGTTTTGGTGTTGGTTTTGTTGTTTGTTTGTTTGTTTTTTTAATGTAAAGAATACTATTGTCTGAAATAAAGACATGCCTTTGACTTCTGCAGTAGGCAATTGCCTTAAATATGTAGTCCTTTGTGAAGCGAATTGGATTAATGAGCGTTGGAGTAATTTGACCATTAGAGCAAAGGACAATTCCTAGTATGCATGTGTTTCTTAGCCGCCTTCCCTTGTTACGTCCAGTAACTGTCTGTTGTCAGACATTTGGTTTTACAGTCAGTCTTTCTTCAAACCATGTTTTTAAAAGTAGCATCCTGCTTCTTTCAGGAAAGATCTTATAAAAAAACTAGTCTTCTCTTTTCCAAGCAGTCTCATAAGAGTTCATAAATCTTCTTGTAAGCAGCAGATTGTTGGGGGTGGAAGGGGCAGCAACCAGAGCTCCTTTGTGCATCTTGGACATTGATAAAAGTCCTTTCTCTAGCTCAGATGTCGGAACCATTTCTTCCCAATCTGAACACTGGCATTAACTATTACATCAGCTCAAGAACTTGCAGCATTACAGAAAATTTGATGTTCAGGTGCAACAAGCACTATACGTTTAGCAGTTCAAGTACAAGTTTTGCCTTTCTCTCTGCTGTGCTGCGTTGCAGTTCTACCTGTCAGCATTTAAACCTGAAATTCTTTAAGGACCAGGAAGTTCACGTTTTACATCCATAGGAAAAATGCCATGTACATTGCTACAGCCTGTTCAGGGGAAGCCATGATAAAAGCAGATTGCTAGATGAAGGCGTCTTGCTTTGTTTTCTTAGCACTACAAAGCTGCCTATTTCTAAAGGAATTAATGTTATTGATGATGAATTAAAGCACTGCACAAATTGATAAGACAGTGCAGTTCAAGCACTGTTTTTTACTCTGTCATGTGATGAAGACCTTTAGGTTTCATCATCCTGCTATCAAGGCAGATGTTTTGAAAGAGTGAAGCAGTCTCTAGCACTATAGACTCCTGATTATTAATGTATTAGTGTATATTTTAATGTGATTAATCTAATAATTAAACCAAATGCATCTTGAACCAAAGATCTAGGCATAGATACTGAAAAGCACCTTGCATGTGCCCAGTCTTTGATACAATTATTAATACACAGGCTTCATTAGAGAGCAAAAATACTGTCCTGCAGAATTTAGCAGTTTGCTTGTATCTGCTGTGAATGACAGAAATTTCTGTATCTCTCTAGCTCTTAGTATTTATATCAATACATCTCAACAAAGTTAAGAAAAACGCCTATCCTGAGTTTTCTGATTTTCTTGTTTGCTTCGCTGACAGCCAGGATACCTGTTCTTAATCTGTTATACAAGCAAGTGATGTCTTAAGAGGAGTCACAAACTAGAAAGTGACTAAGCTTAATAAACATGTAGATTTATACAGAGGATATGGTCTAAAAACTGTAACTCCCTGGCATCCTCCCCTTCTAAAATACATATTCAGATGCAGACAGGGTCAGTGTTAAAAATTCTCGCTAGGCTGTTTTTCTCCAAGAAGCTATGCCGTTTGTGCTACAATGCATTTTTTTTTTTCTTCTGCTGTATGTCCCAGGAAAAAATGTTCAATTGGTTTAAGCATTGAATATTTTCCTTACAGGAAGTACACAAGACAACATCAGCAACACACAATAATATAATTATTGCGTTGAATAGTGACATGACTTGTTTAATGAGAATTGGTGCCTTTGGCACCGTTATCATTATCTGTATATTTTCTTTAGAACAATGTCTTTCTTGTGCAACTTCTAGTAAAAAAATCCTTTCACACCAAAGTTTGGACTCCAATTTGGGGTGTATCTTGTGTCTTCAGGACACCTAACCCTGAATGCAGCATTTGTAACTGTAACAAATTGATTGCACTTCAGTTTTTAAACCCACAGTAGTTTCTTGCAACTGATTCAAGAGACCTTGTGGTAAAGAACAGAACAGAACTTGGGACATCTTGACTTGACTGCACAGTTAGTTCAATTCTTGCTTATCCGTACTAATAAAAGGAAAAAACATCCACCTTTTAAAGGAAAAATCATTAAAACACAAAGTTCCTTTTTGTCATTATGTGTAATCTACACATTAAAAAGTTTGAGGGCATATAAGCTTAGCTGTTTTCTGAACAAGATACCTGAATCTGCAAAAGTGAATCAAAAGTTCTATTGTGAGGAAAAATGATTTGACTCAAAGGTATGTCAAGAAGAGCTTATATTAAATGAAATCAGAAACCATATTTTTCTATATGTTTGTTGTGTTTAAGAATGTTGTAAGTTAACAAGTTGTTTTTTTTTTAAACAACGGACTTATGAAATTTTTTTTTAGCTGTTATAACAATACAGTTATTGTTATTTTATTAATTTATTTATTAAATTACAATTTCTTGCTTGAACAGCCTTCAGTGGCCTATGTACATACTACACCAGGCTTACCTTCAGGCTGGGAAGAAAGAAAGGATGCAAAAGGCCGTACATATTATGTCAACCATAACAATCGAACCACAACATGGACACGGCCCATTATGCAGGTATGAAGATCTGTTGTAATGCTCAATTTAGATAGCAAACACTTAGCATGTATTGAGTATAATGTCAGTTGAAGCAGCTCTTCAGAACTCTGAAATTTAAAAAAAAAAAATCCTAAGCGTTGTCTTGACAACTCAGGGTAACCATAAAAAATTGCAACGATTGGGATTTTTTTGTTACTTCTTTTAACTATATTAAGGTACAGATTAAGTTGATTGCTACAATGGAAGGAATTTACAGAGAGGTACATATGAACTAATAAAAGGAGGCAAATGCATTCTTAGGATTGAATCTGAAAGTTGTATTGATCTATTAATAGTACCATACATTATTTGCCCTTCCAATGGAATTAAATTAAATACTTGATCTTTAGGAAAGTATGTTTAATATTTCATAATAATAATAACAATAAATAATTACATCATTTTTTAAGTGTCCTAACTCTGGATGAACTGTGTTATTGACAACTTGCTAACTTGGTTTTGCTTCTGAAATAGCTTGCAGAAGATGGCATGGTTGGGTCAACAGCAAACAGCAGCAACCATTTAAGTGAACCGCAGATAAGACGGCCTCGTAGCCTCAGTTCACCCACAGTAACTTTATCTGCTCCACTTGAGGTGAGAAACGCTGTTACCAACAAAGATCACTTATGTCTGACTTCTCATTCATTGTAACTTCTTATTTCCTTTTTAATTATGCAACGCAGCCACTTTCCCTGTTACTGGTTTTGCCATAAATTATTGCTGTTTTCTTTAGCAGTTTTCTGTCTGGATCTTTATATTGTACAACAATATTACTTAACTTTTATGGTCATTGAATGATGTAATACATATATGATTATTTAGTTTGGTCAGCTAAAACGTCATCTGTGTGCATGTCTGAAACATACGCTGTTGTGACTCCTTTCAAGTGCTCTGAATGTATAAAATCAGAAATATTTTCTTAAGTTGAAAGATTTATTGTGATGCTGATAACTTTGAAAATAATACATGCAATTGAGTTTGGAAAATCTTTGAATTAAGATACTAATTGTGTTTTATATTCCTTGTCTTTCAAAAGGACATTTAGTTTCTTTTATGTATCTTTAAAAGTAAGTCAGAATACTGTTGAATGATGTTCACTGCAACATATCTGAAGAATAACTGAAGTGGCTTCTTATGCAATCAAAGACAACGTGTTTTACTTCTGAAAGTGTGATTAAAACTCTTGAATCAGTTAAACATGGCTGTGTTGAGGAGAGTAAATTCTTAAAAATTTCTTCTT
Source organism: Aptenodytes forsteri (assembly GCF_000699145.1). Lineage (NCBI taxonomy): Eukaryota > Metazoa > Chordata > Aves > Sphenisciformes > Spheniscidae > Aptenodytes > Aptenodytes forsteri. The sequence goes on along the minus strand of NW_008794883.1, from coordinate 981,130 downwards.
CAAACTTAAAGTATGGCACCTTATTTGTACTTCTCTCTCACCGTCTCTTTCCTGCTTGTGTCCCCTTTGCCCCTGCAAAAGTTTGCCAACAATCAAGTGAAGATTGTAACATTTAGTTCATTTTATGCATTGTTGTTCTTTGTTCGTTATACTGAAAAGTACTCAATCTATTGAGCAAATTGTTAAACAAAGGTAGGATTATTGGACAGATTGTAGTGAAGTGATTATAGTTCATATTTAAAATAAATTATCTCTACTTATATGTAATTCAGATAAACCCTTTAACAATGAACTACTTAAAACTACTCTTGCCATTGTTAATTTTGAAGACAAAATTTACTGTAATTTAAATAAGTTAAATTAAAAAATTCTGAGTATCTTAAACTAAAACATTAAGGGCATTCCTCTCCCTACTGACATTTTAAACAGTCGAGCTGGTGGAAGTCACTGACTAAGCATCTGAAACTTGAGTTGCTCAGGGCGATAAGCTAGCTTTTAAAGGCAATAACCTATTCTGTGGCTACTAAACCTGTGTTCTCTTCACTTCAGAATATTCAGCTAATCAGTTTGGTGGTTAGTTTGTTCAATGCTCAGAAACCACAAGGGTGCTGAAGGGCACCAACTTGTCTTCTTATACCCACCTCTGATTTTTTTTTTTTTTTTTTAAATTAA
>NW_008794883.1:966342-980415 GCF_000699145.1 Aptenodytes forsteri | reverse complement strand
AACCGCAAGAAAAAAATGACTTCAACTTTTTAGAAGTTACTTCCTTTGTTTAAATAGTAATTTTATTGTAAAATGTTCAACTTTTTTGTGTATAAGACATATGGAAAGCTTTTATTTAATGCAAGCTATTTTAAATGCTGCTTTCGAACACTGTAATCTAACTGCATTTTCCATCCAAATGCAGCTCAAAACAGGCCACAAATAAGGCTACAATAATTTTATAAATATCCATGTTGATGCCTCATTTTTCAACATAATACTCAAAAAATAGTAATTAAATGTAGGCTAAGTTAGAGAATTGCCAAAATAAGCATGCATGGATTTACTGAATCTTAACAATTAGTAAAACAAGAAGAAAACAAACTGTTATCAGCTAATGAGAGCATGTTTTTGGAAAGTTAACTGACAAGTACAAATGCAAACAAGATTTAAACATAGTACTTAAGTCTTGTTTTCTGATTGTGGTAGTCTGTATTTTCAAAGGTGAGTAAATCTGGATCAAATTTTTCAAGCTGTTTAGGCATCTAAATGTGCAGTTTCCCAGTGAAATTAAAAAAAAAAAAAAAAGCCACATCACATAACTCCTGTTTTTAACCAATAGGCATTGATCAGTGAAGCAGTTTTGCAGCTGCGTTCATTTATTTAAAAAAAAAAAAAGAAAAAGAAAAAAAGAAAGAAAAAAAACCCAAACTGTCCAAAATCTGTAATTGCAAACCTCCGTTTATTTTAGGAACTTGTTTTAATTTCATATTTAAATGTTTTATCTGAACTTATATTCGGGAAATGCATTGAAAAGTGGGTAACAATGCCTCTCTTGTTGTAAAGTGAGATATATTGCACCATGAAGCACGAAGCAATGCTTTTATTTTTTCCTTCATAAAATGAAATATTGACATGTACGGGGCAGTTGCAGTAAAATATATAATCAAGTATAAATACTGTGGACATTATCATTGCAGAGGGAAGTGATAAAACGCTGTGTCCTTCACAGCAAAAAGCTTGGTATGTTATAAGGAGCAGACTTCAGCTAAGTCAGTTCTAGGAAATCAGTCCCAGCACTTAATTCTAGTATTAATTACATCTGGAATGAAAAACTATTTGCTGTGATGACCATGTTTTATTCATTTTACAGTATTGAGTGACATTTGACAAATCTTAATATCTTTCATTTTCTTCAGGGTATCAAGGACTCCCCTGTGCGCAGAGCAGTGAAGGACACCCTTTCCAATCCACAGTCTCCACAGCCCTCACCTTACAACTCTCCTAAACCACAACACAAAGTTGCACAAAGCTTCCTTCCTCCTGGCTGGGAGATGCGAATAGCACCCAATGGCAGGCCCTTCTTCATTGATCATAATACTAAAACTACTACGTGGGTAAGAGAAATTCTAGATAATGAATTTTAAATCAGTTGCCATCTTTTAAATGTTTCTGTCTCTGTTTTCCTGCCTATATACCCCTCATTTTATTGTGGCATTTGTCTTGTCTTTAAGGCGGGATTTGTCAGCCTAACTTTTCATAGAACTGATGTAGGAATCTCACTGAACCCTCCATGCAGTCACACACAGTAGCAATAAACTTGAGTAGCTAATTTCGTGAAATGACTATAGTGCTGCCATTGCTGCACTCAGAGAAAGGAAACTTATTTGTTCATATCCTCTTAGATTTTGGTGCATTTGTACATCATATGCCATACAATAGTGTTTTGCATTTTGTATTTGACCTTTTAATGCTTGACAACTCATTGCATACCAGTACTGTCCTTTAAATTCCCCAAATCTGAGCTTTAGAGGCATACAGTGCAATGCAGATTTGGATTGTTGTTTAGTTTGAGACTGTCCATAATTGCATTGTATTTCACTGTGACTGGTACTGCTTTTTTATTAATATAATATATGTTCATCTTCTTCAGTTAACAGAATCCATTTTATTATTTGGTTTATGTCATAAGGATCCACTTTTCAATAATTCTGCAACTTTGCTCAACAAATTGAAGAAATAAAATTACATTAGGAAAAAATGTCAAAGACGACCCAGCATTTCACATCATCATTGAAATATGAGTTGCACTTTAATTTGTTAGGCATCATTCAGATTCCCACTGACCACTATTTACACGACATATTTTTAATGGTGGTTCTTAATGGTGTTCCCAGGTGCATGTGGCTAAATTATGTGTGTGGAAATCTTAAGCATTTTTTGTCTAGATTGTCTTCTGTGACCGATCTTACTTGCCCCTTTTTGCCTCATTTGGGACATTGATGTAATAATACCTGTGCATTAATAAAAATGGAAGAAGCTCATTTTCATCATTTTCAAGCCTTTTTGTGATAGGATGGCTTATTTCTCTTATGTTTTTAATAGCCAAAAATGTGCATATGTATTTAAATGCTACTTAAGGGAGTGCATGCATTCCTAAGAATAGGGCTGTATTTTTTGAAGCATATCTCTGGATAGAGCACACTTAATAGAGTTGAAGTCTTACATCACCCTAACTAACTCTTAACACTTAAAAAAATCATTTCAATATATGAATCCTAATAAAGTATGTGACACATCCAAATACTAAATGTTCTATCACTTTTATATGTTTTGTTTTATAAGTTTATGCATTCCTAAGAATAGGGCTGTATTTTTTGAAGCATATCTCTGGATAGAGCACACTTAATAGAGTTGAAGTCTTACATCACCCTAACTAACTCTTAACACTTAAAAAAATCATTTCAATATATGAATCCTAATAAAGTATGTGACACATCCAAATACTAAATGTTCTATCACTTTTATATGTTTTGTTTTATAAGTTTTATTCTCAAAAAAAAAAAAGAATAACTGTAATGTAGGAAGATTTCTTTTCCAGATAATTCTGTGTTTGACTTAGTACGTAGATCTAACTTGATATGTTGGATTTACAGTTCTATTATATTCTATATTTCTGTTACAGGAGGATCCACGACTGAAATTTCCAGTGCATTTGAGATCAAAAGCATCTTTGAACCCTAATGATTTGGGCCCTCTTCCTGTAAGTGATAATGTGTATGTATTTTAATATATACCTGCTGTCTTACGTGATCTGATCTATTATTGCAGTCATGTATTGTATGTGGACACATATGTTGCTGTCATCACTTTTCTGAAGAAATTAAAGCTATGTTTATATATAGCACCAAAAAGATTTACGGTGATCTGTGAATCAGTCAGGCTCTTTGAAGCCAGCCCATAGTATTTCTGAAATGATTGCATGTTTCTTTGCTTATCTAAAGCTTTGAGCTTTGAAGAAACTTACCTTGGTTTTATCTCTGACTGTGTGCTTTTCGATAATTACCTGTTGCTGGAACAGATTGTTCAAAGCAAGCTCTATTAATGTACCAGCATATATTGGCTTTCAAAAATCTAAATAAATTTTGATTTTTCAATGAAACTTCCATATTCTGCAGAGAAAATTATCACTTTAACATCAGAAGTTTTGTCACACTTGTAACCAAAGTGTAATATTGATTTACAGCCATGTCAAATACAGAGCTTTGCTTTGTTTTTAAAAAACTGCATCCTTAATGGCAGAGACTAGTCCATGAAAGCACTTTTTCTAAGGTGCTGATTTTTACGGTATAGTGTTAATTCAGCTCATTGCCTCATATATACTAAGCGTACTTTTGAGAAATTGCCATTGAAATTGTACTTGCAACACTGGAAACCTTAGTGACCACAAGCCACTAATTGTCACCAGCACTCTCAGTGCTCCAGCCTGTATTACGGACAAGCTGTCTGCAAACAGCTGTGCCAGCAGAAGAGGCTACTGTCCCACCTTACAGGACATGGCAGGTTAAATTATTTTAGTTTTAAACAGTTTGAATAACAAGTTTTTAATCCTACTCATTTTCATTGAGCTGGGTTGTAGTTTACTTAGATGAACCACTCTGCCAGCAGACCAAAACGAGTGCTGCTTTTGGGCAAGAGTGGTGACAAATGCCACCTTTGGTGAGGGGTGATAACCTCTGTCACCACCTATGATCAGACATCCTCCTCTAAAACATCCTAAAATCTCACTGCCCTTGTCATGATTAGCAAAAAGTTTTGCCTTGTATTTAAATCAAGCTAGGCCATTTGTCAGGCCCAGTGTCTTGAATCACTGATTAGATCGAAAACTATGCACAGTTGAACATACTTGTTTTGATGCATTTCCTGGTTACAACACAGCAGTAATGCAATTTGTCTTTAAGAAAACAGCTGTGGAAGTAGCTGTTCTTTTGCAATTCTTCAGATGCATTGAGCATGCATTAATCTTTGGGGACACATTGCTTGGATAGGAGGCACTGCATGGGAGTAACTGAAGGGCCAATTTACAATTTATTGTTAATTGCAAGAGGTAAAACATGCAGTGAAATCAAGATAGCCTGACATATCACTGGAAATATATTATCAGTAACAGATTTAAACTCAGTTAAACAATCCATTTTTGAGTGAGGTAAGCATGACTACAGAATTTAACAAGAGTTTCTCAAAAAGACTGAAATGAAATCATTTCTCATCTGTATTTTATAGAAGTCTGAAGCTCATGCAGAGCATACAGGTGGAATGAGTGCTAGACTGGACAGCATTGCATATACTAACAGTGTGCCATTTATTCTCCTTTCTATACTATAATCATCTGGAAGATGAGAAAAGGGAATGGATAAAAGGGGAAAAATTGAGGACTAGGTTAGACATTCTTGTCCCACTGTAATGGGATCCTGGCTTACATAGTTACAGTAAATAACCCACATGTGTTTTGGAAGTAGAAGCAGACACTCTCAAATCTAACCAATGATGGACAGTCTATTCTTTGTGATCATTTCCTCATAGTAGGAAATGGATATAAACCCTGATGCAAGAAGTTTCCACTTCCAAGCTTTAAAAAAATATTTACTGTATTGGATACAGTTACCTGTATAAATAGCCAGTTCTTTGAATCTTCCTAGATTTTTGGCCTTGGCATAATGCGTCTGTGATTTTGTGTTTTCTACCTCACAAGCATCTATCAGACAATTTAAGTAGGTGTGGATAATGTATTACTTCATGCTATGTGAAAGTGGTTTTTTTTTTCTCTTTTTTTTTTTTTTTTTTTTTTTTTATTTCCCAATTCCAGCCTGGTTGGGAGGAAAGAATACATTTGGATGGAAGAACATTTTATATAGACCATAGTAAGTAAGCACTCAGGTACTACAGCAAATAGACAAAGGGACGTAATAAATATTGAAGTGAAAGCTTTATAATTTTACTCTTCGTTTAGGAAGCCAGGTGTTGATATGTGGAGACATTGATACCAGAGACTTAGTGCCCTCATACGGTACTGTATATTCACTGAAAGCTTGCTTTTAATTGGCTCATCAAGCTTTGTCCCTCTCTGACTTGTGAAGCATTAACATTTCTTCTTTGTGGTTTCTTTTGTTCTTGTTGATATTTTGGATTCGTTGTTGTTGTTGTTGATGATCCCATGGCTTATTTGCACTTAATAAATTAAAATATACACTAGGAATAGAAAATAAGATGAGAAAAGATCATATAGCCACAACTCCACATATAGGCAGTGGATAAATTAGCACTGTTAAGTACTCTTTCCTCTCCTTTAAGAAGGTCTTGTGGCAGTGCTGATTTTGATCTTATTTCCTATTTATAGCATGTTAAACTGCACCCAGCCCATTAATATTATTCAGTTCTGTTAATGAAGTTCTAGTGTAAGTGATGTTTCATTGTAGACTTGTCTTATTACAGCATCTCAGAACTACTGTGTGAGTTTTTGTTGTTGTTTGAAAACAAAGCAGCCCAGAAAGGTTGGGTGGTTGTTTCTTTTCCTTCTCCTCCTCCTTCTCCTCCTCCTTCTCCTCCTCCTTCTCCTTCTCCTCCTCCTCTTCCTCTTCCTCTTCCTCCTCCTCCTCCTCCTCCTCTTCCTCTTCCTCTTCCTCCTCCTCCTCCTCCTCCTCTTCCTCCTCCTCCTCCTCTTCCTCCTCCTCTTCCTCTTCCTCCTCCTCCTCCTCCTCCTCTTCCTCCTCCTCTTCCTCTTCCTCCTCCTCCTCCTCCTCCTCCTCCTCTTCCTCCTCCTCCTCCTCCTCCTCCTCCTCCTTCTCAAGACTTCAGCTGCACTTTTTAATGAGGTATTTCTACTGATGGCATAATCTTCACAGAAATAGATAACAAATAAAACCATTAGAAGAGGGTAGATATGCTATGCAAAACATAAAGAATTAAAATCTTAGACTATTACACATATTTGATAGTATTATGTTTTTCCTTCAGTACCAGTAATACTGACTCCTATGCTTATCTTATTATTAAAAGACTGTCTCTAAAGTAATACAAATTTTGAAATTGTAGAAATAGTTTTAAATAAAAATTAGAAATAATACACTCGTCAAGCACAAGATTAACCTCTCTCAAATATCAGTACAGAATTACTATTCTTTAAAATTGTTTTTCCCAACAGATAATCTGGAACCTTAAATATGGCAAATTATTCTAAACTGCTGCCACTGAAGAGTCACAGAACAAAACTGTCTTATTTAAAATATCTGTATAATTGTTGAGCCTCCCAACCTCCTTTAAAAAGTTTTAATTTTTCAGTCTCCTAAATCTACTTAAGCATGTGTTAGTCTCTAAAAGTAAATGGAATGTTAAAGTTGTATGTTAATTAGAATTCCCCAAAGACTTTATAATTGTTATAAAACTAAATTTATTTGCATCTGAAATCTCTCTCTAGTCCCTCTCTTGATCTGAGGGGTTTTTTAGCTTTTTATACAGCAGTTTTTACATAACTTTAGAGGGTTTTTTTTAATAATGCTGCTTGTTTCCAGCAAATATCCATTTGGTCTCAATCTGGTGCCACACCACTACAATTACAAGTGGACTCTAGGAGAAGAGGTGGTGCCAGTGGTATTACAGTGCACACGTTGCAGCTCCATTGTGATAATGTTGTGCTCAGTATTTAGGGAATGACTGCAAACAGCATTCAGTGCTCAGTGATTTGGCTTGAGCAATCTCAATAGTAGCATTTGTTTTCACAGTATCGGGAAGGGCAGTGACACTTGACCATAATGATAGGTTTGTGACAGAGCCTGCTGACTCTTACTTGTTTCATGACGAACTCGAGAGCATATGCTGAAATCAGTCACGGGTGCGATCAGCTGTGCTCACCCTAAATATGCAAGTCTCAGTAGTCCATTGCTATGATAAACTGGCCATCATTTCAGTCATTCTCTGCTAAAGCAATTAGTTAAGATGCAACAAATGTAGTCAGTTTCATTATTAGAATACAGTATAAATGTTGAAAGTGTTAACAGATTCAGCTACTATTAATGTCCTGATGTCCTGATTCCCCAGATATATTTTGTAATTCTTCTGCATAATTAATATTGTTGTCCTATTTTTGAAATGTTTTTCTCATCCCTGAGAGAAACTGTAAAAAAGTCTAATGCAACCAGCACAGAAACCTCCTCTAGTGGAGCAACACAAACTGCTATTAAGCATGCCATATAAACCAGTAAAGCAAAGTACTGTTAAAATAATTTAGGTATTAGTTGTAACATAGTAGCCTGAAAATATAATATTTTTAGATTTTAACTGTAAACAGTTCTAATTTCTGCAGCAGTCAATCTTTTAACAAAAAATACAGTCTCTAGTTCTCCATGATTGGTCCTTAGCTAGCTAAAGCAACATTATTTACCATCCATGAATAAAATAGTATTTTCTATTCATCGTAGCATGCATATACTTCTGCATTTCCTAGGAGCCTTACAGGAAAATATGATCTACTTGTTGGAAGGTATCATAAAGAAAAGCACAAAGGTTTTCCAACCATATGCAGAACGGTTATCAGTGGTTCACTGACAGAGGGATGGATATATTAAATGGATTCCCCTCAAAGTCTGTGTTGGATCCACCATTTTTCAATATATTCATTAGTGATTTGAACAATGAATTAGGGGGAATGTACTCATTAGTTCAGCAGAAAACAACAGCATAGGAGAGGTGAGAGGTGCTCACTGGAACAGGATGAGAAATCAGAATGAGTCTGGCAAATTGCCACTGTAGTGTGAAGTAAGATGCTGTTTAATAAGAATTGCAAAGTATTACTCAGAATGGGAATAATTAGCAGAATTGTGGTTGAAAAGAGCATGAAAAATATTATCAACTGAACATGACTTAACTCATCCTGTGATGTATCAACAGGAGTGTCTTAAATAAGACCTGAAGTAATCCTTCTAATCTCATCAGCACTGATAATGTCTTGGCTATGATAATACTGTATCTGGCATGGGGTCCCAAACTTCAAGAAAATAGCGGACCACTTGGAAAGGGACCAGAGGAAACAGAGAGAAGAGGGAATCCTCAAAGGCCCTAGAGCCTGATTTATGAGGAAAGACAGAGTATTTTATTTGTGTGAAAACTCAAAAGAAATGGTAGATTTTCAAAAATGTGCTGCAAAAGGAATGAATTTGTTATCCACATCCACTTTGGATAAGACAGAGAATCCTGAGCTACGATTCCAGGTAGAGTAGTTCAGGTTAGACCTTTCTAATTTTGGGGGCATTTAAGCCCTGGAATAGCATTTATAATATGAAGTCCCTGTCACTGTAATACTTCGAAAAAAATTTAGACAAAGATTTTTCAGTAACATCATACACTCTTAAGTATGTAGGGCAATAAGAAAGAATAGACAAACTTGCAGTCATTTCCAGTTCTATTATCTTTGATTTCATAGAAAACTTTCACCGTGATTTGTGGCTGTCAGTTTCAAGTAGGTATAAGAAATGAATTGGTATAAAACCAGTAAACTTTGTAGAAGGAAATTTGACTGAACAGGTTGAAGCAAGATGAAAAGGGCCAGATTAGGCACATGCCTTTAGGCAGGCTCCGGTCTGTGGATCTCGTGGTTTCTGGAGCTGTCAGTCTAACAGCCTTCCTCCATAAGTTTGATAAGCACTAAATAGACTTAATGTGTAAAGGGAAATAAAATAGTATTTTAATATTAAATTAACTGATAGATCAAATTTCTTGAAATGTGCTTGTGATCTTTATAAATTTTCTTCAGTTAACGTTTAATGAATGTCACCTTTCAAATCCCAGTCCATTTTAAAACTAGCTTGGGATGCTCAAGACTTACAGGTCTTTTCCAACTGTAGAAACATGGAAAATACTTGTGTCTTAATATAAGTGAGTTTGGTTCTTTGCTTTTACTTATAGTAGCCATAAAAACAATTTTCTTGAAACTTAGTGTGTTTATTCCCAAACCTAGCAATTACAAAACTTAAAATCTGGACTACTATCTTAATATACAGTTCATAAAGCAGTGCGTGTAACAAGCAGACGTATTATTATTACCCTTTCAGTGCAGGAAATGGATGACTTAAACCTTGCCGTTGCAGGTGGCATCTAGTTTGGTTTTTGGAGCATTGTCTTATTGTTGCAACATCATCATTTTGTTGTGATTCTGTTGTGTTCAGAATCTTGTGAGGAGCAGTTGTCTGGAGGCAGGGAGAGTTTCACCATGGTCCTCTATAACCTTACCATAGCACCCTCCTGGTGCTCTTAAAAGCGGTAGATGAAAAGAACTGGATTCTGTCATGTTACTGCCAAAATCTCCTTTGGTCAAAACTGAATGATCTCTTATACCATAACTGTATAATTTTGCCTCCCTTAATGGTCCTATAACCTTTTCATTAAATCAGTGTCTAGGACTTTTTTTTTAAAGAGATGTTATTCCCTCCAAATTTAAATACAGACTGTCTTTTATAAGTATTACATTTTGGCTATCGTTATGCAAAATTTCAAAAAAGTAAACTTAGTCTGTCATTTGACAAAGTTTTGGGGTTCCTTTACCTTTCAGGCATGAAGTCTGTGTATTTCTAATATTAGTTGAATCCAAGACCATGTTCAAATAGAACATGTTTACTACTACAGATGTTGAAATAAAAGCAGTGTAAATACACTGGATTCTGTTGTAGTTTTGCATTTTTGAATGAGTGTTTTCAACTAAACAGTGTGATGGGGTTTTGACGTAGATGGGTGAATGCAGCCTTTTCTAACCCTGAAAAACTAAGTTGTGGAAATGGTAGGGAAAACAGTTGTAGGGAGAAAAAAACCAACATAAATTCACAGTGTGGTAACAGTTAAGTAATGATATAATTTCTTTTGTTATTTACAGATAATAAAATTACCCAGTGGGAAGACCCTAGACTGCAGAACCCGGCAATTACTGGTCCAGTAAGTACTGCTATGGTTTTTTCCCATTAAATGGTGTGACTCACGTACATTTGGTATAGGAAGGAGGCATTAACGAGCAGCAGGTCATGTCTGTTGTCCAGATCAGGTCAGACTCTGCCTGATGAACAGACCAGGAAGCAGGACCTCTGCCTCGCATTGCCTTTTCCTGATGGACATGGGAGGCTCAGGTGCCAGCTTTTGTGAGTCTGCAAGAGCGGGGGGAGCTGCCGTCATGTGACAGCCTGCCAAGGTGTCCCAGCACTGATGCCTTGTCCGCGGCATTCAAAGGGTTGTACCACTCTGTGGACCCTATTTGGTTTCGCACAGGCTGGAGTGCACTGGGGACTCTTCCAGCCTGCCCAGCTGCCAGTGGTGCAAAGCAGTAGTGGGCTAATTAGAAATCACTGGAACATTTGGACTACAGTGCTGTGCACGCTATTCCCAGGTCAGATAGTAGGTTCGAATTGGATGGGTTTGGAGGCTTTCTTAGCAGTAGCTACCTAACTTGGGAATTCTTCCAGTGGTACAGTAAGATTCCTGTCTTGTAGCCATTAGCATGTGGAATTGGCTTCTGCGTTGGAGTGTCTAGGAAACATTCTTCATCTGTAGATATAACAGTGAATCGCAGAATACCTCTATTTCGGCAGGGAGGAAGAGAAGGCTCTTCAGAGGATAGAGACTCTTTTGTTTGGCTGGTTTTAATTTTTTATATTGTTGTGTTATTTCTGAGTGAAAATCCATCCATTCGGAAGCTGCATAGCTAAATAGTCTGAATGGCATTTCACGCTCTGAAACACATGGAAACCCATCATTTCTCACTTGTTCCATTCTCCTCCTCCTGCAACACGAAGCTTTCTGCACTAAGCGATGATGATGAGTGTGGTTTCTGAAAGGGATCCATTACTGATATGATCCCTGGCTGAAAAATAAAAAAAATTAAGATTTCAGCATGGTTTTTGCTCTTTTATTTGCTGCTTATTGTGATGATGAAATTCCAGGACAGTAGTAGAGTGATATCTTCAGCTTACTTTTGACATCCAAACAGATGAATTGGGGGAAAAATGTGTTTTTAAATAAATTACATCTAAAATAATCTAAGTGTAAAATATTCTTCAGATTTTTTCCTTCTCCACACTTCCTGATATTATAAATTACTTAGTATGGAACAAACAGTATTAAATCTTTGCATATTATCTTTTATTCCTCCATTGTGTTAAAATAGTATGTTTCTGTATTAAGCTATGTGAAGGGCACATGTCCACTCTGAATCGCAAGTCAGAAGATCTTGGGAATTTCGGACCACGTTCTTTGTGCTGAATCCTGGATTGTAAGGTTTAGGGATGTGTATAGGAGAAATGTTTGTATTTGCCCATTATCTGAGTCATTACTGACAACAGAATTTTACTGAGCTGAGACAGTGCGCTATTAATTTTTGGATTTCTGGATAACAAGAAGCTGTTTCCACTCAATATGGGAGAGTTGTGACTATGTGGATTCAGAGTGTAAAAAAGACAAAAATTGGGTCTATCAGTTTTAAGAGACATAAAACTTACTGCAGATAAACTAAGAGATTTCAGAATATCAGCCTTAGAAAAAATAAATACATGCTTTTACTTTAATATCAAATTTTCAAAACATCAAATATATGGAGTGATTCTTTGACCTTTTTATGCTGGTTTATGCCAGTTTATGCCATTTTATGGTATTCTGAGTGATCAGACTTCCAACCCTAAGATGTTTCCAGGTGCCAAGAATACCTTTTTATTTTGGGTAAATCCTCAGGATTTTTAAGGGTCTCAGGATACAGCAGATTAACTACTGCATGGTATAATTCCAATTGCTCTTGTTTATTAATAACATTAATAATAATCGCTTGTTTGAACATAATTGCTTTTGGAGTGATTTACCCATTTATCATGCACTTAATGCTTGATATACTAATATACAGTATGCTATACAAATTCTTAACGTTTATGTTCCCAGAAATGTTAAGCATAAATCAGAAAGACTATCTGGGAAATTTTGTTTCAAAATAATAAGGGTCAGTCATGATCCCATTAAGTAAATAACGGTTATTTGTGTGCCTGTGTGCCTTTTTTTTTTTTTTTTAAGAGAAAGCAAGATCAAATCCATTTTACAGCCATATAAGCATTAAGGATTCATCTTAATGATTTTAACAGTATTTTTGGTGCCATGAGAAAAACAAAGAACTACTTAAATTGTATTTCACGTTGCATTTAAACAATGGAAACTTGTTGAAAGATTATTTAATGGCTGTAGTAAAGTCATATTTGCATCAGAGTAAAATGATTTAGTTTGATTTTTTTTTTTTTTTTTTTAATTTTTAATGTCTCATCGGCCACAAAAGAAAACTCATATAGAAATATTTCCACCTCCCACTCTCACCTACATCCGGTCATGAATCTAATTCAAGACCAGCCCATACCTTTCCTCCCCCAAAATCCCAGTCCTCACCCAGAAACTGATCTTGAACCAGAGCTTTGCAATTTGTGATTCAGCGTTCAGGGAACAGAGAATGTAAATTCTGCAGTCCTGTGGAATTCAAAATCATTCTTTTGCTCCCAAGAAATTACACTTCATCTGTTTAGCTAGCTGTTTTACTATGTCTACTCTTTCATCTTGAAGGAACAGTAGAGCAAAGGAAGGTAAGGAGGTGGTTGGAAAACATTATGATCAAGGCCAAGAAGCCTTTTTTTTTTTCTTTTTTTCCAAGGCTCTTTCCAAACCCTGATTAAATTGATGTTGTATATGGTGTCAAAAACCAGAGAGTTAAGGATTCTTAATTCTCAAAAAATTGTCAAAAAAGCCACAGAATCTTACTTAAATACAGTTATTTGTTAGAGGCAGACCTGTACCTGTCATAGTATCACTTTTCCAGCCTATTCCTGTTCATTAGTTTAATTAACAACTTTCTTTTATGGCCATTTCATCTGAAGGCTGAATAATCTAGGTTGCAGTTACAGGACTGGCAGTCAGGAGTATGGATGGCTCTTATCTGTACTCCTGCTTGATGGCTGATGCAGTTCAGTGCTTTTGTGTCCGGTACTACTTGGTACCTTAAAAGGCTTGGCCTTTTTGGACATTTGTATGCATTTCCTATCTGGTGCTAAAGCAAAGGAGTCTGATGAAGACAAGTAGGTGGCAGAAAAGAACACTGTCATCTTACTGACTACTGTGATGATCAGCAAGTGGCGTATGGATTAACATCAAACATGGCTATCTTCTAGCTTAGTGTCAAATCCTTGTTTACCTATACAGCGTGTTAGCAGGAAAGAGAAGCACAGTGTTAAAATAGAAATCTCTTTCAAAACTCTGAATGACAGAGCTTGTGAGAACCTTTGTTGAACCTTGATTTGTGCATGCCTGGAATCATCCCAAGAGGCTTTTCAGGTATCTGGAAATCAACGTAAATATTTCAGAGACCTGTGGCATTTGTTAAGGGGTGTTGACATACTGCAGAAACCAGTTTCCAGCTCTGCTGATTAATGTAATTCTACCAACCTTCACTGTGCCTTTTTTTTTTTTAAACTTCTAAAATTGTGCTGTTATGCCTCTGTTACTTAAAAATGTGGTCTAACTCACAAGCAGCTGCATTGAGTGAGTATTCAGATAAATATTACACAGTGACTTGTACTTGGTTCAAAAGAATGTTAATTTGTTTGTGAAATGCTTTAAGGTTCTGGATTAAAGACATTATGATGGTGTATATTTTCATTATAAGTAATTTACAAAGTAGTTTTAATATGAAACTATATATGAATTAAATTCTTTTATATAAATGAATTATATAATTATTAATTATATAAATTATTAAGA
>NW_008794883.1:929619-966326 GCF_000699145.1 Aptenodytes forsteri | reverse complement strand
CATTGGGTTGAAAAGATAATTTCTAGCCATGGACATTCCCCTGCCTAGTTGACCCTGCTGTGTAGGTATACAAGGTGTCCTGCACTTTTTGGAGGGCAAACAGTGCTTGTTGTTAATGTCATAGCTTTACTGGAGCCCCTTAACTTGTTCTTAGGTTCATTTTCAAAATTCTTTGGATTTTGTGTCTTTTGCGTAGCACCTAACAATGCTTAGCTCTTTCAGCTGTGCAAATCCGTATTTCATAGTAGCACTATTTTTTTTTAAAATTCAGTATCATATGGCAGCATGCTCATTGTTTCCTAATGAGACACATGGATGGCAGCAATACATTCCACGTTTTTTTGTCTGTGTTAAAAATTGTTTTTCCTCTTTTCTGTTCCTAAAAGGAGAAAAAAAATGAGGGTAAGTAGTTGATAAACAGAAGAACTGGGTCAAAAGTTTTCATACCTTTTAATAAATTACAGAGAGAAATGGGAAAATTTTGGCTCCTCTACTTCATGCATGGTGGGTTTTATTAGATGACCTATGGCATACATATGTAGAGAGCATGTCTTTAAATTTCTTTTTGTTTAAATAATGTTGGAATATCAAACTGCTAAATAGCTGGAATAATCTGTATTTATGATTCTCTCTCTGATAGGCAGTTCCATATTCCAGGGAGTTCAAACAGAAATATGACTATTTCCGGAAGAAGTTAAAGAAACCAGTGAGTAGAAAAAGCTGCTTTGTGTTGGAATCAATTATGCTATGTCTGGGAGAAACAACAGACTACCCCAAGCATAGATACAGCATGGTGTTGTATCTTGCTATAACATACTTGCCAATTTTTCTTGATTGTGCTACTTCTAAAGGGTTACGTAGGAACCAAAAAAATGAAGAAAAGTTTGAATTTTATTGATTTCTCAACAAAAACATTTACAAATCTTTAAGACTCACAGTTTTCTATATGAATGCAAAATCAAAGTAATGAGCGAGCAGGGAAGTAGCAATGATTCACTGTTTCCCATTGCAACTGAGACCAATTGGTATGTTAGTTTACAAGCCTTTAGGTTGAAAATAGGCTTGAGGATTGGTATTTTCCTTCATCTTCAACAATGGACTTTGAAGGGCAGAGCTGGACCAAGTTGGCAGAGCAGAGCCTACAGTTGTGCTATATCTGGCACAAGCTTCTAGAGTTCTTGTTCTGTGGAAAAAAAGTATTTTCAGTAACATCTTTAACGTAAGAGAGCATTCAGTATTAGCTTGCATGTGATATTGACTCATAATTAACAGTAAACAGCCTTGGCAACACCAACTATAATTTGAAGAGGGACTTGCAAATGTCTTTACCTGTTTGTTGATAGCTCATTGAATTTTCACCCTGAGTTTGACCAGCGATTGCACACAATAAGCACTTTAGTTGTCAGGAAACAGCAAACCTTCTGAAACAGTTGTTTTAAGTCAATTTTATCTGGAAAACTATACATGGCTGTAACAGTCATGTTTATCTGTTCATCCAGTCTTCTTTCTGCAAATTCTTAACTCGATTCTCTTCTGTCTTTTCTGAATCTAGCTCCCTGGGCTAAATCATAATGGGCGTTAGCTCCCTCCTATTTAGACAGAACTTCTAAAACATTTTGGCAGCCCAATTCTCTTTTGTTTATTATCTTTGCAATTCAGTTCTGTTGTGTGTATGGTACTGTAGGTGTTCTTGTTGTGAAACTGTTCTGGCCTTTACAGATATGTGAGTAAAGCAGTTGCGTAAATCTTGTGCATTTGTTACCATTTTAAGCTAAAATGCCCTTAAAATAGAGCATAGTAATATCAGTTGTTTTCTCAGGGGTTTTTCTGTTTGTTTGTTACTTTTCTTGTTGTTTTCATTGTTTTGTCAAATATCATAGCAATCTCTGAACCACTGTACTGGAACTTACCTAGTTCACCATATGCTATGAACCTGTAGACCTGGGGAGCACTGGAAAACAAAAATAAGGGGAAACTTTATACATCAGATGTCTAATCTGTCATTTAGTTGTTACCACTGGTCGCTAATTTGTCTGAAGGCTTATTTATTGAGACTAACAAGTATAATATCATCTCCTTTCACATAGGCTGATATACCAAACAGATTTGAGATGAAGCTACACAGAAATAATATTTTTGAGGAGTCCTACAGAAGAATCATGTCTGTGAAGAGACCTGATGTACTAAAAGCCAGGCTTTGGATTGAATTTGAGTCAGAAAAAGGACTTGACTATGGAGGTGTGGCCAGAGAATGGTTTTTTCTCTTGTCCAAGGAGATGTTTAACCCTTATTATGGTCTCTTTGAATATTCAGCAACGTAAGTGTTCATTAAAATATTTCCATTCATAAGGGATATACATGAAATTTTGCATAAGAGGCAAAGATACACTAGAAAGTAGTTAGATCATCCTTCATGGTGCATCAGTATGCACTCTTACCAGTCAAATCTCTCCGTTCTGTACTATCATTTCTTACTTGCTTTTCAGAGAACCTTTCAAATTGTCATTGAAATCTCATAAACCATTTTCATTATTAAGACAATATTGAGTGTTGCCTTACTTGGAGCAAAACTGCAATTTTTGAGGCTAGTAATAGTGAAAGAAGTGGTCAGACAAAAGATTCTTTTTATGTCCTCCCATTACAGCATAAAACACCTGCTGTCCAGAATTATAGTGCTCCTTTATAATTAGCTTACAAAACAGCTTCTCATTTACATTTCAGTAGTTACACAGCAGTGGCCTAACATAAGTTTAAATTTGTTTTTGTCCAATTTTAAAACCTGTGAGCAATCCATTAGTGTAAATGAGAGAGCAAGTCTCTTGCTTAAATTACATTTGTTTTAATATGCTGTAATTCCACATTGTGTACTACAGTGAGGATGGATTTCTTAATTGCAGACAGTAGTTTTGATGTTTTTATGTCAATATCAAGCTCACTCCTTTCTCTAATAAGTGTTGAATAGATTGTAAAGTAGATGAACAAAGACTGCATAATGAGAGTTTTCTCACATTTGTGTCTCAGAAAAGACACGTTCTACTGTTGAAGGGAAACACAACTTAAACAACGTTGACTAGCGCAGAATGCCTGTGTGTTAATAGAGTTCACTGGATAAACCTTTGTTTTGAAATATTTCCACTTATGGGATATAGGTCACTGTAGATATTTTAAATATAATGTTACTTCATTTTAGGTTCAGAAATCTAACTAGTTATTTTAAGATATAAGAAAAAAAATTCCTTAAAACCCCTCTATCTTTCTTCACAGATTAAGAATAAACTGCAAATTAAAAATACTGCTTTTACACTAATGTCTTATTGTGACACACACTTTCACACGAGTCTCAATGCTTTGTTACCCAGTTAAAAGATCTTAGTTCTTTGACGGCTTTTTCCAATATCCTAGGGGTTAAGCTTATTTCAGAGATGGTCTCTAGTAAGTGCAGTTTAAGATGCTAGTAAGAAAACGTTCTTTATCCTAGTACGGTTGGACCATGGGCCTATACTTAATTCCTCTTCAGTACCTTCAGATATTTCAAGAACTAAAAGCAACTACTGCAAAAGAGAACCCTAAAATTTTAAGCCCTGAAATTTGGCTGGAAAGAGTGAATAATCTAGCCCAGCAGAAAGCAGAAGAGAGAGCTTAGCTGAAATTCTCATTCCACTGAAGCTGATGGCAAAATTCTACTGTTTTCAATGATGCCAGGCTTTTATCCTTTGAAGAAGTTAGCACAGCCCTCTTACACTTGCTACAGGTGGAATCCTGTTACCCCACAAGCAGGAGTTTTAGTTACCTTTGTCAAATAATCATTATGGTCGTAGCAAGACAGTTTTGATTAGGTCAGCCTACCCACAAGCTGTCAGATACTTCTATTGAGGAACACATGGATAAATTACATTGTTACACTCTAGCAAAAATTAACAGGAAATGGCCCTAAGCTCAAATTATTTATTAACATATCTGAATATCTGGTTATTTAAAGACTTGGTTATTTAGATTTATTTTTTTTCTTTCCCCAAAAAAGGGACAACTATACACTTCAGATTAATCCTAATTCAGGTCTTTGTAACGAAGATCATCTGTCGTATTTCACATTTATTGGTCGGGTTGCTGGTCTGGCAGTATATCATGGGAAGCTATTGGATGGTGAGTTATTACACTGTATGGCTATGCTACTGTTACTGGATTTTTATTAAATGAAATAAATCACTTCAATAATTCATATGCTTTGGAGTGTAGTAGTTCTGGAGACAAAGTCTGAGAGAAAGTAATGGAACTGGAACTGTTGGAAATTGCATTCCTGATGTGAATGGTGATTCAAAAATTATAGTGTCTTACTCAACAAATACGTTTCATATAAAGTTTTGCTCCTTTCTCCACTGGTGTTAGAACTGCAGCATCAGCATTGCTAAATAATCACTGTCCCTAAAGGAAAATCACTAAATTTATATCGGCCATTTCCATGCAAACCTGCAGCCAAAGCAGTTGTGTGGGTGTCAATTGCAGCATTTTGATCTGTAAAATTATTACTGAATGATTTAATGAGAAAATATGATTTCTGTCAAACTTTGAAATCCCACAATAAGCAAGCAAGCAAACATTATAAACTGACTACATTTTATTTAGCAATAGCGCAGCACATTAGAAGAGGAAGCTCACCGTCCTGTTTTTCTAGCATCTCCTTTGAGAGAAGAATGGCAATTTTAAATGGATTAGGGTACCTTGAGCTCAATTCCCCAGCTTCTGTGTCTCTCTACCATTAATGTTATGGTGTTTAATGGCATATGGTAATTAATGTCATAATTCTTGTAATTGAAAAATTGGACTTTCTGTGTCTCACTAAAAAAATGAGCCTGCTGTGTTAACTCGAGCAGTTACAGCACTGTTACTTTCAGGAGGTTTCTTTCTTGCTGGCACACTAGGAAATATCATGGTGTATTATCCTTGAGCAGTCATATCTTTACATAAGGTGAAAATGCAGAACAGTGGAGGTAACACTCTTCCCTCTCTTTTAGGCTTCTTCATCAGACCTTTTTACAAGATGATGCTGGGAAAACCAATAACTCTGAAAGACATGGAGTCAGTGGTAAGATAACATTTAAGCTGTATCAGCATTAGCAATTACATGTTTTTTTCCTCTGGGGAAATTTATAAGAGCTGACAATTCCAGTAAACTGCATGGTGGAAAACATAAGGTCATAGTTGCAATAACTTTAGAAACATATGTATGTACTTTTTTAATAAAACAAATTTTCCCTGCTAGGACAGCTGTTTTAGTACCAATGCACTAACAGTGATGAGAGGGAGAAGGGAAGAGACATGAGTAAGCCAGTAAGAAACGCAACATAAGATGTCTAATTATAGTTTCAGATTTTCCACTGCGTCAGCTTTCTCGCTGTTACAAGGAGTACCACCAAGCCCTACAGCTTTCTTGTCATGCTGTGGAGCAGGAAGAGGGGAATGCAAGGGCTTAGTTCTGACCTGGAAACATGGGACGTTGCCCACAGTGCTGGAAGGAGAAAGGGTTGTCAAATGATAGACAGTTCTGTCCAAAATATACTTAATGGATGCAGCACAACTTATGCCCTTATATCCGTTTTGGTTTTGTTCCCCGCACCTCTACTTTGACACCTTCAACGTTAATTGCAACCAAGTACTTTTGTGTTTGGCACTCCTTGGGAGAAAAACAAATTGTTTTACAAGTTAGTAATCTCTAGCTTGGTATTGTAAAATGAAGGACAACATTAAATAGGATCCCGCAGATGCCCGTTCTAGATGTGTAGTGTACCAGTAGTGAAACACAGTACATTTCAGATATGTACAATAGCTAAATACAAATGGTTTCCATTAAGTTAGCAGGATGATATTTGGTTTTGTCTTTTTAACCTTTTGAGGTCTGTCCAGTTTTTCCACTGCTATGGATTTTGGAGAACCTTGGAGCTGTTACTTTTCCCCTTTCTAACGTCTTCCTCTGTTACCCATTATACAGAATAGTTTATCTGGATAAGACTGCTCCAGGTTGCCTTTGTAGGACTTGGTTGTGAGCCTGGCTACTCACATCCTGCACTTTCCTAAGACTGTCTTCAACAGCAACGTCAGTTGACTCCCAAGCCCAGCACAGAGGCAAAATTACAGTCGATGAGATGGCTTGAGCTCAAGTACAAGCTTAAACCCAAGCTCATGAGATGCATACCCAGAAGGTTCTTAAAAGGAAGTTCAGGCTCTTGTGTTCCTACAAGTAGTTGGGAAACCTTTTCCTCTTATTCTTAGCTCTACAATAGCTGTTCTTGGTCTTGTCAAAAGTATACTCAGTATGAGAAGAATAAAACGCAGTTTACTCTTTTTGATGTTTTAGAGTTTTACAGACTTTCAGTTACTGACACAAATGCTGGTTCAAGTGCTTAATCTCTCCTCTAGCTCCCACTATCTCATAGTCACCAAATTTTGGCAGGTCATTCTTCTCTTGAAGCATACATGAGTAAATAATGTTTTAACTTTATTTTGAAATTAATGTTTTTGGCTCTCTTGCTTGGAAATATTTAGTGATAGCTATACAGACTTTTTTTCCTTCTTTTTTTCTTGGGTCAGTCTTCAATTATGAACCTAATACATGATGAAGATACAACCCTTTCAGGAAATTAGAGGGGTCTTTTATTCAGCAAACTTCAAGGCTTTTAATAATAGCAATGCAATCAGTTATTGTATAATATATTATCGATGTAATGAAGTGGTATATAAATTGTGTTGAAAAGAATGTACAGTTTTATCAAGAAGACATTTTCTAACCAATTATTTCACAGCACTATATACATATTTACCAAATAGATATGTAGAGCCAATTTATTGTGTTGTATAATAATGCAATTACAAGTCAATTAAGAAAAGTTACATGAATCTAAAAATATAGCATCTAAGAAAAATGCATATGAATAAAGTAATCCACCTTACCCTGCTTTACAGTAGCTGTGCAAATAAATGAGTTCTGATCTTTCCAGTCCCTTTGGAGTTCTAGTTTTAGATGTTTTTATTTGTTCAATTTGAAGTTAAACTCTACATTTAATGTTCACATTTTCAAACTTCGTTTAATTATAATCCGCTGTAGGATAGCGAATACTACAACTCTTTGAAGTGGATCCTAGAAAATGACCCTACAGAGCTGGATCTCATGTTTTGCATAGATGAGGAAAACTTTGGACAGGTATGTAAATGTTATCCCAAAAGTCCGTATTTCCATCTTATTATTGGTTATCACCAAAAAGTAATTAAATACTGAGCACTGTCTCATGGTTGTGAACTTGATCAGGACTGTTGAATGTTAATGATCAGTATAGGCAGGCTATGAATATTAACTTCTCTTTCTTCCTGAACTGGCTAAGACTGGGGATGCCAAAGAAGGAAATGATGTTCTTGTCAGTGAGCAATATGACATCTTCGTGAAAAGCAGTACTTGAAGCTGAGTAAAATACTTGCTAAGATGAGTAGTAAAGGTGTTACACAGTCCATCTTAGAAAATAGTCTCAGCTTGGGACTGTTTGGGATTTTATAGGTTGAAGATGTTCTCAAAGGACAAAGTGGTAGAATTATAATCAGTGAAGTGCTTTGTTTATAGTGTCTTTTATATAATGCAAGCAGATGATACAACAAAAGCAAGCATGCCTATTTAAAAAAGGTTCACAATCTGTGGATAACTTTCCCCGTTACAAATGAAAAATGTTAGATACATGTTTAACAATTGAGAAGTGAGTAGGTGGGAATATCATTCATTAGCCACTAAGTCATAACTCATTTTGTCAGAAGAAGCTGTAAGAACAGCTTATGGTACAGTTTGTCTTGGATTTACAGTCCAGAGAATCCTATTAAAACAAACTTCAGAGATCTGTATCAGTTTCTGGGTGGAAATAACTTGGGTACAGATAAATGTCTTGTATATAAGTATATGTGTTACATTTAATTTGAGGACTTGAAGGCAAATAAATCATGAGTTTACTTACATGAGCTTGGAACTTACTTGCCTACCATGATTGGGGGTTTTTTTAATTTATTTACAAGCTGTGGAGCCTGAACCATTTTGTAATGCACGCACACAAGTAAGGACTAAAACATACTGATTTTGTACAATATTGGGACTTAATAATACCTACCTGTGTCTCTTAAATTAATTTGCTTATAGGCTTTTATGCCCTTTTTTAGTGTCTTCACTTCATTGAACTCTTAGACCTAGATATCTTGGCTCCAGGTACCACTGGTATTGTGGACCACAGTGCCTTTTTTAAAAGCTGACTTCAAAATTTCAAAACATATGCACACAATGTACTGTCAAGAACATTCTGATCCACTTCTCAGTGCTTATTACTTCTTTCCTAAAGCAACATAAGTTTATCAGTTACATGGAAAATTAGGGAGAACATTAAAGCCACAGGATGAAAAGTTTTTGTAATACACTGGGTTGTTTATTGGTAATTTTCATTCTCTTCTGTTCTGTAACGAGTTAGCTTCAACTTATTGATAGCCTTTCACTGCCAGCTTACACTTCTGCTGGCAGAAGTTTGTTCTCTGACTCAAAACATGAATCAACTTACTTGGAGATACTTTCTGTTCTTCTCCTAACTCTTTAATACCTCAAATAGCTAATTCTGGCATTGTCAGCAAGATTGATTTTTGTTTAATTTACAATAGATGCATCTGATTCCAGAAGAGATTAATCTTTTAGATGCCATTCTTCAGCAGGTCAGCACTGTATAGGCAAGAAGCGGATCACTGCTAAAGTGTGGCGCATAATTAAAAAAAGTTGCAGACTGTCTGGGAGTGTTTATGCTCTCAGGGAAACTTTTCAAACTGGTGTTAGAAATAGCTGCAGCTTGAGGCTCACTGGTTCATTTCTTCGTTTATCTTTTTATTAAATCACTCCCTGTGTTGTTTCTGTATATCATGGGTACAAAGTAATGAATGGCATTTATGATTTCTTTTGTCTTGAACATAACATTTTATCATGTTCTTACAGTATGTGTGTGGGGTTTTGGGAAGTTCTCTTGATATAATTGTACGAGTACATGAGGCAGGCTTTATCCTCTTTAAAGAAAATATATTGGGGGGGGGAGTGGAATAAAGACATCAAAAACATCTGTCTTGCTGTTCTTGAAATTTCTACTCCTCTTCTTACCCCCAGAGTTTTTCTTCATAATATGGCAGGTATTTATAGTTTTAGAGATTTACGTCTTTATTGATGTAGGAATCCACAGGATGATGCTGCAGCCATGCAGGTGTTACGGTTCTGCACTCCGAGTATGCCTTGGCTCAAGTTGGAGGGACCCCTAATGAGTAACCAGCTTCATGTGCTCATTTAGTGCCCAGTTTATTAACAGAAATAACAGTTCTTGTTCTAATTATCGTAATGTAAATTCCAGGTGTTGAGCTGATATCACAGTCTTCCTGTATCTCAGAGGGAAAAGGCAGTTTTGGCTAGCTCTACAGCAGTAGTGATGAATGAATTTGAAGTTCTCTTGGCTAACTTCTGTTTCAACTTAGATTTAAGCTCACCGAGTTACAGACAAATGCCAATAGTAGTAGATACAATAATATTGTTTCCATCATACTGCTGGTGAGATGCAAAATTGCCGGGACAAATTTTATCGAAGAAAAACCTGAATAAGCTCAGTAGGACAAGGACAGGATATGCTATAGTGAGGAGGAATTTATCTAGCTAGAGATTGAAACATCTTACCAGTCCAAATGCGTATAGGATGCTTTCCAGCAATGCAGCAGTTATGGCAAATACTGACTACATTGGCTTTTTCTGCATGTACCACTGGCCATTGCCAGCGCTGTGGGGACTACTAGAAGTCAAGGGACCCTAACTCACTTTGGCACTTGTTTCGCCTCATCTACTGCTAAACTGCTGAAACTTTATGATAAAGTGCCCTTGGGAACCTGTGTAGGAGATGATACTGCTTCCACAAGGACATTGTGTACATAAGAGGGCGATGTTTGCATTGCTATAAGCTTCTATATTTATTTATACTTCATTTATCACCAAAACCTTTCCTGGAGTTAGAGGAAAACAAGCAACCTCTAATAAATCTTATCTTCTTATTACCCTTCCTTACTTAATAATCAAAAATACAGTTTCGGTAGTTCTCACAAGTCAGTAAGAAATACAAAGTAGGTATTTTCAACGTGTAAAGGATGGAGAGCTACCTTCAAAAAGCAGAGAAAGAGAAGGTCTGTATTCCTCTGAAGTTCTTAATGGCTCTGAAATACTATTTCCCAAAACCACTGTATCTTCTGGTGGGCAGGAAGAAACAAGCACCAAAAAGCCTTCTGTTTGTGCCATCATGTCTGTGATCTTCATAACTTTATCCTATTCAACTTTGACAGTATAGCAGACCTTTTCCTTATTAGTTCTGGACTGTCTTCCCCAGTCTTTATGGAACAAATAAACTACTGTTTCAGAGGTGTGTAGGTTCCCTATTAATTACTTCTCCTTAATAGTATAGTCATCTTTTTTTTCCAATACAGTAATAGGTATATTTATTCAAACAGACCTATTGTACTGTTTTTCTCCTTCTTGAGGCATTCAGTGTTAATCCAGTCCTGAAAAGAGCTTTCCAGTCTTCTCCTTTTACAGCTCCATTTATTAGCTAATGAATTTACTGTCTTACTGTTACTCAACCACAACATCTGATCTAATTATTAAAGATTAGTAACAGCTTTAAAAATAGGCTTGGTTGAATGTGGGTGCAGAGAGTCACGTCTTGGTTGCTTCCACTGGAACCATGGTTTTGACGTGATGGAACAAGTTGACTGGAACAGAGTGACGACTTACAAGCAACAAAGTACTTGACTTTCCTTCTCTCCTACCCCAAGCACGCATGCTTTACAAGAAATTAATCCAGTCTTGTGCCTATGCTGTATGTAAACACCAGGATCTGCAGCCAGAAAAATGCTTCTTCAGAGCTGCAGCTATGGAGCATAGTGTGGTAACAATTTTGTGTGGGCACTAACTGATAAAAGCTACCAACTTCTAGCTTTCCTGGTACCTACCAAGCATTAATTCTGTGAATTCCTACTCATAAATCACTTTCTTCAGAAATAAATACATTATTTGGACTTGCTGTAGTTTCTTGTGAACTGTAATGAATTTGTTTTTTTTCAATCTTATACTCCACGGTGACACCACCCTTAGCAAATTTGTGCTTAACCATTTCTGTAATCTGTTTTTCTACTTTTCGGCTTTTTTATGAAACAGTTTCTCTGTGGATTTTAAGTAATCCTTTTTTTGCAAGCATTTTGAAAAATTAGAAGGCATTTCTCTACCCTTATTAAAATGGAATGTATGTTTTCTTTACCCAAATGAACCTGCTGTTCTGGACTAAAAACCCTTAGCAAATTTGTGCTTAACCATTTCTGTAATCTGTTTTTCTACTTTTCGGCTTTTTTATGAAACAGTTTCTCTGTGGATTTTAAGTAATCCTTTTTTTGCAAGCATTTTGAAAAATTAGAAGGCATTTCTCTACCCTTATTAAAATGGAATGTATGTTTTCTTTACCCAAATGAACCTGCTGTTCTGGACTAAATGTTTGCTTTTGAATGGTTTGCTCACTTGCTAATGACAAGAATTCATTCTTATAAGTGATCATATAATAATTTATTCCTAATGATGCCATCTTTAAATGTGGAATGCTTTGATGTCTCATTAGCTATTATGGCATAATAATTTTCTGATACTACTTGTAAAATGCTGCTCAAGGAGAGTGGATTTTGTGAGAAATGTGTCCTGAAATAATGTCATGTTGTGTTTTGTTTTTTTTCTTTTGAAATACAGACATATCAAGTCGACCTGAAGCCAAATGGGTCAGAAATCATGGTAACAAATGAAAACAAAAGGGAATATATTGAGTATGTATACATTTACGGAATTTATCCTGAGTGTAAGAAAGCACAGTTGCACTTGTCTTGGAATTACCCTACTGCAATTACTGTCATTTGTACTACAATAGATCATTAGAGATCCTTTTAAAAGAAAATCTTATTGTTAACATAGTTTGTTTATACCCTAATCCTTAGAAAGTTTGAATTTTAACCTTTACTGTTCTATGAATTCCATTTATCAGGGGAGTCCGTGATGTAATAGGAAACTATTTTCTTGATGGGTAGGCATGAGGAACATTCAAGAAGGGATGGGATTGCTCTGAATGACAGACATCTGCATCTAAATTACTCAATGAAAAGAAGTGGCACCTCTTGGATGCAATACTTGTCATGTTAAAGTAGGCATACGACTTTTGCCCAGTTTCATGCCTGCTTCTCTCTATTGCCGAAGTGCCTAGGGTAACTAGCTGTGCTTTGTAGATCTCCAAAGTAGTGATGAATTTCCACCCTAGGACTTACAGTTTTTCCTGATGAACTGCTAGGTCGCAGAATACAAATCAAGAATGAGTGCAGATCTGAGTGCTAAACTGGATCTAGAAAAAATAATGAAAATAGGATGTCTGTACAATTTATCAAGTTCATATTTGCTTGGCATTGTGGTTTTCATTCAAGGAAGAACTCAGGAACTCTAAACATTTAAGCATTCCTCTAAGAGGAGAACTTTGTACTTGTTTGTTAATCTCATTTGCAATGTTGTGTTACAGT
Source organism: Aptenodytes forsteri (assembly GCF_000699145.1). Lineage (NCBI taxonomy): Eukaryota > Metazoa > Chordata > Aves > Sphenisciformes > Spheniscidae > Aptenodytes > Aptenodytes forsteri. Next base: position 953,696 of record NW_008794883.1, on the reverse strand, counting down.
GATTTGGCTGTAATGGTGGAACAATACAAAATTTCTGCTTTTATGATGTTTTTTTTGTTACTTTGTGTGTGACTTTGCACTGTCAGCTCTAATTTTTTAGGTATATCTTTTTTTTTTTTCAGTTTTCAGATAGAAAATATTAGACATCATAAACTTTTTTTTATCTCCATCACCTCAGTACAGTGCAGAAATGAAAAGCTCTTTGTAAAATGTGTGGGCCAAAATTCAGAACTGAGTTAGGTTTACATCTAGGTAATTCTTTCATGGCTAGTCACAGTATTTTTATAACTTTAGCGTCAATACTTGTGTGCTCTGATTTGGAAATGATTAATGCAACTTAAAATTTTTCAAACATTTTCCCCCAGAATTCCATTATGATAGAACTATTCTAGTTGTTATACTTAAAAAAAAAAACAACCACAAAAAAAAACCACCCCAACCAAACCACCAAATTGCAAGCATAGTCACAAATGTAATTTTATTTTTGTCTCTGTGTCTTAACAATACACCCAAATGATGCTTTCTCATGCATATGTAGTGCTTATGGGATATCATGTAGATAATGAAGAATCATTGTCTAATAGAAAATCTGGTGTTTTGTTTGCATTATTTTATTATGTAATGCTTATTGCAGAAATGAAGGAAAATAGATAAACTGACTAAATAGCTGCTAATTAAAAATCAATGTTATTTCTTTAAGCATTATGAGAAAATCACACTAGGAATTTTCTAGTAACCGTCAGATGAACAGTATCTAATGCTGTAAATGCCTTCTTTGAAAATTCAGTTTACGTACCATTGGCCAATATAAGAACAAAAATAGAGAAAATTAAATTAACTGCTTGGTTTTCCCAAAATGCCCACATAGGAAACGTGCTTCTCCAAAGTGTGGCTCAAAGCACCTAAGTTAAAATGAGACAGAAAGTGCTCTCCAGCGTGGCCATCATCCTGTTACCCTTCTCTGCTAGCTACACAGACCAGATCTATGATGTCAGTACCAGCGTTGCTATCAAAAATTGGCCAAATCTAAACGGGCTGTTTAGGTTTAACTTTAAGCTTCCTCTGTTTCCCTGCCTACCAGTGTGTAAAATAATAAATTCATTTATACTTGCTGCATTTTTAATCAGTGCCTCTTCAAAGGGGAGAAAGCCTTGTAATTGCTATATTCATGCAAATTAGTAATGAAACGTGCTTCAGTAGGAAAGGAATTGGATTTCTAAAGCATTATTCTAGAACCTGTGAGGTATTTATGCTGTAGGTGGTTAGCATTGAAGCCTTTTTGCCGTGTTCATCCTTGAGTTAATCTCCATAGGAACGAAATGGTGAATGTCACATCGTCTCATAGTGTTACCTTGAAAAGTTCTCGGTGATGTAGAAAAGTCATAGCTATAAAACATGGAAGTGTATGTGTAGAGTTTGTGTTGCATGCTAAAATGAAAATATATATACTATAACTTGTTCGTAGTCACTGATTTTTTTCAACATTTCAATCAGTCACCCAAGATAAATTTGAACAATTAACAAAAAGCTGCTCGGTTTCCTTAATATCAGAGTGTGGTTGAGAGATGGCTGAAGTTGTGAATGAGAAACTGAAACTATTAGGGTTGCTAAAATCTCTAAACACTTAGTTTGCAGTTTTCTAATGAGTGTGCTTACGTCTTTCTGTTTATCTACTATAGCCTGGTCATCCAATGGAGGTTTGTAAACAGAGTTCAAAAACAAATGAATGCTTTTTTGGAGGTAAGGTTCTTCAGCTGCTTTTTTTTTCCACAAAATAATTTTTTTTTAATGCAGACAGTTCTTATACATCAGTGTCTGCGTTAAGGGAGTGGGGAGCTTTGCGTAACTGCACAAGTTCTGGAATGCTTGTGTTTTATGATTTCAGTTTTACCTCGTATAAGAATATATAATCTTTCCCTTCTGAGAATAAGGCTATTCTCTTTCAAGCTTAAATTATTTGAGCTTGAAATAATTCAGTAATTAATTTTTTAAGTTATGGACTCATATTTCAACAACTGTGTATTTCATTTTCTAAACCCTTCCTCGTCCTCTGTTGTTTACTTAGGTTCCCTGAAGCCAAAAATCCTGTTAGATAAAGTCAATTTTACGTGGTATGAGAATTTTAACTTTGCTTTGCTTTCCTTTATGAATTCACAGAACTTCTTCCTATTGATCTGATTAAAATTTTTGATGAAAATGAACTAGAGGTGAGTTTGTTTAACTGATATCCAGAGACAACAGATCAGTAATGCTCATCACAAAAAGATGCGTTATGTTCTAGGCTCATCATTCATTACTTACTCATTGTAAGTGACTTTGCAGACAAAGATGTTTTGCTTATAGTGGGGAAATGAGATTTTTCTCCCTAATTAATAAATCTATTGATCACATAAAAGCACAAAAAATTGTAATTATTCAGCGAGGTGGTTGAGTATGTGCATATAAAAGCATGTACGTAGCTTACTGAATTAATGCCATTATGCCTACGCCAGTCGTATTTTGAGCAACATACCATAAAAGATGCTGTCGCACAAAGCATACGTATGTCACAGTGTGCAGTGTTTCTCCAGTAAAATGAAATGTTCTATGAGAATTCTCCTGAAGAGAAGCTCAGCTCTCCGTTACGCCTGCATTTATATTTGCACTGCTTAGCTGTTCAAAAGGTCAGACAACAGAGGGAAAATGTAACCTTGTTTTTCTGATAAAGTGTACAGGATAACACAATACCATTTTCAATTAACACTGTAACAATTTACTTCCATTTGTAGTTACTGATGTGTGGCCTTGGCGATGTTGATGTTAATGACTGGAGACAACATACAATCTACAAAAATGGTTACTGCCCAAATCATCCCGTTATCCAGTGGTTCTGGAAGGTAATGCTGTTTACCACATTTGGCTTCTCTGACTATTCCTAAAAGTGAAAGCTCCTGTATTGTTTTGCAGAGTCTGTTATGAAATCTTTTTCTTCATGAAAACTGCTGAAGATTACATCTGTGTATGTTGGAAATGACAGCTGTGGTACTCATTAGAGACTCTACTAGAAATAGACCCAAGATAGGAAGTCCAGATCTTTGGATCCATCTAAAGTGTCTGGCAGTATTTGTCAAGTAAAATACTTTTATGAAAAGTGTATGTCCCCAGAAAAGCTACTAAAATACTTTTTCCCACAATAGTCGTAGATTTTTCAAAGGGGTGTCTGTTTTTCTTAAAAATAGTGGAATCTTACAGCTTCGTGTAACTTTGTTTCTGGGTTTCCTATATCATTTTCATGACCATAGGTGGTATACACAAAGACTATGTACTTGTATCAGTCCAAATGGTGACCTGGTCCCAAAGGGCTTGACTCCAAGGTCCTGCTGTAGTGCAACACTGATCTGATTTTCTGTGAACCTTTGCGGTCTCTCTGTCTGATCTTCAAGGCTTTTCTGTCATCTCTGTTTCTCTACTCCCCCTCTCGGGCGTATTTTCAATTGCAGTGCACCCACTGTGCCCCATACCTCCGGGCAGGTACGGGCTGCCGATCATACCGAAGGCAGGCCACCTCTTGCAGGTGAATAGCACTTGTAGCTCCCAGCTGCTGCCAGAGCAATGTCTCATTGTTGTGGCCCAGTGGCAGCTGGAAAAGGATGCTCTGTATTTAATCAGAGAAGACCTGGTACGTGACCTGTATCACATCTTTCAGTTATATGTCTATTACAGTCTAATAATAATTTACTCAGGTTTTGTTTTGGTTTTTGACAATGGTATCTACAGCTGTGAAAGTGAAAAGACCGTGACTGTGTGTGTTTGTCAATAGGCCGTTTTACTGATGGATGCTGAAAAGCGGATTCGATTACTGCAGTTTGTTACTGGGACGTCACGTGTGCCTATGAATGGATTTGCTGAACTTTATGGTGAGCTTCCTTTCAACTGCCCGCAGATTATGCTCACCTCTAGAATGGCTGTACAGACCGCTCCTGAACATGAATGAGGAAACCTGGGCACGATTGAAATTTAGTCATAGCCAGCCTTTGACCCCCACGTAGGAATTCTCCTTCTGGATGCCAAGAGCACTGGCACATTGAGAAGGAGTGAAGTTCTGTACACCATGGGGTGTTACGTAGATGCTCCCCTAGCTCCCACAGAAAAAATTTCGTCTGTCAACGGGAATAATATTCATGTCATCTGAAGAAGAGGAGAATGCATGTTTAACCAAGCACTTTAATTTTTCAGTGTTAATGTCTGAGCTTACTTCTTTTGCATTATACATACTCTACGCAAAGGCAGTTAGATAAACTTAACAAGCTAACGAGACTTGGAAATAAGCAAACACATTCCTATTTCCTTTAATGTAGTTTTAAGTAAGAGAGTTTCAACCAGGTATTTTGTACCAGCTGAAATATCTAGCCTACAATGCAGGCAAACATTTAATTTTTAAAATAATATTTAGGGTAGTCTCTGTAGTGTCCAGCAATTTATATTTCATATGATTTTCATTTTCAACCAGGTTCAAATGGTCCTCAGCTGTTTACAATAGAGCAATGGGGAAGTCCTGATAAACTGCCCAGAGCTCACACATGGTAAGTCATAGAAGCATAAAATTGTATAGCTTTTCTGTATTGTTACACTGCCAAGAAAGGGGGAAACTGATGACTCTGCTTATCTCTAACATATTTTAGCTCTGGATCATACAGCTTTTTATAAACTGGGATACTCTGAAACCTACACACGTGTTTCTGTGTATGTGTAGGTATGTATTTAACAGGCAAAGAACAGTTAGCATTTATCTGCTGACACCCAGCTGCAGAATGTAACATGCAAAATTCCAGGAGGTAGCAGGGCTCAACTTCAGCACGGTGCCATTGCCTCTTACTGTTTCTAAACAACGCTTGTTTTGCCTTCTCACGGACGTGTGAAAGGCTGTGTTAATAGAATAAGTAGGTGTAAGTGTTCTGCAATAAATGCAGGTAAATGAATCCAAAATAAACTCTTTCCATCATGGCCTTTCTGATAAAGACTTTTTAATGCTATTTTATTGTATTCCAAGCAACCCTTTCAACTCAGGACTTTTCTTCTAGTAACTGCTTGCATGTTAAAGAGAAGAGATAGCTTTCCCCACTTTATTTTATACTACATTTGAAGAAATTGCTACCCATATATACCAAATGTTAACTATAATTTTTGAAGCCACATAGTAGCCTGCAAATTGCTTTAAGCACTGGCCAATTAAACTGACATTCAGACAAAATGGAAGTAATTTGAATCCCTTCTGCTAGAAGACTTTTCCCCATATCAAATACATAAGAATCTGGTCATGTAAGGTACTTGCAACACGATCCAAATCGGAGCACGTGAAGCACAGCACAGAAAGTGTACTGAATGCTTAAATGTTGTGCTGAGTTTGGGAGTAGGATCCTCAGTGCCTGCTGGGGATAGTCCCAAGAGCTTACAGATTGTCATCATGTCCGTCTCGCTGGCTGAGCACCCTTGTTCAGGTTGCAGTCCATTCCACCACAAACACCTAATGGCTTCCCAGTGCCTTTCACGTTAGGAAAACTTTATAATCCCCCCACAATTTCCCAGGAAATGACAAGCAAACATTACAGGTAAGGGTACGTTGTCACAGAGAAGTCCAATGACTCCTTGATCATACCGCAGAGTAGTAGCAAAGGCAGGATGGGAGCAGTATCCATTTCGTGGTTCCTGTCAAAACTGGGATAGGGAAAAACAGCAAGAGGAATTACATCTTACGCTACAGTAATTTTTCTATGAATGTTAAAACATAGGCTCTGTTCTTTTCTGTTCGGTCAGTCTGAAGGCTTTGAAAAATACAGGATAGGCAATAAACTGTCCAAGAGAGACTGTTAAAAGGGTAACAGGAGTTTAACAGGGCATACTGGAAAGAAAAACAGTGCCTCACCTTGTAAGGCTAATAGTATTCATGGCCACCTTTTATATGTCTTAGAAATTTATCATCTCTTCCTCTTTCCTTCTGGAAAACTAAGAAATTGAAGGATATCTGAGTTGGAAAAGCAAGACTACCACTTGTACAAATAGGGGTTGATGCTTTCCCCCCTGCCCCCCCTTCGCGCTGTGATTCTACTTCAGGTATCACCACGCTGCAGGCAGCTTTTACCCTCACCATCATTTTCCCTTTCTCCTTTTCCATGATTTTATTTTTTCCTCATCCTAGTAAGTGGGTGCAATGAACTGCAGATGGTCTGATGTAACAAAACATAGCCACAGAAAGCTGTGCTACATAAAGGCCATAAATTGTTGGACAATTCACTAAAACTGTGAAGTCATAGTCCAGCTGACTTAATTTAATCCCAGTTAATAGAATTTGCAAATGTTGAAAGCATTCAATACAAGTCTTTGTCTTGCTCTGTTGCATATCAAGAATATGGCTTTTTTAAGGTAACTTAAAAGTGTGCTGTATAGGAAAATTAATTTTTAGAACGTTAGTCCAGAATGGTGATCTTTCCATAAAAATAATCATTCTATAGGATAAAAAGGTTTATTTAAAAAAAAAAAAACAACAACAAAGCCAAAAACACATTCCAAAGTAACCCGTCCTCTTTATGTTTCAATTATCTGTTAGATTTTTACAGGACCTTTTCAAGACCTTCTTTTGGATGTTTCTTCTTCTTTTCCCCCAGAGGGTAAACAGTCTGTCCTATAAATTCAGAACATCTTCGCTGAGGCTTAGGAAACTAGCCTTTTGACAAAGAGGAAATGTTTTCAGTCAACTAAATGGGGGGGCTGTTGGGTTTTTTTCCTTTCCTAAGTGGTTTTTAACAAGTTCCCGCTTTCAGCTCTGAAAAGAAAGGAGGCACATGGTTATTTCTGTAAACTCACTTTGGTACAGGCAGGGTTGGCTTCAGACGCTACCTGCAGGGAACACGAGCATTCGTGAGGTTTGCAAAGGACACTGTGGAGATTGCCCCCATTTGGACAGCAAGATATATCCTTTGTTAAGGCCCCCAAATTATTTAACATTTTCTATTTCTTTAAAATTATGTGTATTTTTCAATGGACTATTAAATGATTCTTTTCCTTCTAAATTTCAGCTTTAATCGCCTAGACTTACCTCTTTATGAATCTTTTGAAGATTTGCGAGAGAAGCTACTTATGGCAGTTGAAAATGCTCAAGGATTTGAAGGAGTGGATTAAAACATCGACTTTTTTCCCCCTTCAAGCAAGTTCTGCTTGCACTTTTGCATTTGCCTAATGGACTCTGAGTGATTATGGCAGAACAGTTGCACAGCGTTGCTTCATGGAGCAAACCCTTCGACAGCGCAGTTGCCTGAATCCAGAAGTTTGAACTGTGTAGTCTGTGGGTGGCTCTTCTGATGTTTCCACAGCAGATTACCAACTGCTTAACATGAACTCTGATCACATTTCAGCAGGACTTACTCTATTTATGTTGTGCCTCTGTAGGCAAAGCCCTTAATAAATATTTTACATAATTTCTAATGACAATGAATGGAATTAATCATTTTACAGGTATAGTATTACAACTCATGTTTACTTTTTAATTGATTTAGACATTTTCAGATTTTATTTCATTACAATTAAATACCATATACTTGGAAAAATGAGCATTTTTCTTAATTTCATACCAGACTTGATGCCAGTGTCATTTTTTTCAAAGCACATTTTGAGCCTTGTGTTCCCAAACCATTAAGAAAGTAGGTAGGAGAAAGCTATGTTGGAAATTTTCTCTACATGGGCTATATATATTGAGAGCAACTCTTTTCATTGAGCACATAAATATTTTTCTGTATCCAGAAGTATGGACTGGATGTTGCATTTTTGTATAAATACTAGAATAGTTATGAGTCAAGGGAGAATCATAACATAGCATGCCAAATCTCATGTTCAATAAAGAAATTGCCTCATTATTGGTAATATTTACATGTACTATAAAGCATTTTGGGGTAGGGTTGGCATTAATCATTTTAGGAAAGTATGCTTAACCCTGTCATTATCTTTGTATAGCGATTCTTTTATTATCCTTTCCTCTTAGCTGTTTGCAATGGAGGCATTTTGAATGAAACCCGGCACTGTGTGATTTGGCACTATGGAAAACAGACCTGTTTTGTCTCCTATTTGTATGCATTTGCTAATGATATCTAAATAACAATGGTTTTTTTTGTTTGTTTCTAACTGCACCAACTCTAAAGGCACTTTATGTAACACATGGAAGTCATATCTGTTTTTTTATCATAAACATTAATCTCACTGCACATGTCTTTCTGGTGCAATATCTATCAATTGTGAATTTGGCTGCTGCTGATGTATAAAAGAAAAAAAACAAACAGATGTAGAGCTGAGCCTGCAGACATGTTCCTCAGCAATTGTTTTTGTGATTTATTTTTTACTTAATCACAAAGATTTATTTAATATACACTGCTATCTAATCAATTTTGTTACCTATGACGTTGCATGCTTAAACTATAATGTCCGAGTTGCATCTCTTTTGTGATGGATTAAAAGTGAAAGATTTGTGTTTGATCCACTGAAGTTAAATGGTTACAATACTACTAGAGTAGGTTTGAGGGTATGGCTTCAGCAATTTAATGTTCAGTTTTGTAAGTTTTGCCCACATACTTACCTCTATGTAGGCTTTTTCCCCCAAGAACCCATTTAATGCTTATGAAGCAAGATGACACCACATGCCAAAACAGTTTCACCTCATTGCCAACAGCTTTTTTAGCCCTGCTCTTGCCCCCTCCCCAACGCCTGCTGGCAAGTACAATCTACATCTGAGAATGAAGAGACATACTGCAGAAACTTTAATATAGTAATACTTCAGCTGAAAAGGCTACTGGAAAGAAGCCTTAATGCTAATAACATTCAGCAAATGGTTGTGTGCTAGCAAAAAGTTTGAAGCACCAACAGATGCATGAGGAAAGGTAGTCTATTATTTGAACACAGGTTAAGATTCATTTTTTATTAAGTTTCCTGACATTCCTTTCTGACCTCTTACATTGGATGAGCAAGCTTGAACATGAGAAATGGGCTGCATCTGAGTAGGTAGAGAAACACTGTACCAATTGTTTAGCTGTGGGAAGGAGTGCAGGGAAGGTAGAGAGGATGAGGTAAATCCAGGTATTTCCACTGACCTTCAGTGTGTTAAGCACAGCTGGCCTTAACACAGACTCCCATGAGGGAAGTGTCATGCTCCAAAATTTGTTTTCTTTCTGTCTTAACCTGGAGGATTTTTGGTGTGGTTGGAGGCTCTGTTCACGTCCGATGCCATGTATCAGAGCCTTAAGAACTCCTGAGACTTTTTTGGTTGTGGAACTGAAATGTAATCTCATGTATAGATGAAGGCTGTGACCTAGTAGTAGCACAGCTGAGGCAGAACCAGAAGTCAGGTTGCATTTAAGAATCTGCCATTCTCTGGTTTGGTCCCTCATCTTGATTTGGTCCCTTCCCTCCTCTCAACTTCTAAAACAGGTTTACTTGTCTATATCAAAGCCCTTTCAGCTATCTAGAACTACATAGTGACATCTGACTAGAAGGGAAATTTTTATTGTTTGGATTCTTTTTCTTTTTTTTAAAGAAAATTTAGAATGACTTTGCTTAACATCTTTTCAGATCCACTTACCTCACAAACTGACACACCAAAAGCATTCACTGGGTATTAAAATAGTGAGGTGAATTCTACTGTATGAATTGTAATTAATGTGCATTTGGACTGTTGTAGTTTAGAGAAGGGGTTTTCATTTTTAGGAAACAGTTTATTAATAATTATTAATATTAAAAGAAAGCCCTTGACTCCCTCAAGGTATGCCATTAGAGTGGCAGCTTTGAGTGCAGCACATAAAGAGACCTGACCTAACTCAGGCAGCATTGACAATGAAGCCCAACATGCAGTGCCCTGATAGACTTGTACAGATCATGCTGAAATTTGTGCTATTTATTTTGGCTTTCTTGCGATTAATGCAAATTGCTAAATAAATGCTATTTGTGCTTCTTGTGCCCTAGACTGCAACCACAGCTCTCACCTGCATTGCAAACCTACCATCACTGTAGAGCTGATGCAGTACCATACGGCTATCCAAGTTAGCTTTTGTTTTGGAACCAGTTTGCTCAACACTCCATGAAGGTGTTACTCCTAACAGCCCAGGTGAACAGAATAGTAAGCCAGCACATCATTACTTTTTGTTACCCGAGTTAGCTATGCTATTAGGACACAGCACCATGGTTTGCCTTTAGAGATGCACTACAGCTCCCTTCACTATGGAACTGAAACTGTCCTTTTCTTGTTGGGGTCCATAAGTAATCCAGAGTCAGTGTTCACAAATGAACAAGACTAGCTGTAGGATAAGCCAAGGGGAATTGCTCAGCCCAGTCCCTTTGCTGCACAAAGCTTTTGTTACAGGTATCAGAAGCCTTCCTGGTAGCTAGAACTATCAGGCTGTTACTGACAGGCTTGGCACCACAGTAGTTACAGGGACATAAGCCCCTGTTAAAATGTACTATACCCACGCAACTCAGATTCTGTTATTGGTGGCCACATTGGTGGCTAAACCCTTGGCAGATACACCCCTCTCATCAGTCAAAAAGTTAAGATATTCTATGCTATGACAAAACCCAGGAAGTTACCCTTCAGTTTTGCAATGAACTATATGGGGCTAAGTAAATGGTGTTAGCTCTGCAGAGGAAATGGATTTTCTTCTGCAGGGCTCAGCCATAGTGCTGTTACTGAAATCCTAAGCTGGATTCCAGACTTTCCATCTAGGAGTCCTGGAGCTCCTGATGCTACATTTGAAGGAATCTTTCTAGGAAAAGAGGGAGCTAAATGTTTAGCTTTACTTAAAACATCTAAAACACAAAGCAACTAACACTCCAGTTGGGCTTGTACCATAGTATTGTGCCTTTCTTAACGCAGTACTCTTGCATACCAACAATTTAACCCATTCACCACAAAATGGCCCAACAGTATTCTAAAAGGTTCTATTCAGCTACTTTTTTTGGCTAATAAATGGTAATCATAAAGGTGGTACCTAAACCCATTACTTGTTTGCTTTTAAGAAGCCTTAAGGCAAATAATTCATAACAATTTTAGTCACAATACAGAATACAGGGTCTGCAGCTGTCGCCTCCTGTTCACATTAAGGCTTATAGATCTGTGCCTTGTAAGGTTGCAGTTAACATACAGCATACTGATCACATTAACTCCCACTTGCATGCCTAGCTGCTGGAAACTGCTGCTTTTTATCTTTCAGTCCAAACGTAACAACAACCCACTCTGTTACCACAAGATTTATCTTATTTCTGTCTCTCTCATGCTGACCTCTCCCTCTGTAAATTCTGAGTGAAAGGAGCACAAGTGCCATGCTAGTGTGACATGTGTGCTGATAAATTAGCAGAGGATGCTGCTGTAAGTACTAACCACGCAGTTAGCACCTGTCCCGCACCCCAAGGGATGCACTGCAGTTGTCATGTGCTCAGCCCTGTCAAACTGGTAATCATGACTGCAGCATTCAGCAGTAAACTGTTCCCGATGCTTTGGGTGAAGCATTTTATATGACACTAAAGGGCCGAGAATTGTGAAAACAAGGGAGCAGAAGCTGGATAGTTAGACTGCACTTCTAAGAGTTAAAAATAAGTGATCGTACCCATGTGATTGCGAAGGCTAATTATCAGTATATATAGTAGAAAAAACCATAGATTTCCAGATTTGACATCTTAAAATTACATTAATTTTCTTATGTTTTTACTAAAAACTTTTCCTTTTGTATGTAAAATTACAACAACAAAGAAAAAACCCTACAGTCTTCACCCATGTGTTATGATGTTGCACTAAGAAGTAATGCGTATTTGAAATGCACAGGAAACTTATAAAACTGGAATCTAACCATATTAATGTTACATACTCATCAGGTCTGTCACAGTGCACCTAGAACCCTATTAGATACCACCAATGCAAACCATATTTAGTCATATGTCTATCGATGCACACTTCTGATGATCTGTTTGTCCACATTTATCCTCCACTTACATGTTGGGGTTTTTTCCTTTTCTATATTAATTTCTTAGACCTTGCTTTTTTTTCCCCCTCCTCTTAATTTTTTAATGTGTAGCTGTAAAAATATAAACAGTATACATCCGCTACAATAGTACATATGTTGCATTTTTGTACTTCAACCCATTCTATTGGATTTAAAGAGGCTCGTGAGCCGCCTGTCTCCACTGCAGATTTGTCACAATCATGCAGTAGCGAATAGGTTACAATTCTCAAAACCCAAATGGAAAACTCCAGAAAATGATGAAAACTGAGATTATTAATATTGCCAAACATGCAAAAGTGTCAAACATTCCAGATTAAATTCACACTGTTTAATAATTTTTTTTTGTAAAATCACCTCATACTAGAAGGCTATTCAAAATTATGCTAAACTACCTTAAAATTGATTTTAAAAGTACTGCTTATAAATAATGCTCATTTTCATAATTAATACAGCTTTAAACTGTGGTTGGATTTGATACACTGTGGGGAAATGATTTGTTTATGGACAAAAGTCATTTTTTCCATTTATTTTCTGAGGAGCAGTGAAAGAAATTGTAGTTTGTTTTCCTGACAGCAAAAGCTCAATGTGACAAAACGAAGTTGTTGTAATGAAATGATGCAACTTAATTAAATATTTAATAAAGAATTATGGAAGCTACAGCATTTTATACTTCAAATATATTTTTTGTCTAACCGGAGCTTTGTTTTGTTTTGTTAAAAAAAAAAAATGCCGTAAGGTCACAATTTGCAGGAAGGCTTTCACAACCTGGGATGTGGTTGGGGGAGCCTATATGTAAGTCACATCTGCACCCAAATGATTTTCAAGTGGTTAAACACACCACCCACATATTTCAGCTTCTGTAAAAGCAGCTCCCAAGTTTTTCCCCAGGATCCTCACTGCGTTCATCAAAAAGTAATGTGTATAATGTTTTCAGCTGAATAAGAATGTATCCCTAAGAAAAGTTTACAGTGGATACTGGTCACTGGTGCACAGAAGGCATGATCCAAGATAACTTTTCTCTATAAGGATCTGAACAATTAATCTAAGGTTAGTGATTATGCACTGTTCTCTAAAGAACTGTCACTAGATAAAATACAAAAATTGCACCTCTCCCAACTTCTTATTGGTATCTCCTCTGTTCCGTTATCATTTCTAATACAAGAACTGTAATACTCCAGACTTCCATGAGAAGTTCTGTTCTTTAATTATCCAATTCTGCAGTGACCATACGAAGCAGCACGCTTACAAACTTTTCCTGTTTAAGCCGTATCTGAAATAAGTGTGAATGTTCTATCATTTTTATTGCATATATTCTATGTTTACAGAATTTTCCACAGCCCACAATAATGTATGTGCTACAAACAAAATACCCTACTTGCACCAAATTCGACAAAAGTTCAGTTTAACAATGCAAGTCTACACGTCAGTAAATTTGTCCTGATTTTCAGTGTTAGAGTTCTGATGTTGTAGTACTAAGAACAACTTCTTATTAACAGCAATGGAACTAATGTTGCCTTTTCTGTTAATCAGTGTGAATGCCTAACTTAAAACACACAAAAAACCCAACAACAACAAAAGCAAACACACACACACAAAAAAAAACCCAAACCTAACCAAAAAAACCCCAACAAAAACACCACGTTATATTTCTGACTTAACAGCTCACTTTAGGAATACAGTACATTCCTCCTCAGCTAATATCAGTGCTTGAGAGTGTTGCAGATGGACTAAATTATCTGTTAGTCTTAAATATAGAATCACTATGTATCAAATTGTCTCCTGGCTTTTGAGCTTCACATGAAGCACAGCCTACATTCAGCATTGATCTGACTTGGACTACTACACACCAAGGGTCATGTAGCATACTCTTGCAGCTACCTTCAGCTGCAATTTGCTGAAGAAAAGAAAAAAAGGAAGGGGGGGAAAAAAAAAAGCACACCTCCACGCACCCCCCCCACCATCCACTAAGTGAACAGGAGTCCCGGAACTGGAAGAGGAACAAGGGCGGCCGAGGCGACTAGGCAAAAAAGAAACCTCTTAACACGACCCAGAAACATCACCTACCATCAGAAACACTGTTCAACTTATCAACCGATGTGAATACCTGTTGTGAATCAAGTTACTAGGAGCTCACTAATGCTGCCATATGACTTCCTAAAGACACTAAACCCCTAAACAACTTGGCCTATTAAGCTTTGCAACCGAGTTATTTTTGTGCATCTGTGTGATGTTGTGGTACATCATCTCAACTTGCAATTGCACCATGACTTAGTCTGCTTTATTAACACACCAGTCTCTTTACTGTCCAGCTGTATGAACACCCCAGAGCAGCAACTAATTTACTTTGTATAAACTTTATTTGTGCCTATCTGTATTTTCCTCTCTTGGGCACTGGCTTCTGAAAGGGCTGCCCATCTCCTCCCCTTTCTTCAAGCCGCCACCTCTTCCTAAGCTAGAGCAGCCAGGCAACATGCTTCAAAGTCAATTTTATCAGCTAATATTGCAGCCTCCCTTGTGCTGGAACTAACTCAGCTGAATTGTTAATGTACTCCTTTACATGAGCAAACATCTTTGTACTGTGAAATGACAAACTCTGTGTAATGCTGAAACATACAATTAGCCAGAACTCTTTACAACAAAAGTTTAAAAACAAACAAAAAACACCTCCACATACATCGCTTCCAGCAATACCTACATGTGTATTAATGTTTTGGCGTAGTTACATCCAGTAGGTTTCAAAAACAAAAAAAACCAACAGCAATTCCATTTGTGTTTCTAATTGGAAATGAAAAATAAATTTTGGCAAGGTAGTGTTCTAAGTTAAAGAATGTCTGTGCAAATCCTTACTATGTGCTGTTTGTATATGGCTAGTAAGGTTTTGTTGCCCTTGAAGAAACAAGGAAACAATCAAAAAAACCAAACATGTCAATATATTCAAATCCCAAAATCAATATATCAACACTACTCTGTAGCCACCCATAGGAGACGCTGCAGTAACTATATTAGCAGTGAATACATTTGCATTTCCAGCCCTGAAACTTGGTTGCTTCCTACCCTGACATTTCCTACTCCTGACAAGGGAAAAATCGTACACTACCCAAATTAATTCCTCTTCTTTTTTAAGCTTACTGTCATTAATAAAAACAACCATACCAGCTCAAATTAAAGGTCCAGCTGGACAAGCACCTGATTTGCAGATTCTGCCAAAACAGCTTAAGAGTAGGGCAAATAGTAGTGCTTCCAGCAAATGCACTTTCAAACATGAGTGACATGCAGCTCAAGGACCTGCTACAGTGGTGATGGCTTCTTTTTCTTTCCACATAAATAGCCATAAAATTTCTATATTTTTTTAAATAAATAGTTTCTGGTGTCATGGGAAATTCTAGTATCTATAGCTGCTTGAGCACAATGTCCATGACAATTTTTAGCGTGAAGGAGTATCTCCCTTTGTTTTGAACCTGACACCTCTTATCTTTTCTCTAATACACATTCATCCTTGTGTTCCTTTGACAGCTCTACCCTGCTTGCTATGTCTGGGTATATAGTCCAGAGGTCTCTGGTTTCCTTCGCTTGCCATGGCTCCCAAACTGGAAGGCTGTCAGAGCAACACTTCCTACAAACTGATGTGGATGTCAACACAGGCTCTTAGACTCACCTGTGCCTCACACAATGTCTCGCAAATGAGGGTTGACTATAGGCCCACGGCAAGAAAGCCTGATGCAAACGGCCTCTGGTTCCCTCACATGAAAACTCGTCCTAGCAGTGGTTCAGGACCCAGCCAAGGGAAGATAAAACCGACAGGAAGTACAGTCACACTTAAATCACTGGCAACAGCCTGAACAACAAGTCCATCAACTCTGCAGGCTGGCAAAGAACTTCTGGTAACATTTAGAATTGCCTACTGCGATTCTGGTGCAAAACAACTTCCAGGGTGTAGCTAGAGAAAAAAGGACACAGGAGTGCCAAAGACAGCATCAGGCACCCACTGCCACTATAGCATTAACTCTTTGCACCTCATGCTTGGCTACACTTCACCTGCTCTGCAGAATGGCAGGGCAGATAAACCTTGCAACTAGTATATGCTAATGCCCCAAAATTCATTAGGTATATTAGGACATTAATTAGGTAGGGATAACACAGTAGAGCAATTATGCATGTGAGAATTACAGTTATTGTTGAAGACTTAGTTATAATTACATTGAATGAGTATTTGGGCATTGAAAACCTACTGGCAATCACAAAAGGCTGAAATAAATGCCTTTAAAAAAAATCTGGCCCTTACCCTCTTCTCAAAGCCAACCTCTTCTCTGCTTCAGCAATCTTCAGTGTTTTAAATCCAACTGAATGCCAAGCTGAACTTCATGCTTTTCTTTCATTCCAAGGTTGACTTTACATAAAACCCACTATCATTTACATTCCTACATAATACTATCATGAGAAAGGCACCCAGAGTTTGCTATGGCAACCCAACAGGAAATGCTCCTGTTTCTAATATCTCAAATACAAGGATCACAAAGATAAATAATCTCTTGATGATTACCATTTACTATTTTCCCCAGCTTTTGATTGAGAACCTTGTTCAAAGTAAATTTTTTCTTGCTCAAATGCATCTGCTATTTCCACCCAACTTATTTTCTGCCATTTGCTATGGGTGTTTCATTAGCTTGATAGATTACTCTTAAGTTTAAAGTGCAATACAATATAAACTTAAGATATATCCATTATAAATCTATTCTTTTACCCTGTCATATCTCAACCTTATTAATACAAGTTTTTTACTTTAAATTTCAGTGCATTTTCCGCTCTTTAAGAATTCTCTATCAGTAGTGTATAACAATGCAACCACTTTAAAGTTTTATGCCTGTAGCTCATTTTTTCAAATTCAAGTATTTTCAAATTTTTAAGTGTTATAATAATTTGCCACAATGTTTTTGCTAATAACCTAGAAGCTGGTTGAAACAGCTACCATCTCCAGCAAGTTATACTACAAAAGCAAAGAGGAAGGCAATAGCCACATTACTAGTAACTGGATTTTCTACTGGCTAAGTCCAGATCCACCAGGGTATGCAAGTATCTAGCTCTCACTGAGATCTGATAGTTACCAATACTTGAACAGGAGATGGACACGTGGTAGGTTTGCAGGTCTGGACATTCAGGAAGCTGACGACTTTGAAAAGAAATTATTGGATGATGTGTGGTGGCTGTTCAGTCAATTGCATTGACTTTGTTGAAGCCAAGGAAGCCTGGTTTCTGAGTTAGGTCCCAGAAATAAGACTTTGGGAATACAAAATAGGGAATGATTCCCAATTCACAGGGAGAGCAATCGGGTTAACCATGCAAGTTTAAATTTAATTTTTGCCTAGCTTTTAGATGCTTGGACTTGATAAAATTGAAATTATCCTTTGGTCAAAGGAGTTGATTCTCCCCCTCTGCTCCGCTCTCATAAGACCCCATCTGGAGCACTGCGTCCAGTTCTGGGGTCCCCAGCCCAAGACAGACCTGGACCTGTTAAAGCAGGTCCAGAGAAGGGCCACAAAAATGATCTAAGGACTGGAACACCTCTCCTATGAAGAAAGGCTGAGAGAGCTGGGGTTCAGCCTGGAGAAGAGAAGGCTCCAGGCAGACCTTATTGCAGCCCTTCAATATATAAAGGGGTCTTACAAGAAAGATGAAGAGAGACTTTTTACCAGGGTCTGTAGTGACAGGACAAGGGGCAACAGTTTTAAACCAAAAGAGGGCAGGTTTAGATTGGACATAAGGAAGAACTCTTCACTATGAGGGTGGTGAGGCACTGGAACAAGTTGCCCAGGGAAGTTGTGGATGCCTCATCCCTGGAAGTGTTCAAGGCCAGGTTGGATGAGGCTTTGAGCAACCTGGTCTAGTGGAAGGTGTCCTTGCCCATGGCAGGGGGGGATGGACTAGACGATCTTTAAGGTCACTTCCAACCCAAACCATTCTCTGAGTCTATGGCTCTATGACTTGAATATGGTGAGGTTGATCTCGTGGAGTGCTGCATGCACTCGCTCTCAGCTAACAAAAAATTTAGCTGTAACGCACATTTACACAGCAAAGTGAGCAATAACTGCTGCCTCAAACTAGTGCAAGTAACTCAGGTAGCAAAGTCATGGTAACATGTGCAAAGATATGAACATAACATTTGTAGTCTGGTTTCCAGTTTTTACCATCTAACCTTGCCAGCTTAAGCTAGCACAGATGCAGTTGCACAAGTTATAAACACAACTTAATTTTTGCTGCCTATGTGCAGAAACAGGTGGGACAAACCTAGGACTTCTGCTTGTTCTGCTAATTTGGACTAATTACTTGCTCCATTTTGTCACTTTTTCAGGCTCACTATGTACTGCTGTGTTTGTGGATATGTACACATCTCTATGCCATAGAGGTTTTCTGTATGGACTCAGAGCTTTCCTCCAAGTTGTGGTAAACTCAATTTTCATTCTACAGACCTCTATCACTACTGGATTAGCTAGAGGACATGACCTCCCTGTGAAATCAGTTTTTAAACAAAAGGCAAACTTTGAACTAAAGTTAAAGAATAACAGAGATGGACGCCAAATCAATACTTGGCAAACATTTTCACATACAGTGGACAGACGCTTCTCTGCTGTACGTCTAAATATTTTGGTATGCTGATGCAGAACATATCTTTAGTTTTAAGGGTTTCTTTACACAGAACAAAACCCAAAAAACCACTTTGAAGCAGCTAGAGGTTAATATTTCGTGCAAGTCTAGGAATTTCCTTCCTCTGCACTCCATCTAGAGTTCAGGGAATTGAGGGCTACTTGTTCCCACAAG
Organism: Aptenodytes forsteri; assembly: GCF_000699145.1. Classification (NCBI taxonomy): domain Eukaryota; kingdom Metazoa; phylum Chordata; class Aves; order Sphenisciformes; family Spheniscidae; genus Aptenodytes; species Aptenodytes forsteri. The sequence continues at coordinate 934,875 of NW_008794883.1, read as the reverse complement.
CGACAACATTTTCCCTACCATCCCAATAATTTCCTTTGCTCCAGTGCTTTACTTCTGTGAACAACTACTTTTAAGAAAATTGTCAAGTTTTAAACAGTTCTACTTCCTAATCATGTAGATGGTTCACTGTCTCTGATTATTTAATAATAATGTAAATAGGAATTGTGATTACATGTTGTTATCTCAATGGCTTGTTACAACATGCACATCTTGGACTCAGTATTTCCCAATTGTGCCCCTAGGTCTTAAAAAAAGAAAAAATAAAAAATAGGAGCATGCAGTCCAAATTATGAGTTCTTTTTTCCCCCCTTTTATAAAGGACTTTGTTATTTGATAGCGAGGCAGGAAACATCTACCTGTCACTCCTTTCTGCCTTTTATTCATAACAACAGTACCGACCCCAATACAAGAGTTTGCAGATCATCCAATATTCAGGGAGAATTGACTCCCAAGACAGAAAGGCAGGTAGTGTTACAGTACAAGGAAGCAGACCAAGACAAATCAAAGCGTTCCTCAGAAACCTAGATTTGACAAATGCTCTCTTGGCCTGCATGTGGGCAGTGGCACTGTTCCAGAAGAATATGCACAGGAACAGTTTAAGCGCAGGTGCAAAGGCTCTATGCTTATCTGCTGTTAACAACTACAGTTTGGCAGCATACTGGCATAAAGAAGAACTGGTTAGAAGTCTAGTAAGATAAAAAAAAAGCAACTATCTTTAGATTTTTTGGACTCTGAATTCTCAGAATAATGGAGAAGCTTAACTGTTTGCTAAGAAAACCTTTTATGGTGAACTGTCACCAGCATTGCGCTTCCTTCAGTGGCTTTTAGAACACAGAGAAATTGATCAGGACTTAAACGTAGAGACAAACACTAAAGAGAGTCAGTATCATTTCTTCTAAACCAGAAGTTTGGACCAGAATTTGAATCTCCTCCAATATGGATTTCTGGAAACAAGATACTGCTTCATCTCTGACTTAGCTGAAAAACAAATGAAAAAATACCCCTGCTTCCCAAAGAGATCCCTTCTCCTTAGAATTTTTAACAGTTGCTTTTGTGTCTAGCCTCTCTCAGGTCTTAAATGCAGGAGCCAGAAAACTCCGATCAGATCCAGTTCCCAAACCTCTGGCCTCTGATGCATTTACAGAGCACATCAAATCCCTAAAATATGGTTTGGTGATACATACCCAATATATAGTGATAATTTTACCATAAAAAATTATAGATTTGTGAAGCATACCTTCATCATCTCCATTTCTGCTTATTCTTACTACAAAGTTACTATTTGTTGCATGGCAAACACAGTCTTTAACAGCATCAGTACAAGTAGCTCTATTTTTTTTTTCTTTCTGGTGATAAAAGCATAATTATTCACCCCCAGTAGCTGCACGGAGTAGTAAGCACAGAGTCAGGCTTGGCTCTGAGCAATATTGATGGGAACATTCCTTCCAACTTCATTGCAAAGATCCATTTTCTTAACATTACCTTACACAGCTTTCACTTGGCTCTACAAGAAAAGAAAGGGATGAAGAAACCGTGCTACATCCACTCTTAAACTTCTTTTAGCTCTTGTTCACAAAGTCTGAACGTATTGCATCCCTTACTCCTTTGTTCACAGGACATATAACTATCAAAACCAAGCCTATCACTAATATCTAAACTCACAGAAAAAAAATGAATGTATGGAAGCAATTCAAAGCACTTCAGAGGGCAGTTATAATATATTCACCATAGTTTAGGAAGTGACAGTTTCTTACATTTTGTATTGAATGACAGTTCGATCTGCAGCAACTTCTATGGAAATATTTCTGGTATGGACCCATGCATCTTTTTCCCAGAAAAAGAAACCAGGCAACATAAGACAGTATTGGGGTGTGGGTAATGAAGAACTAGTCAGACTGCTAGTATAAGTAGCAGTCCACATCAAGCTGCTAGGGAAACAAACTACTAAGGAAACAACTTAGGAGGGAACCAAACACAATCTTCAGGGGAGTCAGAGGTCTTTCTATACCTACTGCATGCACAAATAAGTGTTACCTAAGAAAATCCAGAACATTTTAAAACTTTACAATATCTAATAACACAGAATACCAGCATAAGTGGCATTTAACAGAGCGAACTGAGACTCATTTGACTGTCACAGCAACTTTAAGTTAATCTGCAGAAAGAACTGTCATCAGGTTTTCCTGTTGGATAGTTACTAATAAAAAATGCCTTTTTTCTTTCTTGCCTCTAAGGCCAATGTATATATACATATATATATCCATACCACCTTTTATCTGTGCCACTGGCATCTGTTTAAATAGCTTTGTTTGAGCACATCTGTCCATATCCTGAAGGACAGGAGTCCAACGACCAAACAGTCAGTTCATCTGGTCATCTACAGAGTAGCTTGTTTGTTCTTGGCTATCAGTTTCTATTGGCAGACCAAAAGGGGGGGCAGGAGTGTAACAACACCCAAAAAACTCAAGCCAGAGATTCAGCAAAACCTTTCACATTGTGAAATGTGAATTATATCCTAAAATACACTGAAAAGTCCACTATAGATCCTTGAGAAACTCCTAGAGGCAAAACTGACAACTACTGCTTCCATTTTGTTTTCTCTCCTATAGCTTGATATTTGGTTATACAAAGACTTCCCCTTTCACCCCCTGACAGCTTCAGTTCTTTAAGAATTTGTTAGATTTCTTGCAAACACAAAAAGCCCCGTATCAAGCAGATTTCCCTTCTCTGAATGCCATGGCATCCTTCAGATTTGGGATTCATTATTTTTTCCCCATACAAAAGCATTCCAACTCTTTCCCAGTATCATACTTTTTTTTTTCCTCTACTAGCTTCCACACTTTATTATAGTCTGGCAGACATGACATAAGCTAGGTACATACATTCATTCATGAGGTATAGCTAACAAGATGAAAAAAGTCTTTAAATCTAAACTGTCACACCACCAGTTTTAATAGGCCAATCAAATGAACTTGTTAAAGTGGTAATGCATGGAACACAAGGTCCTCTGGATTGAAAAATTTGTCCTTAAAATAGCTGAATTAAAGAAACAGAGAGAGAATGCTGATTTTTATTAAAAATTAAGGACTTAATCCAATACCCATCACTTCCAATTTGCATGACTTCAACAGGTGCTGGATCAGAGAACTCAAATAAGCAATACATAGTACCGTTCACTGGTCTGTGCCCAATTTCCTCCTGTTTTCCTCATGCTCCCAACCATAGTATCTGAAAGCTAGATTAAAAAAAAAAAACAGCACAAAACCAAAACTTCATGCAAATAAAGTATAATAATTTTAAATAACTCTTAAAAAGCAACATTTTTTATTTTAATTCAAACTGCAATACTCATGCCAGCTTTCAAGAATTAAAAAAATGCAGTTACAAATTAAACTTTTTTAGGTTTGAAATTTCTACTTGAGTTGAAAATTTTTATCAAATGATGCGTTTCAGGATAATGTTATTTGAAGAAAACCTCACTCTTTGGGGCAGAGGTGATTCAGCCAGTTATTGCAAGCCTGTGTTTGACACTGCCTGACTTAGAGATAACTGTATCCCATGCTTCTTCTCGCAGATAGAGTCATTCATCTTTATGCTTTTCAGAAAAATCCTTTAATTCATACAATATCTGTCACAATAGTACATACTGGGTGAAATCCAGGCCCTATGGAAATCATCAGGAATTCTTCTGCCGGTGGTGCTGCCATGGGGTCTTCCCCAGAATATTCACCAATTTCTATCACAACCAAGGTCACAACAATTGGTTACAATTCTCTTCACACGCATTGCTGTAGCACAGTCAGGTCCTGACAAAGAGCCTCTGATCGGTCCCTCAGAGTCTCTGGTTCTTCCCTGTTAATGTTTCCTGAGTGCTTCTGCAGCACCTAGTACTCTGTTAAATCCGTTACTCCCACAGAATCACTGTAAACTACAGCAGTGCAGATGGGTTTGAGAAGAAGGCCTGGACAGCCCAAGACATTACCCCTGGCCTTGGCATTTTATAAATAACAAATCATGCAAGTTTGAAAGTCCTTGCAGTCTGTCCTGGAAAGGAGACATGCTGTCCACTGGACTATTTTGCTATTGTGGGCATGTAACATAGTCTGAGATACATCCGAGAAGAGTTATAAAAGTAGAATTTTTACCCCTCTTATCGTCTTTTAAGACATTAACTGTAAAAATACAAATAACTTGCTTCTCAGTCAATATTCTTCAGGTTTTGAAATAAGCCTCAAAGTAACTTCAGAAAATTGAGTGTGTGATATCCTTGTGACTACCTCTGATCTTCCTCTTAATCAGTTTTTACTAACAATTATGCCATTTGACATTTCCTCTTTACGGCCCCTAGAAAGCAGTATCACTACCCATATTGTGGTGGTGCCAAGAAACCACCTAAAGAGCAGGCTTTAGTAGTAAAATCAAGGAAAAACCCATGTTGAATGTTGTTTCAACTGTTTCTCACCTGCTGCTGCTTTGATGACATCATCTTGCTCTTTGTAAATCTTCTCAAGCCCAAGTATAAACTCTTCCTCTTCCCAAAGCCTCTGTGGCCTAGCCTTCACACTAGCTATCCACTCTTATTCAACACTGAAATGTCAGCTCTGCCTACCATTTGGAAAGGGAACTATCACCTGCTAGTTAAATTTTTAATGAAGTGCTTTCATTCTTTCACACCTGATAGAACAGATACTTGGTTTTTGAGAGTACTGGTATATTAGCAGCCTTCAAAATCCTCTGTATTGTCTCTTTCTTCATGAAGCTACAAAAATAAACAAATGACCCACCCAGAAGCAAAACAAAAAAAACCAAACACAAAACACAACACACCATGGCAGGTAGGCTGCTAGTGTATTCAAAAGAATGCAAATTCTCATTATTTCCTTGTGCTTCTTCACCAAGTTCTCATTCATCTTTTACTGAGACTGTAAAAACCTTATGGAATCATAGAATCATTAAGGTTGGAAAAGACCTCTAAGATCATCGAGTCCAACCGTCGACCCAACACCACCATGCCCACTAAACCATGTCCCTAAGAGCCTCACCTACACATCTTTTAAATACTTCCAGGGATGGTGACTCAACCACTTCCCCGGGCAGCCTGTTCCAATGTTTAACCACTCTTTCAGTAAAGACATTTTTCCTCATGTCCAATCTAAACCTCCCCTGGCGCAACTTGAGGCCATTTCCTCTCGTCCTATCACTAGTTACTTGGGAGAAGAGACCGACCCCCACCTCGCTACAACCTCCTTTCAGGTG
>NW_008794883.1:876695-928045 GCF_000699145.1 Aptenodytes forsteri | reverse complement strand
TCTGCATGACCTAATGAGATCCCTGTACTCTTCTTGAGTCGCCTGCCCCTTCTTCCACAAGTGGTAAACTCTCCTTTTTTTCCTGAGTCCCAGCAAGAGCTCCCCGTTCAGCCAGGCCGGTCGTCTTCCCCGCCCGTTCTTCTTACGGCGTACAGGGACAGCCTGCTCCTGCGCCTTTAAGACTTCCTTCCTGAAGAACATCCAGCCTTCCTGGACCCCTTTGCCCTTCAGGACTGTCTCCCAAGGGACCCTCTCAACCAGCTTCCTGAACAGGCCAAAGTCTGCCCTCCGGAAGTCCATGGTTGCGGTTTTGCTGGCCCCCCTCCTTACTTCACCAAGAAACAATCATGGAAGAAACGATCATTTTCACTGCATGCACTTCATACATTCTGGTTTTGTTCAATCAGCAAACAGAAGAACGCATTGGCCAGTGCTACCTGCCCACAAAACTGATAGTCTTGTGGAACAAAGTATGCAATTCCTGGTCACCCAGGCCTTTTAGCCACTGTCCATTACTTCTTGCAGACTTCCAGAACAGAGGTGTCTACACCTGCTACATTCTGTAGAAAGCGTCCCTTGTTTTGAGTAGATTGCTCTTTGACAATGCAGCTCACCTGAAATGGTTTGACATATGAAAGTTGAAAGAACGAACTGATGTTCTCTGTGTAGGTCTAAAAATAGGCAACTGCATTACCAATTTCCTAGGGAACATTTCAGGTCAAAGAGCAGTTGTTTTATCTGATGTTATTTTGTTCGGTATCTGGTAGTTACACAGCTGATCTACAGGATCACATCTGTTCAAGCTGGGAACACATTGCCCAGAGAGGTTGTGCAGTCTCCTTCTGGAGTGGATTTCAAGATCCAGCTGGATAAAGCCCTGACCAGCTTAGTCTGACCCTACAACTAACTCTGTTTTGAGGAGGAGGTTGGACTAGAGGCTTCCTGACAGCCCTTCCAACCTGAATTATCCCAAGATCATACGATCTTACCGCAGCTAACGCTCAGTAGACCTACCAGCTGATAGAGTGATGCTATTTTCTCATTGCTTCAATAGCAAGAAATCAGACATGGCTAGAAGACAGATAACTAACCCTGCTTGGATTTTTCAGTGCCATTCTGGGCATAGCTTGTTTCCTCAAGATCACATTATCACACAAACTCAGCATAGACCATCCCATTTTTTCTTACTTTCACTTAATGCACATTACAATATAGAACCAAAGTAGCTTGTGCACACACCTTTTAGAAAAGAATATTTCAGCTGGAAAGGACCTACAACTATCAACTAGCCCAACTGCCTGACCCCTTCAGAGCTGACCAAAAGTTAAAGCATGTTTTTAAAGACATTGTCCAAATGCCTCTGAAACACTGACAGGCATGGGGCACCAACTACCTCTCCAGAAAGCCTGTTCCAGTCTTTGACCACCCTCTCAGTAAAGAAATGCTTCCTCATGTCTAGTCTAAACCTCCCCTGATGCAGCTTTGAGCCATTCCCACGTGTCCTGTCCCTGGATCCCAGGGAGAAGAGATCAGCACCTCCCACTCCACATCCCCTCCTCAGGAAGCTGCAGAGAGCAATGAGGTCGCCCCTCAGCCTCCTTTTCTCCAAACGAGACAAACCCAGAGTCCTTAGCCGCTCCTCACAGGACATGCCTTCCAGCACTTCACCAGCTCTGTTGCCCTCCTCTGGACACATTCAAGGACCTTCACATCCTTTTTAATGTTGCAGGGCCCAGAACTGCACACAGTACTCAAGGTGAGGCTGCACCAACACCGAATACAGCGGGATAATCACCTCTTTTGACCAGCTGGTTTTGCTGTGTTTGATGCACCCCAGGATGCAGTTTGCCCTCTGGGCTGCCAGGGCATACTACTGACTCATACTGAGCCTTGCTGTCGACCAGCACCCCCAGATCCCTTTCTGCAGGGCTGCTCTCCAGCCACTCCTCTCCCAATTTATACTTGTACCCAACATTACTCCATCCCAGGTGCAGAATTCGGCATTTCAACGTGTTAAATTTCATCCCATTAATCATAGCCCAATGCTCCGATCTGTCTAGATCCTTCTGCAAGGCCTCTTGTCCCTTGAGAGTCAACAGCACCTCCCAGTTTAGTATCGTCAGCAAACTTGCTAATGGTGCATTCAACTCCTGCATCCAGATCATTGATAAAAACATTGAACAGCACTGGCCCTAGGATTGAGCCCTGAGGAACTCCGCTGGCAAACCACAGCTCTGTAATCTTCCTGCGAAGCCTGACCTAGCTTCCAGAGATCATCCAAGAGGAGTTCCCTGTTCACCCAAGCTGGTCATCTGCCCCACTTGCTTGACTTTTGACACAATGGGATTGCCTGCTCCTGTGCAAGGTTCTTAAAACAAACAAACAAAAAAACCACAACAACAAACCACCACGAAAACAAAACAAAAAAAAACACCACACAAAGTGGTTCTTAAAAACTGACCAACACTCATGGACCCCTAAACCCTCAAAAGCAGTTTCTCAGGGGACATTGCTAACTAGCTCCCTGGGTAGCTTAAAGTTTGCTCTCCTGAAATCCAGGGTAACAACTGTGCTGACCTTTTTTCTCATTATATCAAAAATTTTAAACTCTACCATTTCATGATCATTGTGGCCAAGACAGCCACCTACCATCACACCTCCCACGAGTCCTCCTCTATTCGTAAGTAAGTCTAGGAGGGAATCTCTCTTAGTTGGCTCACTGAGTACTTGTGATGAGAAGTTATCTTCAACAAACTTCAGGAGTTTCCCAGACTTGCTTGTCACAGCAGTATGGTACTTTTGTCTGGTTGAGTTACTCACCAATCCTAAATTAAAATGGGACTATGTTCCACTAGCATTTAAGAATTGTGAAACAAACTGAATCTTGCTACACAAACCACTTAGTTTCATGAATCACCCCAGAGCGTTTGTTCATTTACCTGAAGTTAAAACAGAGCACTGGCTTACTGCTTACAGAGCGCTGATAAGAATGATTAATCTTTAACATTCTCAAGTTCACATATGTGAAATAGCTCCAACAAGCTATCCATGAGAATATCGTACCTTAATTCACCAGTCACACTGAAAACACACGTGCATTTTCCCCACCAGAAGGCATATTTCACAACGTTAAGATGTACATTCCTCTCCACATCAGTGACCATGCGGTATTAGAGCATACCTCAGTTTAGCACGTTATCAGTCTGCTGAGAGAGTCTGAGTATTGCAGTTACAACCTCTTTTATCCCAGAGGCACCAAAGAACAGCACTGCGCTCGTAAAACCTAACAGCCTCTAGCAGCTGTAACAGAACAGGCTCCTAGTGACCAAACCTGTTGACAGGTGTTGAAACTGCAATTAATTTTTCTAGAGAACAGACCTTGCCAAATGCCACCCTGAGAAATGAAGCCCTATCACAAGGGTGAACAACAGTCCAGACTGACAAGTCCTAGAGAAATAATACCCGCAGTAATAATCAAATCTAAGAGAAGGCTTGTGCTTGATACGTTTCAGACTGAGTAATCTTTAACAAAGCCGAACTCCACAGAAAGGGTCCATTCTGACCCCAGAGCAGCACATGCAGTCTGTGGCTTTGGCACAGCAGATACAAATGCCACCTTTGTACAGTGCCATTCCTACCACACAATGTTAAAGGCAGCCGCATAACATAGACAGTAGGATAATGTTCTAATGTAAGTTGGAAAAGCATCAGCTAATATCTGGAGGAAATAACCCACTTTCCACTGGGGATAAAGATTAAGATTTGTGTATGTGGTGTTTTGTTTTCTCCAGTCATAATAAACATCCTCAGAAGAAAAACAAGTTTTCAGGAGTATTCTAGGAACAGCAGGTGAGTTCTAAATTTCATTTCATACAGAATTTATCCTGCCAGCATAAAATTAAAAAAAAGGTTTTCTTTTTACTTGGTAAGCAGAATGAGTAATCTCTGAATAAGCCTTGAAAGTAAGCAATGTTGAAATGACTGCAAATTGCATAGTTTTAAGAGTCTTCACTTGGACATGAAAATAATTTTTACTTATCTTTATATGAACTCAAGCCTATCTTCTATTTAATAGAAATAAAAAGTAATTCATTGAGCTTACTAAAACAAGAGTTGCATGCGTTGAATTGATTTCCAATACAACAGAAAAATAACAAGAGGTTGGAAAGTGTTGTTTTATTTTTGTGCCAGTAGAAGGTTTTAGCTTTTAACCCTAGAAAATTCAGGCTTCTTCAGCTGAAGACGACACCTCTGAGACTAACCATATATTTTAAAGAGTTCGTGTGACAGAGAAAATTGTAGCTTAGATATATGCTTTGTGTTCTGAGAAACAACAGCAAGATTATATCAATGATTCAGCAAAAGAGGGGTGTCATATTGCATTATGGGGACCATACGGTGGCTACGAAATATAATCCCTCTAAGGACTATTATAGACTAATACAGCAGATACCTTGGTCTAAGAAAAAAAAAATTCCTGAAACATCTCAGCAGTATCTCCAAATGAAAATATTTTCAAGACATAGATATTTAAAGTAGGCATTTGTTGCAAACCAAACAGAATTTTCCTCCCTCCTCCCTCACTTTTTTCCTTTAAAAAAAAGCTCACCTTTCACAAGCAGATCTTTTCTCCATTTCAAAAAAAAAAAAAGGAAATGAGTTTGACCAGCAAACTTGTTCCTCTTTCAAACACTAATACCAATGCAATGAGATATTAAGAAGTGAAGCACAGAAAAAAGGAAGTCTCAAATTAATTTTTCTTTTAACTGTATTCTGAGCACAACATTGTATAACCTGGAAAACTAGTGAGGTCATGAGATTTAAAGCTCTGGTGATCTGAATTGGTATGTGATTACATAGGCAGCTAATTCCTATTAGCTTAAAAAAAAGCTAGGTGTTTTTCTTAAAAAGCTCATGCATTCAATCACTTATCTCCCCTCCCCACCCAACAAGACAATGAGAAACTCTTCCCTTTTACACTGAGCTCAAGCTCCTTCTTTTGAAAACAAGCCCACATTTGCACAGTCACATATGGATGGTCTATTATAAGAATATGCACAAGGAACAACTATATTATTGTTTTTATTTTCATGGCAGATATTTCATGGTAAGGTAGAGGATAGGGTGTTCTTTATTCTCAAACACCAGAAAAAGCATGCCCTGAAGCTTTGTTGAGAATACTCACTTAAAAAAAAAAAATTTTAGAAATTTCAGAGTTGTAGGGCATCACACCAAAAAAGCATTTACATATGCTACCACCCATTGCTTACTGGACAGGGTAACAAGCCCATGAGGTTAACCATTACACCGTTAACACTGCCCTGCTAGACAAGTCTCATGATCCACAGGGTAGCATGATGTACCTCAGGACTCCAAGGGTCCCCTGCCATTTTTTATGAATCCGCTCTGCCTCAGTGAGAGTGATGCTCAGCCACCTGATACACCCTTAAATACTGGTCTTCAAACCACTGTATGGGCTGTAATAGCTCCTCAGCAAAACTCATCTAAATCTAGCCTCTTCCTCAGCTTCACAACATACCAGACCACATTTTGGCTGAGGATCCCTTGATGCCTGCATGAGATCTGGCATTCTGTAGCTATCCTCCAATCTTTCAATAAAAGGTCTCCAGTCAAGGAGGACTCATAAACAAGGGAGAAGATGACCTCTTGTCTCAGCTACTGGGACTCCAGTATCAACATTCCTGTTTCACATACAGTTAAGTTCTTCTATCAATGCATATGCTGCAGATGTTAGTGTAAACATCAAATGGGTATTTAGTAAGGCCTAGACCTTCTAAATTGCTGGGACATGAATGCCTTAGCCTAGTCCATCAACACTGTCCTTAGGATTACACCTCATCAAAATATTTTTTGGAGCTCTGTACCACGCTGCTTAAGTTAGTAGACTGCAAACCCACCTATTTCCAAGAGCTGATTTTGAAAAGGCCCTGTTACTCTGTTCTGAACAACCTCACCCACAAAGCCTCCCTCCCAATTCAGAACACAAAAACCACAGAAGTGGCAGGGACCCAGACACTATCACACTTGCCCAGGCCAAAACACAAGGCCACCTCCAATTCCATTAACCGCACCCTTTTTTTAATTCTACCCTCAGAGACAGCACGAAGATGGGGAGGGGGCAGAGGGGGCAAGTTTTCTGGTGATTTACTTCTGACCCAGCTCATTTTCCACAGATGTCCATTCTATAAAGGGCATTAAATCTAATACATGCCAAGGGAACACCACCTCTTATTTTAATTGCTGAGTACTGGAACCTCAGAGTCATCCCATTACAACAAAGATTAGAAGTCTACTTACTTGTCAGTTGCAAGCTTACTCACTCCAGCCAAGTCGGTCCAGAAGAGCAGTCTCAAGAACTCCAGAACTGTTACTATCCAGTAAATTTAATACCCAGTGCAATAGATAAGCTTCTCCAATTTAACAGAGACTATTCTGAAGACCTAGCCACACCAAGTATCACTTTACCAACTCAAAAGTCTCTAGAAAGGTCCCTGAGCCACCCTCACACCTGATCTTAATGAAGACTTACTAATTTCCTATTTGTCTAAACACCTGTGTAACTCCCAAACCCTGTGTCTACAGCCTGCAAAGTAAATTAATAATTGCCCTTTCAATATTTTTGTTAAATAATGTTGCAATTCTCAGTGCTAGGCCAGAAATTGCTACTGCTTCATCTTATCTTGAGCTCAAGATCCATATTTCACTCACCTGTTGTTTCTATGTGCAAGTCATCTGCAACACATAAACTGCTCATAGTTATCACTGGCCAGTTAACAAATTCTATAGCCATTCAGGCTTCCAATTGAAAACCAGCTTCTGCTTACTGAAAGAAATCCTTTCCATAGCATTAACAAATAAACTTTTCACGTTGAAAGAGGGAGAGAGATCTTCAACTCTTTACAGGGCCAGCTACCTTCCTTTTCTCCCTGCTTTAGTCCTCTTTCTCTTTTCACTGGAGAAATCTCTTTTAACACATAAGGAGAACTTACGATGCCTGACGCTCAGCACCTGCATTAATCTAAGCAAATAAAAACCAGCTGCACCTGAGAGGCCTATACCCTCCCCTACAGACACATTCTCTTGACAGGCACAGTGATTACCTGTAGAGACAGACTAGAAAAAGAAACAGCAGAATCATTTTCTCTGAGGTCTTGAAATCACAATTTTGTGACAGATACTTCAGTTCAGCAGAGCTATGGTATCCAGGACTGGAATAACCATGTGAAATTCAATTTCATGCTGCATAGGATAGTAAATGAGTTAGTAAACTACCTGGTTAGACTAAATACTGTATCTGTGTAAAGTTTATGTTTAGCAAGGAAAGTGTCTGCAATGTCACATAAAACACTTGATGACTTTTTTTTTTTATTTTGTCACTACTCTTTGTCTCCAAAACATTGATATTATAGCCACATTATTTTTCTGTTTAATTGAGGGAACAGGGGCAGAAGAATAGAGAAAAGAAAAAAAACCCACCCTACCAAACTGTATTTAAGTAGCCTTATCTTAGCTACTTCTTGGCTTCTACTTTATGCACTTTTAGTATATAGGTCAGCTGTAGGGAGTTCTTTTTCCAGTCACCATTTGGCCAGAGCCAGGTCAAACTGGCAGAGGAAGAAAAAGTTAAAGTTTCAACGTGGAGTTATAAAAACATTGTCTTCATGATTTTGTCAAGACGCCAAACCAACTTTTAAGTCTGCAATTTTTAATCAAAAGAGCAAAAATAATAAAACGCATGTGAAAGTCTATACCAAAACCTTTTTAATTGTGTAAGCTCAAAGGTTTCACTTGAAGCACAAGGGGAGGCAGGGGAAAAGCAAATTGTGACTACTCACATCTAGAATGAACTTCACCAATGACTGAGAAGTTTAAATAAATAATGATTAATTATAGTTGGCTACAGCAAGCAAAAGGTACCAAGCACCCTTTCCACCCTACTTCTAATGCTCTCTACCACAATCTTTTCACTAACTGTTTCAGTGCTGGCTGCTGGAGTTGAATTCACCTGTGCAATGCCTCATCCCCACAGACAGTCTGACCTTTCCTTCCACAGAGGGACATTTTGGTTTCAGGTGCCTGGGCCAGGCTGGCAAGGACAGCTCTGCAGCCACAGCCCCCCCCGGGCTGCCGGCCCTGCCTCCAGCAGCACTCCTCACGTCCCCTGAGCACACACAGCAAGCAGGCACCAACAGGCCCAAACTGCCTGTGGTGAGATAGCACCCAAGGGAACAGTCAACACACAGAGAACATCTCCTCAGCAGAGACCACAGGCCCTGAGCCCTGCCCCTTCTAGAAGGTTCTGCTTCCCCTGCCTGGGCCCCGCCCCCTTCTAGAAGGTCCCGACCCCCCAGCCTGCCCTGCCCCGCCCCACCCCACCCCGGCAGCACCATTGTCTCACACGCCAGTGGTGAGATGGGGGGTCTCAGCTGGCTGGCAATGTTACTCTTCACGGAGTGAAGTGTGGGGCCTCTGCTCCATGAGTATGTGGCTCTCTGTGTCTTTTTTGAGGGGATCAGGCTGGTAGTTAACAGATTTCAGGCCACTAAAGTCTCTTAAGTTCTGAGAAGAGGATTTAAACAGTTTTTTTACTTGCAAATATAAAAAATGAATAAAGTTGTTTATCCTCATCTGCATCAAAGACCTTCATGTTGTGCTTTGTCTACTCTGTTTTATATGCAGCTCACGTGGCATTAAAGAAAAGGTAGTGGATGCTCACCTCAAATCCACTGTGGCGTATTGATTGCATCATGGCTGCTGTGTGTGGTAAATCCTGCAGGTAAAGCTCTGGACACCTGTGCTGAGTTTATCATGCAGATACATGATACTTGAACGCATATGAGCAGAAGTTAGTAAGATATTAAAGTACATTAATCTGTAGACCAGAGGAAGCAGCAAATGCTGAGTGGGTTTTTTTGTCTTTTCTGAGGTAGGTGGCACAGGCCACCACTGAGCAAAGGTTTGATTTACTATGGCGATTCCTGAAGATAATAATCCTACTGGGACTCGGAATCCAAAGTGATTTAGGGCAATAGTCTTGAAATGACTAGCCTTTATTTACTGTTCTAAGATTAAACTTTCTGTATCACATGTGTGTAGCATGTCAGTACCTAATGAGTATGGTATGGAGAAACTGAAGTCATGGACAAGAGAGAGGTTGTGATACATGTTTCTCTGATCACAGAACCATTTATGGCATATTGACTAAATTCCATGCATTTAGCGGCTGCCAGACAAAAAGAAATCACTATACAGCAGCATAGTGAATTGATATGCACTGACCCAAATTCAGAAAAATACTGTATATAATATGAGGGCAAGGCAGGTTTATGGCCATGCCACTTGGTGCTCGTAGCCAGCTGTATGTGGAGAGGGAGGCCTGTCGACCTCCTGGTAAAACGTAGGAAGGAAGGGAAGTTGCAAAAATCGTATGTTCTTTGTAAATGTCCATTACTAAGTAGGTTATTTTGCTGTGGTTTGTGATCTATAGGATTAATGTTTTGCCTGAAATGTGTAGGCTGCAGCAGTGGTTGACAGGAAAAAGGAAGTTCTGTGCCTGTGATAACCGCTGATGGACAGTTAATTTCTCAGGCTAATGGAAGCAGTATAGCTGACCTGGGCAAAAGATTTAGAGCTAAGGAGCCAAATAACAGTGTTTGCAGAGGGAGTAGTTTTCTTGGGGGGTGGGGAGTTCCCCCCTAGGGACAGGTAAATAAACACAAATTTTATCTGTTAGCCATCTGCTTACATCAAAATTGCTTAAATTCTATCCACAACTATTTTGCTGGGGAAACAGAAATTTCATGGATGGTACATTGTTAGTCAGACTTTACACCCTTAATCTGAAGATAATCCTCAACCTGAATTCTTTGTGTCGGATGTGTCAGATGGTCAATCGTTACGGGGAATGCCAGGATGATCTAGAACTGATGTAATGAGTTTGATGATTGGGAAACTCAAATCAATTTCGTTTACTGAGCCCCAGTAGAAATCAGAAGAGATCATGGTTTCCAGGTTAAATACCTTTGTTCTACTTTATACTGCACTAAGTTAATCTTTCTCTATCTAGTAGTCAGAATGACCAGAACAGGTAATCTTTAACCACTAGCCATTGACTTACAAGGGCCACAACATTTTCCCTTCTGTGATCTAAGTTGTCCTAGCACTACATATGCCTCACCTTTGTCTATTATATTGTGGTATTAGCGCTGGTAAATGTGCTTCCTTCAATGTTTGTGAAGGTTGATGCCCCTTGAATACTGTAGTAATCTGGGATAGACAGATAAATACCAGCTTTGCCCACTTTGAGCGCAAGAATCCCTGTAGCAATTTCCTCTCAAAAATTATATGGTCATATCCTAAACTGATGTAAGTCAGCATAGATTCACTGAAATTAATAAGTCATAGCAAACGGATAAATTCAGTTACATTGTTGGACATGTGTCAGTTTTCGCCACAAAAGGATCTGGCCTAAATCTTTGACCCAGATTTGTCTGAAAGTTTTAAACCAAGTAAGCCATGCCCACAGCTGGCGGATTGTAACAGGATTTTTCCATAGATGAAATAGCCAACCCCAAATCAGTTTAAGAGTATTGATTATATGCTCGTTAAAGATAGACCTAGAGTAAGCCATAAAGATACAACTCAAGTTCTCATACGTGAATGGCCATTAGTGCAACAGCTCCGAGGCTGGAATCTAGGGAAGGAAAATGGTTAAATATCGGGGTTCCAGAGGACTGCAGAATTGGGGTCTCCCTGGATTGGTGCCTCAGCAGTTCCTTTCTAAAGTCCGTATCTTATAGCATCAGATTTTTCGGATCAGAATCTTTTGCTCTAACTCCCTCCTCGACTGAGGGTCTAGTTTCCCATCTCCCTCAAAACTGCAACTGACTTTAACCTGAGGTTTGTGATAAATTAGCTGGATAACATAAGGTCTCAGGCCATCCAAATGGGGAAGAGAAAGCTCTTCCCAATGCACCCGCTTCTCCCCACTTACTCTAGATGTGCACCATGATCCTCCTCTGTGTTATTTTTTTCATATAAAGTTCATACTATTCTGATTTTAAGTGTAGCGATAAAAAGAATGAGAACTGATTCAGGTGAGCCTCTTTTGTGTCATGTAAATGAATCCTGATTTGAAAGTCTTCAGTTTGAACTGAATGGTGAAACTGGCTTTTGAAATCTACTCTAAATAAACAAAATAATTGTGTTTTTTAAGCCTTTTCAAACAGGCTTTCTAAATGAGCTTTGCTGAACATGTAATGTATTTATGATCAAAATTAACCAGCTGCAAAGAAGGTTTATTCTTCCATAGGGATTTATACCACTCACAAACAGTTGTAGGCCCATATAATTTCGAAACAGAATAAAACAATTCTCCTAATACACTAGTGAGATCTTCATGCACTGAATTTTTAACCCCTTTTTTGCCAAAATTGTTGTTCTTAATTGAAGAATTTCATAATTAAGGTATTGCACAGCCTAACCATAGCTTTTTACTGTTTGTTAAATCTTCGCAGTGCGAAAAACTTCCTAACATAGCCCTATTTTTGCCCCTGTGGTAAGTTATTCCTTCAGTTTTGGAGTTGGTCTTTTACTCTTTCCACATAGAAAAGACTCCATTCCTCAGATTTCTATTTCACTCTTCATATCCTCCATATTTTATATAAGAAAAATGGTAGGAAAGAACTCTTGTATGGATCAAATTTTGTCCTTTGTATAGTGAGACCTTAGTCAACAGGAGCTATGCACATAAAATGGAATCACAGAATCAGAGAATAATTTAGGTTGGAAGGGACCTTTGGAGGTCACAGGACTCAGTCCTCTGCTCTCAGCAGTGCCAACTTCAAAGTTAGACTGAACTTCAAAGTTAGATAATTTTGCTTGGGGTCATAGCTACATATTTTCAAGGGAAGAATTTGGCCCTCAGATGAATGTGCAATGTGTATTGCATTATTTGTCCTTGTGTCACCTTTACTAACATTTAAACAAACCAGTTCCTTTTTTTTTCAGGAATTTCCAAATAATTTGGCATTTAATTTCAAAGAATTGGACCCAAACCAGTCTGCAACCGCAATGAATGTTGCAATGCTGTTTCAGACTCTCATCAGTGGCTCCATGTGTAGTGGGCAGTACTTCACCTACAATCGCAGATCGCCATTTTGATGAAAACAGCTTTTTTTCCAGAAATACCAAGTAAGTGGTGTTTCCTCTGTGGGTAAAAGTAGCACATTTTAGTCTTTCTCTGCTGGTTTTGGACAACATGTGGCTTTTTTTTTTTTTTTAATTTGAGGTCTTTTGCCCTCTTTTTATGATTAAGCAAACTGTCGGATACCTTCTGTAGATTTAAAATGCACATCCATATTTTCAGAATGGCATATGGAGTTTGCACACAGGATTCTGGTATAATTGTACAGGTAATTTTTAAATAAATATTTTCCTCAAACCTTGTTCTACTATTATGGGCACACTATGAACTAGTACTACTGCTACTACTAGTAATTCTGTCATCTTTATACTGTGTGCACGTACAAGTCCCAAATAAGAGACTTTTCACCAAAAAACAAGCAGTATCAAGACCAAATGAAAAGCAGTCCCTGCTTCAGGAGGGTTTTCTAAACAGACCAAGAGTAGAAGGTAACACAAAGGTTGAGAGCACTGTCAAAAAGCCCTAACCACTGGGACTCTAAACAAAGAAAACAGCTGTAACTGGGGGTATATTTTTCCTAATATTACAGGAACTGTATTAGTAGTAACAATCATGAAACAGTTGGGCCCCACTGCGCAAGATGTCTGCATACACAAAGAATATACAGACATATAATGCTGTAGATGCTATCTTGATCTTTCAGAAGTTAGTGGAAATGTTTCTTTTGACTTCAATAGATCCTGGTTTTGTCTGACATTTAGTGATCAGCCAGATGGTGATTCGCTCCAGAATTTCCTCAGTCATCTTCCTGTTAATGTCTTTATAAGGATAGAAAGTGAGACTATATCAGTGCATCCAAGGGGCTGCGTAGCCAGCTGAGATTGACACCTAGCCATGGTCTCCCTTCTTGTACAGCACCTGAAGTTAGGTAGCACAGATTACTGGCACTTTTAACCTAAAACCAAGTGACTAGGATTGTGTTGTTACAAAACTCTTCATTTCACTATGTTTCTCCAATACCCTGTCATATAGCACAGATTATGAAAGCTAAAACTCAGGCATGTGCTCTTTTTCTTTTCCTGTCTCATTTAATTCTCTGCTTCCCTACTAAATGTCACCTGTTAGCATTATTAATTTGTGCTTTGTGCTAATTAAAATCTTTTGCTTTAACAAAACTGGAAAAGAGTATGGTGAAACAGTCAGATCATCTATATTAGGCAACTAACATTGCTTTTACAACTAAGGTTATAAAAATGTGTCATTAAATCCCTGAGAATTACAAATTCTAGAGTTTTTCATAAGGGGAAAAAACTATTCATGAACTGTATATGCAATGATAAGACTGCTAATAACCTATAAATATAGCTTCATTACTGCATAGAAAGCACAGTTCTGTGCCTTCTTTTATTCATGACTGCTGACATTATTATTTGTATTACTGGTGTATCTGAGACTGGAGCTACACTGTGATTAGAAAACAGCATTTTAGGAAACAGTAGGAGATAGTTTTTGCCATGACAAATTTGCAGTCCAAATACATGACAACCTAAAGGAGAAAAGGCATGCCATAAATTGGTAAAGATGAGGGTGTTCTAGTGGCTTTGTAGTTCAGTTTTTTTTCCATTACACAGTATTGTATTACGTGTTTGAATCGATTACGTGCAGGACTCTTCCCACGAAAGGAGAGCTCTGATTCTTACAGCTCATATATACTGGGCCTGTTTCATTTCACCCTGGCAGTGGTAAGGGAAGGTATCTTAACAAGGACAAAAGTTGCATTTGTGTCAAAGGTCTAGTTATACTAAAGCTGGAAACCAAGGAGAGTGCAAGAGACAATTTTTTTCAGATTTGATTTTGCAGTGGTTTTCTGCTGCTGGATGAACATATCCAGTAAAGTGACCTGGTTCCTCACTTTTGTGAGGTATCGTATTGAAAACTTTGCTTTTAAAAAAAAAACATTACTTTTACTTAAGACTGTTACAAAATACTTACGTTCTAATGGAATAGAAGCATGGTAATGGAAGTAAGCAATGAAATACTCATTAGTTAACTATCAGGAAGGTTATTGTACTGAAGGTATGACTTTAATTTATGTTTAGAGAAATCTCAGGTTCAAATCCCATGCTAGCCTTCACAAAAAATGTGAAATTTATCATGCCCTTAATTTGGGGGTTTATGCAATGGTCTAGTTGTTGGTTATCTGGATGAGGTCCTGAAATGTGTGTTTAATTCCTGGTTTTGCCGTTGGTGTTCAGATAGGCTCAACTGAAGTCAGACTTCTTCCCCTGTCTCATAGGTGGGCTGGAAAGTAAAACCTATTAAAAATGTTACAGGCTCTTTGAGAGTTCTGAAAGTTTCTGTGCAGAAAAGACAGTAAATCAAAATTTAAAAATTTAAACAAGATTGGTAAGACGCAGCAGTGAACAGTAAGATTAGCACTGTGATCCGAGGAATTGATGAAATCAGTCTTGCCGTACGAAGTAAGCAATTAATATGAAGACAGAGTAAACACTCTTCATCTCAGGGTTAAGCAAAACAGGCAGCTCAAAACAACCTGTATTTTCCATTTTTCCCTACCCACATATGCTCTCTCTGAAGGGACAGAGAAAATTGAGATTTCAGAGAGCTTTTTTCCATTCCTTAGTCTGTTTGACTAAAGGTGACTCTGGCTCTGTGCACTGAGGGCCATCTCCCTCCCTCAGATCAATATTTTAATATGACTTATCGGAAAGAGAATGAATTGTTTACTTTAAAACCTCAGGATTCCATAAAGGGCGAGAGAAAGGTGTCCACTGGAAACAGAGGCTTTCAACAGCTGACCACTGCCAGGAACTCATAAAAGAAAACCAAGACTTCCAAAGATCTGAACACAGTGATATTCAGCAAAATGTCATGCAGAGAATCTGACAAGCCGTAACGACACAACAGAGGATCATTTGGCAGTTGTGTCAGATGGTAAGTGTCTTCCTGTGCTTGATTCATGTGAGGAAAAGGAAATGCTAAAATGTACTAACAAAAATAAAATAGTGTAAGTGAATTTTGAATACTAAGCACTCCAGCATACCAAAGTATCCGCAAATGCCTGTGGCCTGTCTGTGTAATTTAACAGGATTTAATGTCTTTTACATAGTGATCTCTGCCTGCACTTTTAAAGAGATTAGGCTTTTATTAGCGTCAGTCGGCAAGCCACCCTAAATGTTTATTTAAAAAAAAAAAAGGGGTGGTGGGGAAGCTGACAGTAAGCATAGTTAGACTTCACCAGGGTTACATGAATGCTCCCAAGTCCAGATATACAAAAAGGACAGGTTCTGTGATCCATATTCAGATACTTCTTGAAAAACCCTCTTGTTCTTCACAATGATCTTCTCAACTGGAACATTCTAATAATATTCTTCATACAAATGTCTAGCAGAAGGGAGGCAAAAAGTGGATTTTTTTTTTCTCTGATGTTTATACTTTGCTTTTGCCCTGTACTGTCCAGTAACTTTCCCGTTGTTTCAGGGTTTTTTGCTCCATCGCAGTACTAAAAACTAGTGGCCACTTCTCTTTCTTTCATACCTTTTGTCTTGGAAATATTCCTGTTGAATTGCTGGAAGCTTCCATGTAGTTGTGGAACTATAAAGCTGCCTGCTTGCAGCTGCATCATTTGCCTGGCTGTCTACTATCATATACATTTCACAGTAAAGTCTAGAGGCATTTCTGCCAGGGCTCTACTGCTTTTTGCACTGTATCTGCCAGCGATTGTCGGACTTTTCCTCAGAGAGCTTAATTAGAGTAGGATCTTGCCTGACCTTTCTTCTCTGCTGCAGAGAGAAAGCTGAGTCAAATGTTTATGAGGAAAGGTAAGGGGAAAAAACACTAATATGGTGATGAATTAGAAAGCAAGGTACAGTACTTATGTTCCTTTGGCATTCATGTCTCATTATCACCAGCTAGGGCATAGACACATTTATTAAAAATAGTCTTGTGGACCTCAGGTCTGTAACTGCAAGCTGCATCCTGATTAGACAGAATATGTTCTGGGTGTGACTGTGTATCTGCCATCATTAATTAAAAAAACTCAGTGCCGTTTTGATGCACAGGGTGTGCTGCAGCTCCTTTCCTTCTTTTAGAGATGTCTGCTTTGTAGCTGTGATTGCACAGTGGCTTGACCTGTGGATCTGCAAATCTGCCTGACAGTTTTGTGTATTCGTTCAAATGCACAACTCTTTCCCACTACAGCATGTACAGACTCAAAACACAGACAACATCAGTGAAAGTGAAAGATGAAAAGCCCTTGGAAAAGTTTCAGCCCTGCCCAAGCATTTATAGGCTTGCTTCCTTGATAAGGATGGGAATGACAGAGCACTTGTAATAATCATGTTTGAAAAACAAAAACGTCTGACCTGGTAACCAGCCAGTGAAGGTTCATTTCTCTGCTATTTACCAGCCAAGGGCCACTCAGAACTCAGCTCGTACTGCCAGTTCGTGCTTTCACTGAGGTTTGATTATATGTACCCGCAAATCAGTAGTTAAACTGGTCCAGAGCCCCAGTGAGTCTGCATTGACCGATCAACACTGGTTGAACTAGATTACATTTAAGAAAAAGATCCAGAAAAGACACGAAGTTGGATCAAAAGGTAAGGATTGCAGAAGAAATAACTTGTTACACTGCACAGAGTGTGCTGGTGGTTCAGGTGTATTCAGTACCTGTAGGCAGCCAGCTAGTTTGTGTGTGTTAGTGTCTCCCCTCTGCTGGCACTTCAACTTTTAATGCTGTAGAATAGAGTGAGCTAAATTTCCCTACCTGATGATCTGCATATAAACATCTGTATTTGGGAGCCTTGTGCCCTTATCCTTAATTTCCTGTTACAGCTCCTTCCACTGTCTCAAATGAGGGCTGCTGATTCTGCAGTAGCCCTCAACCTGCATCTCATCTGGAGAGCAGATTCTGTCAATTTCCTTCAGAGGGCCATGTTCTACTCCCCACAAGCTCCAGCGCTTCAGCTGACCTAGTGGTAGTTGCCCATACACAATCTCTTATTTTGGGGCACGCAGAGCTGCACTTCTCACAAATTCAAAGATCTGCAAAACAAATTGCAGCATGCCCTGATTCAAGCTAGGGACTGCCTCTCCTACTTACAAAAGCTGATATTTAAAATGGCGAGCACTTGGTCTCAACAAGTACAGAAATGTGATTTTCCTCCATAGCTGTACCACATTCAGCATACATGCCTCAAACATTTAGATTTTACAAACAGCTGATGATAGAAATTTGTGCCTTTCTCTCTCATTTCTCAGCTGGAATGTACGATGGGAGTGCTGACAGCAGACTGAGAATAAAGCAGACGCATTAAGGCTATTAATGTGTGGGAGTGACACATCACCAGGGCAGTGAATTAGGAAAGATAAAAAATGAGATTGACAGGAAGGCTAAGCCCATAGGAGGAGTTCTCTGGGGATCTCAGAGTCTGCCTTTTGAATGCTTTAACTTGCTTAACAGGCTTTTGCAACCAGATCCAGAAGACTATTGGAGAGTCTAGTTTTATTACACATGGGTAGCAAATGCTCCCAAATATGTAAAAATGGGAATGCATTTACTGAGCTTAAAAAAACATGAGATGGATAGTTTAAAAGCATTATAGCAAGATGTTCTGTCCTCATCTCTTGGCACAAAAAGACAACTCCATCCCTTCCCATCGTGCTTCTAACCAGTCCATACAGCATTCTTTTCTGAGTCATAAAGTTCAAGTTTGCAGTAGCTACAAAAAACATTTTGGTACTCAGCACATACAAAATCTATCCAAATTCACGCAAAATGGAACATTAATGTTTAATGTACTCTGCTCTCCTTGAAAGATTTTTACCAATTCCAGGGGAATAAAGGAATATCCACTCTGTGGTCTGTCTCTTCTTTTTTTTTCCTTTAAGTTAGCAGACTTCATTGCAGTTATCAATTAGTTACTAATATTAATTTGTTATTCCTATTAATGAACATTCACTAGCTGGCTTGCACTTTCACAAAGCTACATTCTATCTGCACAGGTCAGTGTTTCTTCCAGTTAATATCCAATATGATCTTGCACAGATGATCACACTAGCTGACAGTCTTTATAGACTGAGGAAAAAGCGGATACATGGAAGAGTAAGATACAAAGGCTACTACTATTCACCCAAGCTCTGGTTTCTAATCTCCTCCGTTCCCTGTGCTCCCTTCTCTGTTTTCTCTGCTTCTCTGTAGTATTCAGATGTGATGATGACACATAACTGAATTTCCATGGCTTTACAAATCGCTGTGCATCATGTGACCCTCAGTTACTGTTTGTGCGCTTTTAGTCCACTCCTGACAAACAGGATCTTTTACAGGATTTTTTTATACTCACTGAGGATGTGCAGAAATGCTATTAGACTTGCAGGCTAAACAAACACAGAAACACACTCTGTCCTATTAAACCGAAAAAAACTGTTCTGGGAAGAAATTGAACACCGCAGTCATGTATGTTCATTACACTGCTTAATTCACTGTTGCATAGGCGTTGACGTGTCACAGAAGTTGCATTGATTAAAACAGGGGAAGTGAGACTAGGAGTACAGACCAACTTGCTGTCTTGTAAGTGGGCTAGCTCTAAAATGCTGGTAAAAGCAAGTATATGGAAAACAAATATAATCTTTAGCATTGTGATTCCTCAGATCTAACATAGCTCTATAAAAGTCAGGTGCTTATCCTGAGCTGTTTCCATCAATAAGAGAAAGACACAGGTCCTTGCAGAGAATGATTCATCCCTCCCTTCACAAATTTGTCTCTTAGGACAGGACCAATTACTTTCTCAAGGTGCCTGTCCATCCCCTTTGCCTGTAAAGGCAAGCTTAAAGTTACTTAGCTTTTAAATGACTACAGCTAGCTGGGAAAAAATATTCACCTCCAAGAAATTCTGAATCCTGTCTCCCACTTCCTTGGTGAGAATCCTGAGGTACCACGTATAAATATGCATAAACATGGTCTTTTCTCTGTGTTTTGCAGATCTTTGAAGCACCCATGCTGAAGTCTGCAATGTGTGCATATTACTTCTTCTATGGACTAATGATCTCCTACTACCAGAGCTGTGGAGTGTGACAATGGTGTTTGTGTCCAGTCTATCAAACGCCATTATCACACTAAATAGCTACTGGTAGACAAGACATCAATTCAGAAAAGTATGTGAACTGTAGCAATATGTTTTCCCACCATGCTGAGGAATAAATAAACTTTTCACATGTATGTCAGGATGACTCTGCTCTTTCTTTTATAAGCAAACCCACCATAATATGTGGGAAATACATACTCTGCTACATGCATTTCCAGATTCCCATTGTAAAGCACACGAGTCATCTTAAAGAATCATCATTATAATGTCATCATTAGGAATGTCAATTTCATTGGAATCAATGGGGTTGTGATTACCTCTGAAAAACAAGGCCAGCTTGGGATTTTCTTTTTCCTGTTGGATTGACCATGACTATAGAATACTCAAGCCAATTAGCTGATGTAGTCAAACTCTGGCTCTTATTTTGGCATCAAATTAAAACATAAGTTTGGAACATTAATTGACTGAGATGCTCATGACATTTTTCAGACAGAACACTTTCCAAAATTCTGATAAAAAGCTATTACCTCTAACTTGAAACATCATTTATTCAGGTTTCAAATGCTTTCAGCTTTCTTCCCTTCTGTGTCACAACTGTATGTATGATTTGAGCACCATGCACAAGTTCATTGTCTTATATTCTAAGCCTACTGTTTTGGGAAGAGTCAGAGTTTCCTCACAGAAGTTCTTCTGAAAACTATTTTAAAGAATAGGAATCATCTGTAGGAACTTCCAAAGGACTTAATGAAAGCCAGGCACCAATACTGCACTGAGAAGCCTAAATCCCACTGAATAATCCAAGATTCAGGCTCACAGAATGTTGCGCTCTGATTTGCAATGAGAGTGGTAACCTTAATATTCCTCAGCATGCTTCAAACTTCACCTTTCCTCTGACTTCTAGTGCTAAGTAACCAGGCATGCATAACGAATAGGAAGCTTCCTATGGCTGTGATGTGTAGAGTGCTGCTGGAAGAAAGCACAGATGGATATGTGAAATTTATCATTTATAGATTATACTGTGTTTCCATTTGCAACCAATTTTATCACACAGTGTTTCCCAACAGAACTTCTTCAATGAGTTACTTAATTTTATTCCCTAAACCTTGTTTTCTTCCATGAGTTATTGCCATGGAACAGTCATTAGCAATGCATACTGCTGAGAATTAATGGAAGAACTACAATGTTGTATATTAAAATTGAGCTCCAGTCTAGATATTTTTAGAAGAATTCTCAGCGCTTCAAATTATAATAACACAACAGGTCTTCACAGAGGAACCCAGAATAGGTTTCCTAAACCTTATACATATCCTAAACACCCTTTGCATTCAGTTTTCTTTTGTGACCATCTGTTTTGAAAACCTGCTGTATCAGATACCTCTGTGCAAGTATCTGATACAGCAATAAAAGGTGACTGAATGGAGAGTAATCCAGTAGCCTCCTGATAAATTAGTGCAGAACAGCTCTTGCAAAAGGAAGAAGATAAAGCTTACTACCTACAGGAAGAAGAAAGACTTTTTTTTGTGCTTTTTTTTCCTCTTCCAACCCTGCTGTCCCAAATAAACATCAGGCACAGTGACAGGGAAAGGGAAGGAGCAGGGGCAATGGTAGAGGAGGTGGAGGAGAGGTGGGAGTGTGACAATGGACATGTGAGCACAGGGACAAAGCAAGTGGTATGTGAAGCTGCGACCTTGAGCATGGCACCAGCTACGCAGCCAGTCATTCACCTGTTCAATTCGTCTCCTTTTTCTCGAACTCCCTTCTCCAACTGGGAGGATAGAGGAGAACACCACCTGTGCTCCCCATCCCTTCAACATCGTTCTGAGGGACATAAAGTCTCTTTTGAGAGTTGTGCCAGATGCTTATCCACTGCTGTCCCACCTACCTGACATCATCCTTCCAGTATATATTGCACCCATTGGCGTCCTCTTCCCTGGTCCAGTTTTGCTTTCAGGAACAATAAATCTTGATCTTGACTACCAGATAAAGCATGAATGGATGGACAGAAATATCCTGATGTTATTCCTCCCTTCTGATGTTTCCTACATTACACAGGAAGCTCATTCAAACACATTTCTGTAGTAGCAGTACCAGCCTTTTGGTGTGTGCCACGAAGGCTTTTTGCTGGGTCCTGATGACAAGTCCATCCCTGTTATGTCACTTGATATGGACCTGTCACATCACCGAACTGATACACTGTGCTGCCATGTGCATGGCACAAATCTAGCCACAGCAAACAAGCAGCTCTCATCACCTGATCCTGTGTGCACCCCTATCACAGGACCAAATACATATCTACTGTGCGTTTGGGGCAACACGAACATGGTTCATGTGTAAGTGAGCTTTTAGTTGTATAAAAAGGCGGCAGGTCCTTTGTGAAAAGGGTAAAAAGGGCAAGGTGAGGGCTGGGCTGCCCCATAGCATAAGGTTGGGTCCTATCTTTTGCCTGAAAGGAGCAGATAATGAATTGGAAAGACTGATGTAGTGGGCCAGATCCAAGACATCTGGCACAGACTGGGCATCTATAAGACCACTAAGCATTAACACTAAGAAGGGACATTGTTCTGCCACCGCTGCAAAACAAGCAACCTCAGTCACCCGTAAACACAGCCAGTATCCAGCAGCAACAGAAACGCTCCCAAAGCCAGTATTCTCCTGCTGTCCAAGACTCAGTAAATCACAGTAATTTCACACCCACAATATTTTATGGTAGACTCACAGTGAAATCAGCAGAGCTGCAGGTAATTATGGCTTATTTTTCCAAAGGTCTTTGCTGAGAACAAGCTTCTAGCTGAGGGAATCTTTGTGCAGGTAAGTTGGAGGGCTGGGGTGGGCAAGAGAGCTGGAACTCCTTTCTCTGGCTTTGCGGGAGGAAAGCGAAAAGTGACCTTGTCTGCAAGGCCCTCTGTGTAATTTTTTCACAGCAGCTACTTTTCTTCTCAACCTTTGATTGAGGGAGAATGAAGAAAGTCCTTTCCCTTCCTCACCACACCTGCAGTGCTTTCTAGGGAGCCTGTACCAGTCTTGCTTGCCCTTTTCCTGATTACTGGCACTGCGATTTTTCTTATTTGAAGAACATCTTATGCTGTTTCTCTCCTCTCACGCAGTAAGCCTCATGTGCTGCTTGCCTGAGCACAATATCGATATCATATCAACAGAAAGAGCAGGAGATTAGGTCTGTCATTTTGGACTAGCTCTATGATTTGCAATGTCACCACAGCTTATTCCACGTCATTCATTCTTTTAGAGGTGCAAAACATGAATCACCACTGCTTGTACTCCAGTGGTGAAATGGCAGTACAGGCTGCCCAGCTTCTACTTGTAATGTTATTAAAGGAAACCCATTTAAAATATTCAGTCAAACATCCATCTGGGCAAACAGTTCCTAACCTTCCCCTGGTGCTCTGTGGCAGGATAGCAGTGTAGATTAATTCTCTCTCCCTATTACTTTCTTACTACTGTGCTCTTAAAACTCAAAAATGAAGTTATTTACTGAGGCTTTTATTGTAGAGCAACTTGATCTTTACAACACCCACACAACTATTAGATACACTGAAATTTCTTGAAGAGGAAAAAGTAGATACACTGAAATTTCTTGAAGAGGAAATAAAAAAAAATTAAGGCATAATGGAGCTGCAACCCTGCAGTTCACTGTTAGGTTATGTGAGGCTAAGCTGCGGGAGTTATACTGAAAAGTTCCTCCAATAAGAATTACATACAAATTTCTCTTGCTACGTGGTATAGCGAATGGATTGGGAAACACACTGCCTGTCTTCTAACGGGGTCCTCCATCTTACATCTCCTTGAAGTGGATAAATATTCAAGGCACAGCATTCAACATATATCAGCTGCCCTAAGTTGCATCCTCTGGAGACCTGGGAGCAAGCAATTTGTAAAGCAGGTGTATGCATAAGGACAGGGAATATGTATCACAGTGCTGCAATGATCTATTCATCCAAGACTAGTCAGTCATAGATTCAAATCCTGAAACTTAGCAGTCTGGCTTTGTTCGTTTGGAAACTTGAAATGAAGAATAATCTAACTTCTATGGCAAGGATCTATCTTCCTGCAGACATTTTGGTTAAAAGTTTCTCAATTTTCCAGTTCTAAAGAAAATTCTTCTGCACCCTAGACATACCTCCCCACATTTCAGGACCAGGCTGACTGTTTTCTATACCCACCAACTTTCTGCTTGTGGGTGAGATTGTTATTTAAGATCTAAAGCTGGAACCAGAGTTTGCAGCTGATGCGCAGCAACTGTGCACTGGTCTTCAAAACTGCAAGCTGTCTTCTTGAATCCGTGGAGGACTGATGTACTCTGATTCATTCACTGCTACCATTGAACACTTCTGAACATTCAGGTGACATTTTCAAATATACTCGGGGTTCTATTTCAAATGGGACTGAGGAGGCCAGTTTCCACTGAGCAATAAAGTTCTAAGGGTCACAGACACATTTTGGAAAAAAGATCAACTTAAAGAGTTATGTGCCTAATATTTTGTGGATATGGACCTACACTGAAATCCCTTAGGTGTTTTTGAAAAACATTACCACTGGAGCTCAGATGTTTTTTAAAGCACGTAAAAACTGCGAAAGAACAGGTAGAATTATCAGTTTATCTGTAGGGACACATACATCTAAAAACTCAATACCTATAGACCATTCATGCGATTAATTACTTTTGAACAAGAAGAAACACCCTGTAGAAGCTTTATTGACTCCATTCTTGAGTGTTTTATCATTGTTAGTCTGTGTAATAGAATTTAAATCACAAAGCATTAGTGCTTCAGCCTAAACTACAGTGGTGCCCTATGAAAAGCATAACTTTTTAAAATTGCTATCAGAACACAGTGCAATTCATTCATTCTATGTGTGCTTAAGAATATTTATTAATATAATAACGCAACTGCTAGCAGCAAGAATTAACCTCTAAATGCTCCTTTAAAAAATGGGTTCCAGTTTCTGCTTTGCTGATGTTTCTGCTGAGATTAGAATACGTATTTATTTGACTTGCTCACAAAACCCATGCTTTGGTTCCCCTATGTAAAAGGCAAAAAGCAAACTTTGGCTCAGTTTAAAACACTGTCTGTGAAACAGATAGCTGTTTCTCCCATTCATCTAAACGGGCCATTAAATCTAGAGCCCAATGAGAATACTGTTTACCCTACTGATAATTATTATTTCACTGCTTATGATTTTGCAGATATCCACCTGATGCATATTGGTAACACAGGTACACCAAGGTAAAACCATAGTTCTACTAGGTGAATCTTTCTTCTGGCATTGAAGTCAACCGACATAAATAGGACCAAACTTTCTTTTCCCAGTCTGATTTCTTGGTCTAAACCTTTGTATGAAGTTGAGTTTAGATGTACTCAGCTTTCATTCTTTTTCAGATAGCCAGGAAAATACTTCCTGATACAGGGTATATATGTATTTTCTGTAACAGCAAGACTAAGGTGGGTAGAGTGGCTAGTTATCAGTCTACAAAGAACAACAATTATTAGCAAAGTCTTTTAAAAAAAAAAAATCTGACACTAAAATTGAGACATGGGCAGACAAACAGTCTGTTAATCATCATTTCCCATCAGTTTTTGACATGCATATTGGAGCTCTTTCTGTGTCACTGTCAGACTATCTAAATTTTAAACTCTTTATATCATGATCCAGAAACGTCAGTAAGGAATTGAGGATGTTTTTGAGAGGGGCCTGCATGGACAAGGTATTCCTACCACAGAGTTCTACCTGTCAAACAAGACAGACAGGAGGGCAGAACAGACAGCTCAGCAAGTGTGAAAGAGGATGGGGCAACAAGGAAACAAATAAAAGACAAAGACTCAATTCTCTACTTCCCTTAGGTACACCAAAGAGCAATCATCTGAGTACCATGACAGAGCAAGGTTTTAGAACTTGTCAAGATGGCTTTAACCTGAGGTAGTCAAGCATTTTCTACTTTTGGTAGCTATTAATGTATAATTATCTCAATGTAATTGCACGTGTAGCTGAACTCAAAGGCAATGATTGAATTTTAACAGGATCATGTCACATTATTATAATTGAAGCTTTTGTTCTATTACAGAAAAATGACTGCTTTAAATCAGTGTATTGCCAGGTTTTCCTATTATCATCAGTTGGACTTTCCACTGACAGAAATTCAGGAATTGTGACTCACACAGTGTTGTAATACATCAGCAATGTAATATGCCTATTAACAAACAAAATACGTTCAATAAACTCCTGAGCAGTGGAAAAGCATCCATTTTAGCTGGGTGTATGTCTCTTTAATCCAAATATGATGGCTTGCTATTATATAATGCTCCATGTACACATTTACTCTGCGAGATCAATAAGAAAATGAAAATTAGCTTTTGAGTACAGATGTTAAGTCTAGTTGAAAGATGAATGAAAAACATCAAATCCATCAAAACAGAAATACAACCAGAATGTGGCCCAAGTCCTTAATTAATACTTCATCAGTGGGCTTGTTTTAGCTGGGTGTATGTCTCTTTAATCCAAATATGATGGCTTGCTATTATATAATGCTCCATGTACACATTTACTCTGCGAGATCAATAAGAAAATGAAAATTAGCTTTTGAGTACAGATGTTAAGTCTAGTTGAAAGATGAATGAAAAACATCAAATCCATCAAAACAGAAATACAACCAGAATGTGGCCCAAGTCCTTAATTAATACTTCATCAGTGGGCTTGGAGGACAGTTCCCCCACAGAGGAAAACATTCTAAAAGATTCACTTACGCTCACTGCCAGGGGACAAGAATGTCATCATCTTTTCTTTAGAAGGCAACACAGAGCACAGAGCCTTTCATTGTATTGTGTTCCATGAACATGTGGAGCATAAACATCCTCATTCAGATCTATGGTTTCTGCTGTGCTTATTTTGGCCAACAGGTGTAAACAACATTTTCTCCAAGTTATTGATTAAATAATAAGGAAGAAAGTTATGACTCAGTCCTGCAAACCACTGCAGGGATGGAACTATGGTCACAGATGGGTGCTCTGAGAATCCATCTGAGCTTGAATTCTTGCAGGACTGAGACCTCCATCTTTCCAGACAAGGATAATATTCATTGTCTCTGTGCTGTCATCAGTATTGAACACACCAGGTAAATGCAGTAAGGTGATGTTTTTACACAGGCATGAAATATCAACGAAACTAATTCTCTGAAGTTGTGGGCGTGGGAGAGTGTTGGTTTCCCAATACCCTGTCTCTTAGAGATCAGAAATATCAGGAAGCTGAATACTTAAGAAGGGAAATGGGAGCAAATTTCCTTCCCAAAGATGCTACATGCCACTATCATACTTGGTGTTTCTTGAACGACCAGACACAGTCAACTTGGTTGAAAAAGAAAGCTAGGGAACCACTTTTCAGCTCCTACGTGACAGACAGACGAGAGTACCTTAGGTAAAGTAAGGGTGGCCTGCAAACATACACACGTGCACATGTGCACACATGCAGTATCTGGATCAGGCAATAAGCCCCAAGTGAGCCTTCTCTGTTTATAGCAGCGCATGAGGGAATTCAAGTTCAATGGCTATACCAGGCCTCACTTTTTTTATGCAGGCTTCTTACATTGCCCCTTGGCTTTGATGAGCAAGCAGCCTCATAACTAGGGGTGTTACATCATCCTGCACACTATTGACACGCATGGCTACAGAAGAACTGGAAAGATCTGTGGTAAACTCTCCTTCCCATATTGGTACTCTCCATTGATGGAAAGCTGTCAGGAGCAGAGCTGCTGTTGAGACCCTCTCCCATCACCACAGAAGGGGAAAGGGCTACTCAGCTAGGCCCACTGACACACAGTGTTGGCCTAACAGCACGGTCCCCTGGTCTGGGTGGCCGGCTTCATGCTAACTGCCTGGCACTGACATTCTTGCCCCTGACTGATCCAACAGTTCCAGCTGCAACATGACAGAGCGCCCAGTATGCCCCATTCCCAACATCTTCTCTTCCCCACCAAAGCTAGCCAGAACCGCAAGCAGCAATAAGCATTAGCAGAGTACAGAATTCCAGACTCAAATAAATGATGCACTGATGATTGCCAGGTGGCAGTGGAAAGTGGCTTGGTGCCATCCCCATTGCGAGGTGCACTGTCTGGCCATGCACAGTGTCTCGTTCTCTTACACGCACCGACTTCCTTTTGGCTGAGAGAGAGATGTGAGTAAACTCAGACTGGTTCCTGGTTTGAACTGAGACACCAGAACAGTGGGACTTCCCTGGGAAAACCTCTTCCCTACAGCACAGCCGGTATCAGTAAGACCATCTGCCTCATCTATGCCACATGTCCCTCTGCCTGCTGTGTTTGATAACTCCTTCAAAACTTCTGCTCTGTATACTTTTCTACCTCCATTCTCTTGTGATACTTCAGATTCTCTGCAGTAGTACAGCATTGTCATTCACCTTTATTTTGAAATGAATGGCTTCCCATCCTCAGTACATTGTAATTGTTTTGTCAAGGTTTCATTCTCAATGTTTTGACCCAGATTTCAGTCACACTCAGAGTTTTCACCTTCCTTTGGCATTTTCTATTCAAAAACTCATCTTTCAAATAGTCTTTCATACATTCAATTTTACGTGGACTACAATGCCATCCTAATTTCTGCAATACCGTTTTGTAGTTGATCTCCTCCACCTAAGTTAGCAGAAAACTATTAAAAACTCAAATGCTTCAGAACAACGCTAGAGAACTTCATCCCATGTAACAGTAGGAATTTAAAATGCAGATGTCTGTCTGACACTTTGCTTCCTTCTCTCTCAATGGAGAGACATAGGCACTTTTTTGGCACAGTTAATCTAACCTATTTCAAATGTTTGTTTTTCAGATAACCTGCACTTTGCTCTAAATTCCATTGAGAAGACCTCCATTAACCGTAAAGGGAGCCCAGGATGACAAGCCTAAATGTTACATCTACATTGCAGTCAGATGAGTTTCTGTCCCTAGTGTCAGCTAGTCCCCAACAGTTTATCTCTTATTTGGCACACACTGCTTATCAATATAAAGCAGAACCTAGCCTGAAATCACTTTTATCTTCCTCAGCACTGATGGGACTCCTACACACAGGTATTGGTTTCTGGCACCACCTGCTATTTAGCAATCACACAGGAATAAGAAGTCTGACAACGTTCACTGTTTGTATTCTGTGTTAGGCACTGCAGGTTGGGTTTTCAACTGCCACCTCCAGTAAACTTGTTGCCGACATGTCCTCTGACATGCATAGCTCCCTCCTCTGGCTGCAAATCTCCACATAAGCTACACTTAAGTTTAATGGAGCACAGTATCTTTTTTCAGTTTTGGCCCTGCCTAGGCATTTCGGATAAATCATGACTCCTTAGCAGACAGGTACTGGCCCAGGGCACTTGTCATGTTCCTTTATAAAACAACTCTACGCTACACAGAAAAGTCATTGTACTTATTCTAGTTGAAAATGCTGCAAGGTACTGAAATACCCTCCATATGTAATGGTTTATTTCAGAAGGTATCTGTTTGGCAACATGCAGACTCCAAACCTCTATCCTACAACAGGATCGGTGCAAGCACAACAGTACTGTGCCATGGGGTTCACTGTAGATTCAAGGAAGCTTGCATGGAAAGCAAGGAATTCTATGGAGAATCACACAAGTTGCTCATCTTTAAGCTGATGACATCACTTTGGTGAGGACCTTAAAGATGCTAGCTAATTTTGTGGGGGACAGAAGACAGATATGTCCAACCATGAATGGCTTTGTCTTGTATTAAAAGACATGTAAGTGGGAGAAAAAACTACAAGAATAGGATTATAGTAGGATTACAATATGCAAAAATCTGGTAAAGGAAACATTTTTTCTATAGCAGCCTGAGCAACAATACTGTGCAAAACTTTTACTAAGTGGTATCTTAAATATATTGATGTCTATGTAGCAGCTGAACCCACAGCGTCACAGGCAGAGACACACAGAAGGGAAGATGTTCTCCAGTGACCTGTGGTGCACTCAGTGTCCAAGACTCAAAATGTGCAGATACCAATACACAGAAGAGTTATAAAATAATCCAGGCAGATGGCTTAGTTTGTCTTGAAACCTTGCTCTGGTGTTAAATCTCAGGTACCAAGACCATAGAATCAGCTCCTTTCTTTGTTGCTGACATCAGCATCAGGATGACTTCAAAATAAAGTCATAAGGCAAAAGACTAAAGTTATGCCCCCACCAGGTCATTGGTGCCTATCACTACTACATATCCTCGAGAGGAGTTTTCACAGGATGGGACAGTGCAACTCAGTGCTCTGAAGAAATGAAGTCTCTAGGTTCTCTTGCTTTCTTGGGCACTGTTTTCTTTATAGTCGATGAGTTTGGTAGATTTTTGCTTTTCATGGATGTTGCTTTCCTCTGTTTTTGATGAGTGGTTCGGAGAGATTTCAGCCCCAGCATCTCACAGTACTTATTGCACTGGTGGAGGGCTCTGAACTGCTCAATGAAGGAAATCGAGCAGTTGCCTTTAAAACCTTTGTATCTGTAGCAACAAAGAAAAAAAAAGCCAAATGGGATTTCAAGATTCATTTTCAGCACAGGGAGGCAGAGTATGGCTGTTGACTCATAAGCAACTTGAAAACATTAAGCAAATCTCTTCCACCCATGCTGTTTTGAGAAGCACTAACTCTGTCACAGAAAATCAAACTGAGCCATTGAGACGTGAAGGAACCAGGCAATAAGTAGCGACAGAAGAGGGAAAAGGGTTAAAGAGGCATAGTTCTGTGGTCTGTATCCTGGCTACTATTTTTCATTTCATTTAGTTGGGAATATAATTGTCTGCTGGCTGACTTTGTCTCAGTAACATATAAATGAAATCCATTCTACATCTATGAACAGTTCTTTTGACTACCATGAAGAGACAACGTTGCTGCATAAGATACTGTCAGAACCAGAAGCTGTTTTCATCCAAACATGTACGTAACTTCTGTGCTACGCTCCTCCCTCACCCAGGCTTGACTACAAGATCCCAAGGAGCCAAGCCTCTTGGGGAAGAAGGATGTAAGGAGCGTTCCTGAGGAAGGTAGTCTCATCTAGCCTTCACAGTTCCCAAGCCACCACCGTATCTCCCACTGCTACCTCTCCCTTCTTCAGTGGGCTAGTAGAGCCAGGGAGTAGGCAGAGCATGTACATCCCTCTTCTCCTCACCCTGCCACTGGTTGCTGACATTCCTTCTGGTGCCTGCTTTTTAAGCTGCATCAACTTTTTTTAAAAGCTGCACCTGCTTTTTAAAGGAGTAATTTTTGGTCAAATTACCAGGATGGAGAAGAGAGAAGAAAGGCCAGGGTGCTCCTCTCCTTTTTTGGTAACCTTAGAAAGTGCACGTTCTACCCTATTCTCTTGCTTCACTGGACACACAGTGTCCTCAGCTGTGAACTGTGAGTTATCACTGCACGAAAAACAAACAAACAAGATTTAGCACTGAAATTAACACAACATGCTCATTGCACAGCATTCCAGAGAACTTCTTTCCTCATGCAGATTGCATAGTGCTAAAGAAAACACTATTTCTCTGAGGTCAAACTCTTTCTGACCATTCTGTGCTGTTATAGCTTGTGGTATGTGTAACTGGGGGAAGGTCTCCATTAGTGAATGGCTTCTAAATTGTACAGTCCGTATTGCACTCATATGTTTTGTATTCAATAACACCAAACTATTGACCATTCCAAGCCCTGAAAAATATGAAGCTGTTATTTTGCACTGCATGCACTATTCATTCACTGACTAGATGACTGATAAATAAAACCCGGACAGAATTCCATCTCCCAAACTTGACAGTTGGGGGTTGGCCCAAACCAAATCTTCCTTAAATCTGAAGGGGGAATGTTGGATTTGTCCCCAGGCTTAAACTCCCCAATGCCTCTTTTTGCCATGTTGAGCAAAACTAAATTTGTCAATGCCCTGAAACCAGACAGACTTTCAGATCCACATTTGGCAAACAGCCCTCCTGTTAATCATCGTGACCGTAGGTCACTGTGTTCCTGATTCCTTCATCTTTGTGTTTACCATTCTTGGATAAATACCTGGGCACTTGTGCACAGCTTCTAAACTGGCTCACTGTTTGCACTTAGAAGCCAGTCACTGTGTTGTATTATTTTTGTTTACATTCGCCAAAGAATCTACTAAGTAGCTTATTTAAAGGATTGATTGCCTGACTCTGGTGCACCCCAGTGGCTACATTAAAAACACTTTCCAGGCTTTTCGGTTTCTAGTTAGGCTTTGCCCTCTGCTGACAGAAACTGTACTGCAGCTACCTCAGCGCATTGCTTTGGCTTCGTTTGGTTTCCAATTCACTGATAAAACAGACATAAATGCTCATCCAGAAATATTTGTTCAGACTTGGAATATGAGTCTGGACCCCCATAAAAATCATTAACAGCAATGAGCAATGCTGAATATAGGTACAACATTTTAATATATGCTGTTTATTGTGCTTGGTTTACAAGAAACACTGGGGTATAAACAATGGCCGTGAATAATTCATGACAGTTGCCATATTGGCTTTTGTAAATTCATCAATAACAGTTTCTACTATGACATTAGATTATTTGAAAGCTTGCTTATACCATGAGCATGGCGGGGGTGGGGTGGGGGAGATGGATTTTTTTTTTCAGGTTTTTTTTTTCCCTGATCACAAGTTTAATCTTAGAGTGAAATTAGAATTGTATTTAATTTACATTCCAACCAGGAACAATATGAAGGTTTTTCCATTCATCGAGGATCACAGAAGCATTTCCCAAGGATATTTTTGGTTTGCCTTGATGTGATTGGCCCAGGCTTAGAAGAATTGGAGGCAGAGGACCTGTCTGTGATCACTGAGGTCATTACCTCTGCAAAGAGTGATTGAGGAAACTATGGGAATTTCTACATGCAATTACACCAAAAATTACACAGGTTTGTATCTTCTCTAACAATATAGTTAAAATCATAACAGTATCATACTGTATTTTTTAGTTAAGTAGGACTATGTATGTTCTCCCCAACATGTGAGATAGACAATCTCTCATCAGCATGGCTGCACACTACCAAAAGCAGCAATAGCCAGTAATACAGATGAATTCTGTGTACTTGTTTGTTTTCTGCATCCAGGCTCGCGGAATTAAAAATCAAACTGCAGATATTAATGCAGAGGTGACCATTCTGGGAAAGGAGCATGGAAGCAAAATACAGGACCAGGAAAAATCTGTTGTCCTGTAGCAATATCATTAGCTAAACGACAAACAAAATGATACTCAACATTTTTAAGACGTTGTTCATGAAGGGAAATGATATTCCCTTATATATGACTGAGGTGATCCTTACTGCAGCTTGCATTGCATATCCATTTTCTCACTTCACCTTCCTCTTCCATAGTCCAACATGTGTTTTTATAGGAGTAATTTCCCAGAATATTCTGGTGTCAATTTTTTAATAATTTAAAAGATATTGTGAGGGTTTTTTCCTGTACCATGAGTATATAGACAAGATCCAGTTTAGTATAAAGACTCAATACATGTGTTTGGATCTGCTTTTTTCTATCAGTTTCTCAAAAAAGAATATGAATTTAAAGCATTGGTCACAGGCATTTATCCCCATCCCCTTTCTCTTTCCAGCAGCCAGCTGATTTGAATGACTGCCTACACTGCCTATTTCTATCAATGGCTCTTTTGGCCTGTGGTATAACTAGAAGCTTTAATTAACAGAAACTTAAGAGAAGTGGAAGAAAGTTAGAGCGTTAAAGGCCTATATCTTTACATACATGCTTAAGTCTCCTAAAAAGACCTGAAGCCATTGCAAAACTACTAGGAAACAGGCCTCTAAATATTATGAACAGATCTTTTGTTATAGCTCAGAATTACTGCTTTTGAGAGAGGAGGGAAAGAGATACCATCAAATCCCTTAACACATTTCCTTTTTTATCAGATAAGCAGCCTATACAAAGCTAAACAGACATCTTCCCCCCACCCATGCAGCTGACAAGAACACGGGCTCAAGAAAAGCTTACAGTCACTGCCTGCTATAGGAAGAAAAACTAACCATAGAGTTCTAAACTGAGAAAAGAGTCTTTATAAAAGCTTGCATCATAAATACATATTCTAAAGCTTTGGCACTTTTGCTGGCTGCAAGAGGGATTTCAGCTGTGTTCTCTCATGCAGTCCCTGAAAATTCCTTGCAAAAAGGGCAATACAAACTGGCCCCTTTCAGGGAATCTCCTTCCCTAGTTCCCACAGCACTGTGGTAGATAGCCTCTCTTCTTCCAGTGGAAGAGAAGGAGGGGAGAAGGGTCACCTTAGCTACTGGCAGCAGGATCTAGGTATAAGCACTTGTATTTGCATTTGCTGGGGCAGGTGCTAATGAGTGCAAGCTCAGCTGGAGCTCTGGCTCCAACAGTATGCTGGGGTTTGAGATATTTCCTCCACGGTCAGAAGCTCTGGGCAGCATAAACACCATGTCTTTCCTCGTACCCCAGGCTGGAGCCAGTGTTGGCCCTGCATTTTCAGCCCCACCTTCCTGCAGCTGATGTACCACCAAGTAAAGTGCCTTACTTGCTTGTAAGTCACCAGAGACCTTGATTTCACTCTTGAAATGCCCTTTGAATAACCCTATTTTAAGGGAGGCATGAAGGAAAAGTAAAGCCCAATCTACAGTGTAGCCCCATCCTTTTAGAACAAAATAAATGTGTTTCCCCTACAGGCAGGTTCCCATAAATACGAACAAAAAGAAGTTAAAAGAGTCAGATGAGGATTTTCTTCCAAAGTTAAAGCAAGAATAAATTTCCAGTGCACCCTCCCCCAACATATTTACACTGTGAAGAGATTGATGTGTAAAGCAAAACCATGCTGTTGAGAAGTAATTTTTCACTCACCCTTTGGCCAATGTTGCTATGCCAACGTCAGTTAACTTCATTCCTACACCTACAAGGCATCAAGGAAACAGAGAGCTTATGTTACACTAGAATTTCTAGGAATATCTTCAGATTCAAGAGCACCATATATAGAGGCATTAAATATTACTTATTGATTCATGTTTTTAATTTTAATTATTTGTCACCATTTTTTCAAAACATTTTAAAGTACCTTAATTAAAAATAGGATGTTTGTGCTCTGTATCACTAGCAATTTCTAGAAGTCAGTCTCATACCTGTAGCTTACAGATAAATAGTGATACAGGTAAAGGTGATAAATGGAGCATAACTTGTTTCCTGTGCTAGACAGTCAGTGGGGGGGAAGGAGGGGTTACACTTTGATGACTGCATTTTAAGAAACATACAAAATCTTTGCTTAGGCTCCTGCCCTGAGATGCATATATTTATTTATGGGTTTTGTGGTTTTGATGCTTTGCAAACTTAGACTAAAATGTTTATCAGTAGGAACTGCATATTTGTTTTGCTAATCAAATAGCAAGAGGTCAGTCAACCTTATTTTTACTTTCTGGGTGAGAGATCCAAAATCCCTTTCTTATTCAGTATTTCCAAGAACTTGATTTTTTTTAACCTGTCCCTTTGTTGACTTGTTTATAGGCAAAATGCAGTCCTGTTGTGTGCAATTCTTCCTGCCCTGAGATGGGTATATTTATTTATGGGTTTTGTGGTTTTGATGCTTTGCAAACTTAGACTAAAATGTTTATCAGTAGGAACTGCATATTTGTTTTGCTAATCAAATAGCAAGAGGTCAGTCAACCTTATTTTTACTTTCTGGGTGAGAGATCCAAAATCCCTTTCTTATTCAGTATTTCCAAGAACTTGATTTTTTTTAACCTGTCCCTTTGTTGACTTGTTTATAGGCAAAATGCAGTCCTGTTGTGTGCAATTTTTTCTGTACAGGAAAATGATGGTCTCAAGACCATTTTCCTTGGAGAATACCCTCAGAAATCTCAACTGGTATGCCTGAAAAATGCAGCCTAGATACTCAAATGAGAAGATGATCAGAGAGGAAGGATGTTTCTCTTCAGCAGCAGCAGGTATATTGTCCTTTGTGGCAGCAATCATTATAGAGCTTCAGATACTATTTCTGCTGTTGTGCTTCCCTTAGGCCAGGATTTTGTTCTTTCTTCTCCCTTTAAATTACTTCAGGGGTCTTGTTTAGATGTCTTGTTGATAATTTTCCTGCCTTCTCTTGTTAAAGAATATGGGGTATTTTCTAAAATTCCACCTTTCTTTGGTTTTCTTTAACAAGGGTCTGTCTTTCTCTGTTTCAAATACATCTATGCATACTGTGTTGGGTACAGGCCCAGCATTTCAGCAGTTAGGAGGAGTCACAGACGTAGGAGCGTAAGGGCAGCATTTAGTAAATGCAAGGAGGGCATTTCTTCACCATTCTTCTTTTTTGAAGGAACATGTTTCTTGAAAGCTAGCCAGGACCTGGATGTGGAGCATTCCACTGTTCAGAGATTGTTGGTAAGTATTTAAATACAAGAAAAAGTGAAGGACTAGGATGTTATTAACAACTGAACTCTTTAATTCACAAGATGTTTCATTAACCTCTGGGAGGTGAGACAATAAGCCAGACTTGACTCATATTGAGTGTCCTGATTTACTAAGGGGACACGTGGAAGAACAACTCTCCCGTTAGAGTGCATTTGTTTTTTCTTTTCCAAACTGTCTTCTTACAAGAACATAAGCTAGGTAAAAATTCCCTTTCTCTGTTGATTAGATAAACATCATAATACTGTATAGGTTAATACATGTTCGCCCCTGCTGTCACAGTAGGCAATTAATGAATGTCTTTCTGTTCCCTAGGGTAACATACACACAAACACAGTGCACTTAAAAGAGGCTGGAAAATAAAATATCCTAACTCCCTCTCCTATCTTTTATTCTGATCTGCATGAGGTGCTGTATAAAACAGGCACAGGGCAAGGGTACTGTCCACATCTGGAGAAGACTCTGCCCATTACAGCACATTCAGCATTGCCAATAAGACACAGAAAGCCAAGAATAACATTGCTCAGAAATAAGTCCCTGGAAGTTCTGCAGTTACGGCGATTGACTGTGAGTGGTCACCAGCCTGTATCATGGGAAAGCCATGTGATTGCCCCCGACTCAGACAACTCACCTTGCAGGTCAGTGACAAGCAAGCTCCCATTGGTCTTCTCATACACCCAGTGCTGGAAGGTGCAACACTTCTGGCCAGCCTCTGAGTCTCTTCTCAGGAAATTTACTTCCTTGCCATCCCTGACAGAGTATTTCACAAATTCCCCAACCAGCTCCTCCTCCACTGTTGCATAGGGGATGTTATTAGCAGGGCGATGAACAAGAAAAATAGGAATGATCCTGAAATCAAGGGATAAAAACTAGTAAAATCCAGAGAGTTCTGTCAATGAAGGAGTAAGAAACAGACAAAGTGGACAATGATCTCAGAGAGTGAATGAACAGCTACCAAGTCTAAACCAAGCCAGGAGACATCTGGGCAAGATTCAGATTTCTAGGTAGCTCTAGAACATAATTGCATTATCCTCTATGTGCTTATTTCTTTGTATTATTTACTCAGATGTAAACTTTTTCAAAGCATACTTTCTAATGTTGTCTTACTACATCCCAAAATCTAAACTCTGCACAATAAAGGGTGCTTGCTTATTTTGGAGTATCACTGCTTTAGCTGCTCAGTCTGACTGATATATGATTCAGTCTTTCTGAGGTGTTAAGCACCTGCAAATTTGATCCACTCCAGAAAGTGCTTTGCCCAAGACCAGTGTAAGTGGAGGATTTCTCAGACTAGACTTCTAAAACCTGACACATCCAAAATTAGCAAACACTTTTGATAATGAAAATACAAAGCAACTACTTTATCAAAAAAGTAAGAGGAAACAAGAAAGTCTCTGGAAAGATCATCAGATTTTCAAGACAAGTTGACTCAAGTGAAAATCTAGTTTCTGAAGATTCTTGGGCTTCAGCAAAGTTTGAATCCAGGTCAGAAAACTGCAGCTAGTTCTGTATGAAGTTTTCAGGAAATTGCAAACTTGACAAAATTTGTCTCATTTTATTCATTTAGAAATTGAGCTAGTTTAGCCAGAAAGACTTACAAAGTTTTGTAGGAATACAGGCTAGGTCCATTTATGTCTAAAGATGCACCATGCCAAAACCTCATATCCAGTATCAAATAAAATTTTGCTTGGGGTTTCATGGTCTTCCCAAAGACAAAGACTGAATGTGAAGTCATAATGACAATAGTCTGGAAGGAAGTATCTGTCTCACTGGCAACATGAACTTCTTGGTTACCAAAGTTCCTGCTGTCTGGAAAGCAATGTTCTACCTCACAGATAGCTGCCTTCTGTTTGTACTTACACTGGAAAAACTCAGCATTCTTGTTAGGCAGCACTCCGATACTACAGTATAAATCTCCAAAATTAAAACCTTAGAGTAAGCAAAAAAGTGACATCAGTGTATATTAGAGTGGAATTTAATACTGCTCTGAGATAAGGTCATTTTGGAAAGCCATTCAGCTGGAGCTGGTAACGGAACATAACCGTATTTTATCAGCTAGCTCACAAGAGCTCCTAGCAGTATCTCAGAACAAATGGGAGAAATGACTGTCACCACAAAACAGGTTTCTAGTTACTTGCTTTCTTACAAACAGCCTTATCTCTTAGAGCAACACTGCCAAAGGGGTGGTATAGTTGCTTCCAGACATACTTGTAGTAGATTCTGGAACTGGCAGAATCGTGAATGTACATATGTACTCTATATACATTGAAAGGAGGTCTAGAAGAGTTAGTCATGGGACAGAGAACCACATATAACTAGAGCCCTTCTGTATAAGTCTTCCAGTCCTAGTCCACAATCAAGCTTTATTGACACCATTAATTTATTTGTGATAAATATGTAAATTTGTAAAATGTGATATTTTACTCTTATTGTTATAGCACATGCAGTTAAACTGGTACAAATGGCCTTTATACTAGTAGTTATTCTCTTTCTAAGGAACAATCACTGCGACTGTAGGCACTTGTCTAGTTCTAACCTACTCATTCAAGGTATGAGATCAGCTTAACTCTA
Source organism: Aptenodytes forsteri (assembly GCF_000699145.1). Lineage (NCBI taxonomy): Eukaryota > Metazoa > Chordata > Aves > Sphenisciformes > Spheniscidae > Aptenodytes > Aptenodytes forsteri. The sequence goes on along the minus strand of NW_008794883.1, from coordinate 889,779 downwards.
CCAGTATCATTAAAGTGAACAACTAGTACTAGTATATAAGGCTCCATATAGTTTCATATTACTGCACACTGAAAGGAAAATAAATGGGTGACTGGTTAAAGGAAATGTTAGTACTACTCCATTGTGGAATTATCGTAAGTAACCTCAAGACCACAGAATCTCTCTCCCCCTCCTGCCCTTTTATAAATGTCTAGCTGCCAGGCCACTGACTATTATAGGGCAGTGCTTCCTCTATCCTTTCCCCAGCTTTCTCTTACAGTCAAACGTGCACAGATAGGCTAAGGCTGTAGCTTTAAAGCTAACCCTGGAGAACGTGGATGACTTTTCTCTTGCTCTATTTCTCTTATAAAATGTTGCAAGGAATATACCCTCTTTTAAATGCAAGTTTGGTCTGACAAGGGCTGGCTAGAAGAAAGGAATCTAGCCTTAAAATTTTGAAATTAAAAAGCAAACCAAAAGCATATGCACATTATCTCTTTTTGCTCCTAGCTGCTGTCTTCCAGCCAATTGTTTAGAATAGAGCACCAGATCTGAACCTTCCACGTGTCTGTTATTTGCACCAGACTTCTAGTTTTTGTAGGATACTGCTCTCTCTCTCATATCAAAACTAGAGGTTATATCCTGTGCCTAGAGAAATCTCTCAAACACAAATCTTACCAAGAGCAATATATTTCCAGAAAAGAAGCTGACTTGCACAAATATTTTCCCTAAAAGATTCCGCTGCCATCTCCATCACTGTTTCTAATCCTGAAAAGGCTGCTTTAAGGAATCATTCCAGAGGCTGTGTTTTAAGTGGTCCTTTTTTTCAGGGAATCAGTGCAGCTGAGCAGATCTTGTGTCATCTAAATGGAGATGGAGATTCAGCATGTAGGTCTTATCCTTGAAGCAAGGCAGATGGAATTTCAACCATCCATTGCAAACTCAACTCTACACAGTAGCCTGACACTGGAACAAGAAATCCGTTGAAAAAGATCTATTACGAAATCCTCAAGGTGCCACTTCCCAGCCTCAGAGGCAGAGGTGAACCTGTATTGAGCTATTGGTCTGATGTACACATATTCAGGAAATGGAAAACTTCTGATACGAAATAAACCAATCTTTGGGAAAACCTAGCATCAGAGTTGAGCTTTTTGACTTAAGCCTCTCTTTACATAGAAAACTTGCCTATGGAGTGACTTCATACCAGCTCTAGAATGATCATGATTTCTCTCAAGATTTCATTTTTAATGAAAAGTTGGAAGGCCTGACTTATCCCCTACTGCTGTTACTAGATGATACTAGTAGTATCACCTACTGGTGTTACTTCACTAACATGAATAATTTCCTCTAAATTTATATCAAAATCATGCCTTTTGCCTGCTATTTACTGTCGTCACTCCTTATTATCCTTCTCTAAGGGAATGGAATCTCTCTCACCACCTTGATACTCAGTATTATTTAGGTCATAACTCCAGCTGTAACACTGTTCTCAGGATTCCTCTTTCTTCTTCTTCAGTAATTACTCCTAGCAGTCAGTGGGCAGCTGTGGCACAGGACAATACACACACGCATACGTGTATATGTATATAAAAATAGATATATACTCACTCTGGTACTTCCCCAAAGCCTTCCAAGGGTTCAGCTTCAGCTGCATATATCTTCGCATACTCTCTTGCAGTATTTTGGACATAGCATTCCTATATTACAAACAGATATGCCTATGGAATATTACTCAAAACAATTAAGAGATCATCTGTCAATATTTGCAAGACAGCTTTTCCCCACAATTCTTGCTTACAAAGGACAGGGGAAGCTTACCTGCAGTGCTAGTCTGTAGTTCTTTTGAACCAGATCATCCTTACTCTTGGTCCCATATGAGATCGCGTTGTGCACTTTGAGAACACAGGGGTGGCCAGGACTGAACACTGGCACGAGGCCTTGCATCACTTTACTTCGGAAGGCTTTCCGGTGCATGCCTTCACCAAAGTGAAGCTCTTCTGTAGCTATTATTCCATGCAGGTTCCCACCAAAATAGCTGTCACTGATGAAATCTTCTCTGAACATGAGCTGCATGAATTCAATTTCTTCCACACCTAAAACACAATGCCACTTCGTTCTGCACAACATCCTTCTGCAGTCACATGGAAAGGGGTGGACATGGGAGAACAAATGCATCTCTCCATAGAGTATTAAAGAAAATGCCCAATGGACACAGAATACATGGCCTCACTTGTGTTAATAAGGGGCTGAGACCCTGCTCCTCTAAATTTAGCTTGTTGCCTGTACTGTCGAAAGCCAGCATGGAGAAAGGTGGCAGTTCAGGTTCATAAGGAGAGAATACAGAGTGTAGCAAACAAAAAACAGAGGTAAAGACCACAGAATCTTGTTTTTTTAGGGGAGTTGTAAATTGGAGCTTCAAATGAATGTGAAGTAAGTCAAGCTGACTGAGAACTAAAGAGCCATTGAGGGAATACAGAGATCCTGCCAACTCTGCTTTTTTGGGAAGACAGAGACAGTAATAAAGCTAATGTACAGCAGTGTATGTAGATATGAATTTAAAAGTAGAACACAGTTCTGTGCCCAATGTGCTCAGAGCACGTTCTTCCAAAGCTAGCCTGTCTTTTCAGAAAAGCCAGAAGTTGCTGGTACAACCAGAGCTTCTTTTAGCTTTCAGCTTGGAATCTTTTCAGGGAAAGATTCTGCCAACATGTTTGTAGAGACACTCAGCTGAAAGAGGTCTCAGTCCTTATCCTATACAACCATGATGGAAACATGCCTTTCCTAGTCAAAGCCTTTTCAATCAAAAAGCAAATAGATCAATTTTAGTGATCTTTATATTCAGGAGAAATTGGTATATTTCTCTTATGACCCCACCTGTGGATTTTGAAGGTACCAGTAGCATAAGAATGTGTGCCTGAGTTTGTTACAACTGAAATCAAGCAGGATTATGGATTTCACCCTTTTAAATGATCACTGGAATACAAACGGAAAAAAAATATAGGGGGAAAAAGAAGTGGTGAAGGTTAAGCACTGAGACAAACTAAACAATTCTAACTGCACTTCAAGTCTCTGTAATCACAACATTTCAATGAACATCAGTGGAAAAGATAAATAGGAGAACAAAAGGTGTATACTACGCAGCAATGCAGTCCTTCCAGCTCCCCTTTGTAGTTATCTCTGGTTTAGACTCTGTACACTATTGCCTCTGAAGCACAGAGGAAACAGTGCACGCTGGTTTAGACTCTGTACACTATTGCCTCTCTTTGAAGCACAGAGGAAACAGTGCACATATAAAGCTAGAATTAGAAGGCTCCTTAACTCCACCTAAAATTCTCTGTTGATCAAAAGTTATACAGTGCTGTTACATGAAAAGTCCTGTCTTCATGTTAACAAGGAACTAAACGTTTAATTTTATTCTTCTAGAAAAAGAAAGAAAAATCAATTGGCCGAATGAAGTACTTGATTAGTACAGTGTGTTCAGAAATGATAAACCAATTTGCAATGCACTGTCTATCTTTAGCTGTAGCACAGCAAGACATATGCCGAGTGTGATTAAATGCAAGTTAACATATGGGGAAAGCATTCCAAATCTTCATGCCCGTCTTTCTCTTGGATTAAAGTTACATAGCAGGTGACTTGCAAAGACCATGTGTTCAAACACCATTGGCAAGTTTTTCTGCCAAAAGAGCTTTCAGTACTCTGTGTGTGCCTGTGTCTCTGCATGATGCGATGCAATGCTATTTCATTGTTTACTGTTTGTGAAGTGCTAGTGCATCAAGCTAACAAGGAGTTACACAGTCAAGTTCAAATCAATGGTTTGTCACAGCAGGTACTCCATACTCTACACAAACCATTCCATCCTACAGGAGGGTATTTCACCTACAAAACTCCCATGAATTAAAGCGAAATTTTATCTTTGATGGTACAGCAAAGGTGAGTGCAAAAAGGGAAAGACAGCTAGCAAAAACACAATACTGATTCAATGGCTTCAAGGGATTCCCATAGTTTCCCACGGGATAACTGTAAAAATGTCTCAGTCTGGTTGTATTTTTCCATCTTTTGTTCTACTTGGAAATCAGAAGGAACAAAGATTAGAGCACACATTCAAGCAGATGTGTGTACTTACCTTCCCAATTCTGAAAACTTGAGAGATGTTCCAATACTACAAGGAAACAAAGAAACAGCTTTTGTAGCAAAAAAAAAAAAAAAAAGGAAACTGCCATTTTCACTATTTTTTTTAATTAAAATTATAAACTGGGATTTACCTTCAGAAGTCAGATTAAACTCAGCAGTCACCTTTCCATACATATTATTCAAGCAGCAATAATACATTCCCTGGTCTTTGTTACTGGCTTTAGCTATTGCCAAAGAGACAGGAGAGTCATCCTGGGCACTGGAACAGAAGATGTTAATTTTCCACGTTAATACTTTTAAAAGACCTTTCCTGATTATTCCATGTATCTCTCCTCCTGTCCCTGGAATTTCTGTCCCTCACTGCAAAGATTGATTTAAATATGATGCAAGTAGACAAAATATTTTATTTCACTTAGAAGTGAAATACTTAGAAGCATTCAGCCTATTATGTGTTTCACAATAGATGATCCTACTACACTCTGAGAGGAAAGTACCTCAATCAAATCTAAAAATAATTAAATCACACCAAAAGGCATCCTAATATCCCTATCAATATCATGGCCAAATATATAAAGTATGAACATATAAAAGCCCAAAATGTTGTATGCTGTTCCTCAATATTGACTCCTCACTCAGCTTTCTCTGTTTCTTTGCTTTTTTCAAGCTAGATGTTTACTCTCTGATGTCTGTATACACAATTTCACAAATGGATCAAAGGCAGATATTATTAACAGGGGTGCAATGACACGTGAATGCAGTTACAGTACTTGCAGACCCAAGCTGGCTCTGGCAGCAATAAAACCACACTGAAACAGTGCTATGCCTGAGTGAACAAGTCCTCTTAGACCATGAAGGTTTTCACATGTACCACAGTGGATGTCCATGGAAGTATTTATCTGCAAGCCAGATAATCCATGCAGGGATTATGGAGACCTGGCTATTGTGCTTCAGAGCTTTTGTGAAGTGAATTAGTGAAGATGTGCACAGTTTTGTTGGCAGCATGAAGTTTCATGATATTTTGGCATACTGGAGAACATATTTGTCCAACAATAGTTTTTAAATTAAATTACTTAGCAGATATTAATATTACTAGCAATGTGTATTTTTCAATACACATATTTCCATGTGTTGACAGGTAAGAAAAATTTAAAGATTTGTTGCCAAATTTCCTGTAAATGCCCCCTACTGAAAGTAAAAGCTAAGATGTACCAAACAGTCCAGATTATGTATTTCTGTAGACTGATGTATACTTCCAAAAGAAGAAACAGTGCTTGGGTACACACAAAACAATTAATTGGATTTTTATTGTGATGGAAGGGAGATTTCCACTGAACTCTACTGAACATTTTTGAAGGAAAAATTGTAATTAGGAATCTCTCTTACTTTAAATCTGTGTTATATATTTCACTTTCATTCCAACATTTTGAAATATATTTATCCTATGAAGTTAAAATGCAAATATTTTATGTTATCACATATTTTACTTGTTATCACTGCAAAAACTGATAAATTTGATATCTCTGCAATGTTTATTTGTTAAAACACTGCAAAATTATTTAGCAGATAATGGTATGTACTAATATTACAATGGATATTGTAATACAATAATCAAAATCAGTATAGTTAAAACAACAAGAATCAGAATGACATGGGAAGTTTAACCAATTCGTGCAACTTTTTCTCTCCCCTTAAAAGAACATCTTAGAAGATGCCTTCCTACAAAATTTACTCACTTTCACAGAATTGTGCATTCTGATGGAAAAATCTTTTCTTTTTTTGCTTTGGGTAATGTTAATTTTGTATTTTTGAAACATTAAAAACAGATTTTAAGAGCTATGCGATAAGAATGTCATTACTGCTACAGAAGAAAATAACTCGTTTCATAAAAACGGAGTTTTAAGAAAAGCTGGAAAAGATCCTGATAAAGGCCTTAAGAAGCTTTTACTTCCACCCTTCTCATTGGACTGCTTCTTGTCACTCAGAGTCAGCTTAACTGGCTGGGTTGAGGGGAGAGATCATTCTTCCTTAAATTCAACTCCCATAGTTTAATCCAATCAGCTTCAAGTTCCATTCGATACAGAATATGAAGTTCAAAGTAGAATCATAGACTCCCAGAGTGGTTTGAGTTGTAAGGGACCTTCAAAGATGACCTAGTGCACCCCCTGCCACATGGGCAGGGACATCTTTCACTAGATCAGGTTGCTCAAAGCCCCATCCAACCTGACCTTCTAGGGATGGGGCATCCACAACTTCTCTGGGCAACCTGTGCCAGTCTCACCACCCTCATAGTGAAGAATTTCTTCCTTATGTCCATTCTAAACCTACCCTCTTTCAGTTTAAAACCGTTGTCCCTTGTCCTTTCACTACAGACCCTGGTAAAAAGTCTCTCTCCATCTTTCTTATAAGCCCCCTTTAAATACTGAAGGGCCACAAGAAGGTCTCCCCAGAGCTGTCTCTTCTCCAGGCTGAACAACCCCAGCTCTCTTAGCCTTTCTTCACTGGAGAGGTGTTCCAGCCCTCGGATCATTTTCGTGGCCTCCTCTGAACCTGTTCTAATAGGTATATGTCTTTCTTGTACTGGGGACCTCAGAGCTGAACGCAGTGCTCCAGGTGGGGTTTCATGAGAGCGGAGTAGAGGAGAATCACTTCCCTTGACCTGCTGGCCACACTTCTTCTGATGCAGCACAAGATATGATTGGCTTTTTGGGCTGCAAGTGCACATTGACGGCTCACATCCATTTTTTTCTCCACCAGTATTCCAAGTCCTTCTCTGCAGGGCTGCTCTCAATCCATTCATCCCCCAGTCTGTATTGCTTCTGCGGAATAATCACGTCAAGCTCTACATTGCATGTTAGTTGTTTCAGCAATTCACTTCCACCACACAAGGACAGACAGCCTCCCACATATTAACCAAGCATGTTTATGTTGTTTGGCTGGGTGCTGAGGTTGAAACTTCATTTGATCTTTTACAGTACTTGAAAGTTGGATGAGACTGGTTATGAACAGGCTGAGAGGAATTACTGGTGATGGAATGCAAACTATGACCAATATTAGTGCACTGTGTGAAGATATGCTTCTTAATGACCCTGTTTAAACTTATTATTTGCACCTATCATACTAATCTCTCAACAGGTACAAGAGTGAATCAATTGCATATTTTCCCAAAAGCTATTCAGAAACTACCAGTCCTTCAGAAACATTCACTCACCTTCTCTGCAGTCGAGCTAGTAACTTGGAATCTTTAGTCCATGTAATGGTGGAGTCACTATGAAGGTCACCAAACTGACAGCATAGCTTAATATTTCCAGAGCAGTCAGGGAACAACTCTGCTTGGATTTTCTTCAGCAGCTTGGGAGCTTGAAACAGAAGAGCCACAGTTTAGGATTAGAACATAATGATATTGTTTTGGCATTTTAAAGGAATCCCAGAATGATTTGCAGATGTTAATACGAATCTGACAACACTGGTAAATAATTATGATTTCTTCTGATGCAGAAACCAAGGCTTTAAAATACAGAGGTTTTAAAAGACTGATTCAGTGCCCCCCACAGTCAATGGAAATGTTTTCAATGCAAAGACATTTTGAATTTATGGAATAGGACCCAAGGGAAGTTCTAGCCTGAAAAGTCATCGACATAAAATAATTTCTTAGTCAAAACACATTCTCTCTAACTAAAGGACCAGCTGGTTTTATCAGTAAAAAAAAGACACCACAAAGGTACAGCATACCATATGGTTACATAATGAGAATTCATATTAACTGAATACTTGTACCTAGTAGATTTTTTTAACTGATCACAGCCTTTGAGAGAAAAGACTTTAAGTCCCAGGAGATGCCCAGTCTCCAAGGTGTTCTTGGAACATACCTAGCCAGGATGAGACTCTTTGCAAGATGCAGTGATGGCACCATTTCCTTTAAAACACAGCTGAAGGGAGGAACCCCCACTTAGTGGTTAGATATCTGCATTTGGTAATGTCAGTGGCCTTTGCTTCCCTCTTCAGTTTCAAAGGATTAATTTCCCGCCTCTACAGAAAGTCCCTACCTTTCCAGCCACAGGGCACGGTTCTTTTGCTAAACATTGACCATCGTGTAGAACAAATCCAAGAATCACTCAGGTTACAGAAAGACAGCACTCTGCCCAGTCTGGGGAAGGTCCTGATAACCTGGTTCTCTGCTAAGACTTGTTTTCTGCCTCACAGAATGCTCCAGCATCTTCTGCACGTGGGCATGGCGTGAGCGGGAGGATGGAGGGTACTTGGAAAGAAAGGGAATCAATATATACTTAGGGAAAGGTTTTGGGATCATGACACATCCCTGCGCTCAAGTGAGACATCCCTGCTAGATGTAAGGGATATAAAATACAAGATGTTATGTCTCCTACTGTATTAATTCTGAGCTGCTGCACTCTGAATGAGCTGGCATGACACATCTCCCTCAGCGATGCCATTCCAGCAGTCTAACTTTCCACACCTAATGCCGAAGGAATGCTGGATCCAACTCCAAGGGTCAGGCACCTGGAATTCATTGCTATGTTTAACTTGTAGTCACTGAAGTCCTTAGGCCTAAGAATCTTGCTGAATCAGGGCTAAAATGACACAGACAGTATGTGACAGAACTGTAAATAGAACTAACAGCTCTAGATTCCCTGCCCTAACCACAAAGTCGTCCCTCCTGCAGCTGAAAATAATACAAAAGAGAACACTGAATATATACCAGACTAACCATACCAACCTTCCCATAATGCTGGGAAAAGGTCCACACAATTCTCTGAAGTACAAACATACATTCATTTCAGTCTAGACTAAAGCAGATCAGAAGCAGGTTAAGAAAATTCAGTCTTATCTGATGCAAGCCTGAATGTTTAAAACATTTTTCAAGCATAGCCTCAGGTACATGGAAAAAGATCAGGCATTTCTCAGTAATTGCAGTTTGCTTGCTCTGCTTTGAAGGAATGTGTCTCTCCTCCCACACATTTGGTTCTGGCAAAGGACACATCTTCAAACAGAGAAAAGTTTGGGTTTTTTTTAAATGTGATTGGAAAAGTAGAACTCTCACCAGACCCCACTGTAATTAGACTCTCTGAAGAGCTTCATAGTTGTGTAGCTTACTTTTAGTCACTGTTCAGTCTTGCTCTGACCTATTAAATTATTTTATGATGTGAACATGAAATGTAATGTCAAAAGGTAAAAATAAGACCTTGGTCCTTGCAAAGTATCCATAGAAACCACAAATACCTCATCTGTCTAGCTGTTACACTGTTGCTACTTCTGTCTGCATTTTACCTAATAGCAACCTCCTAGAGACTGTGACAAGCAACCTGAACCTCATTTCAATTATGTTTTCTATGTCAATTTAATATTGCTAATTTCATCAGTGTCATTTATGACCAACAGTGGTGAAAATGAATGCAGAACCAGCCATCAGTCATCAGATAGGACTGCAAAACATTATGTTTATCAGTGGTACCCTACTAATAACAGTAATACTTTGCTAGTAATAAAACCATTTGGTAACCACGAGAGGGTAATTGCATTTGGGAGCCACAGTGTAGGAGCATAACTGGGAATACAGCCCTGTGGGAACATAACAACGTGCAAGTACTGCGCTTGCAGTTGCTGTATTGTGTGGTTATGTGGTACCATTATGCTATACATTCCTGAAAATGTTACGCGAGGAGACAAATGAAGAAGTAACTATTTCAAATAGGTTCATAAATTTAACACATTTTTGCCAGCTACGAAAAGGATGTTAGGGAGGGTTCAGCTCTGTGGCACAGGGACAGCACTAGTTACTAAGTTCACAGAACTGGAAATTAACATCAGTGAGGGCAGGACACCTTTAGCTGATATGATTTAGACTAAAGGAGGCTTGCAGTGTGTTTAATGAATTTGAATTTTGTACTGTAGCCAGAACGATGGGAAAGGACAGAAATGAAAATCAGTTTTCTCTTACCTTTGGTATCCTTTTTCAAAATTAGTTTCCTTTGCTCTTTTCTATCTTCTTTATGAATCATGCCTGCCTCACTCTTCACAGACTCTTTAACACAGCTAGGATCCTTGCTGACATTTCCTCTCTCCTCCAGTCGGGGTTTTTTTGACAGTGTTGCTGGTGGTAATTTCTTCTTAGCTCCAGTAGCTAAATGACCACTCTTTGCTGTGTCTTGTTTACATTTGATGGGCTCAGGCTCAGCAACAGTTGGTGATGTCTGGTAGGATTTCAATCCTTCTTGATTTCTTAGCGTTTCCGCATTGACTGGGAATGGATCATATGTGGTCAACGCTATGGAGAATGGCTGAGTTCTGCTGTAGGGTGGTTGCTCTTGAAAATACTGGTTGCTCCCTGAATCAACTGGTGGCAAATTAACTAAACCACTTACTATGTTCTCTGATGTCATGACTTCTTCATCTTTATCATACTCAGTACACTTAATTGAATTATCAACCTCAGTTAGCTTGCTGGAAGAGATCAAGTCAGACCAGGACTGCTCAGTGCTAATATTCATAATCTGTCTCTGGGCCTTGGAGCCAGTGTGCAAAGGAGACTTCCTTTCAGCTTCATCTGGGTTATATTCAATAGCTCTTTGAATCTCTCGTTTATTTTCACACAAGACTGCTTCCTCCTTGTTTTCTTCAGGTACCCTATGGAACTGATCCTGCAATACTTTGCAGAAAGTTTCCAGCGCACTCCAATTTTCATCTAGTTTGACTGCAGTTTGTGTGGATTCTTTTACTTGACTTCCTGTGCCAGGACACCCCATTGTTGATATACTGGTAAGAAGGCCCTCTGACTGGCTTACAGGTGTGAAGAATGGCAATGTTTCTTTTACAGTCAGTTGTTGGATATCTAACTGATTACTGGTATCTCTATAATCCTCATTTGCTATGCTGTGGTATTCATTTTGAGTCTTTCTAGGCAGTGGCGTACTAACTGATGTTACACTTCCAGATGCGTACGTGTGATTTTTTGAAGACTCTGTTTTTAACTCTTTATCAGACTTGAAGGTGCTGTCGACAAAAAATACATGTTGTTCTGATGTATTATGAGAGGAAACTGCAGTCTGACTCTCTGAAACATGACTAACTCCTGAGCCACAGGAAGTTTCAGCCCTTTGTTCATCACCTATGCAAATCTCTCTCTGTTCTTCTTCTGTTTTACATGGTTCATATCTGGGCACTTCTACATAAAAATCTCTTAAAAATGGATCCTCAGAAGAAGGAGTATATGCCACTTCTTGTTTTTCTATTTCTGTCAGTTGGTCTATATTTTGGGGTAAATTCTTACGTGTTATGGTTTCAGGAATCTTAATTAAATTAGGCAATTGCATTAGGTAACTGTATTTCTGTGCATTAGAAACAACTTGAAAATCTCGACAGTCATTATTTTTTGAAAGATGATAACTGTCAGAATTAGTGTCATTTTGTGCATTCAAGTCTGAGTGATTACCTTTTTCTTGTAAATTCTCTTCATAACTTTTGTGTATGGTGTTAATAGAAGAGTGTTCTTCATGTGTAAACTGATTGGTATTTTCACCAGGGAAAATGTCTTTCTCTTCAGGGAAATAAGCCAGTTCTTTTCTTGCTGGGTAACAGTCTCTAAAATTACACCCTTTACCAGTTACAGACTCATTTATCAAGGATATGTTGTGCTCAGTATGAAGTAATTGTCCAGTTGTCCCATGCGACTTATCTGACATGTAAGCTGGGTTTTCTTTGTCATATGCTAAATTACTACTCTGAGCATTTTTCAGTCTTTGAGGAGAAACTGCATCACATGTTTGTGAAGCATTATTAATGGTAAGCTTTCCTTCCCGAGCAACAGTCATTTGAATGGATCCATTACTGTCAGTTAATGTTTGATTTGGCTTCCGCTCCAAGCACTCCCCTGTATTTAAGATGATACTATTTGCTGAAACACAAATGGATGGTGTTTCCGTTTTATTTCCAGTGCTAGAATCTAGACATATACCATCTGTTTCTACCACTTGTGCAAGACAAATGTTTCCTATGGATGCACTGTTACATGCTTCATCTGTTTTAAGTAGGTTATTAGAAACATTGCAGTCTTCTTTCTCTGTTCTTTGTCTATTAGCTGGCTGTGTAATAGGTTCCTGCTCTTCTATCAAATTTATTGGCAAAGGATGATTAGAACAGGTTTCCTGTACAAAGTTCAGTTCTCTGACTTTGCTATCTGTCAGCCTAATTTCTAAACTTGTGATCCCCCGGTTTTCAAATGGGATTTGATAGTCTGAGTCATCTTCATGAAGAAGTTTCCACAGCTTGTCATGCACTGCAGATATATCAGCATCTCCTTTGCACTCAGGTTCTCCAGATTCCAGGACTGACTTGGGATTAGCTTCAAACAGAGATTCATCACATGATAGACTGCAGAGAATATCTGTGTCGTTGCTATCATGTGAGTCAAAACTATACCTTTGCTCTCCCTCCCTTGGCTCATCACATAGCTTTGCAGAAGAGAGAACAGCACACAAACACTCTTGTTTATCAGGAACAGAGTCCGTATCCCATAAAGGAAAAGGTGAAATATCATTCTTTGATTTGTTGCCATTACTAATAACATTAATTCCTTGTTCACAAAAGACTTGTTGGTGACAACTTTCTCTCTTATCAGAAGGAGCATGGTGTTGAGAATAGGTCTGTAAATTTGCATTTTTTACTTGTAATGTCTTTTCAGTACAGAGCATTTCTGAAGCTGGGTGGATGGTTCCTGCACTCTCACAAGTCATGAAGATGCCCTCCTTTTCTGTTCCAGGCTCCATACATAGTCTCTCACAATTCTGGGTAAAGATTTTAAGATTAGCACCTTGATTCTACAAAGAAGAAAAAAAGAGAAATGTAATTAAAAATTAGAATGTTGCTTGACACAGGCCTGAACTAGAATTCTGGCTTGAAATGTACCTAATTTTTTTTTTTTTTTAATATTTGTCAATGGTCAAGTTTCTGACTTGTAGCT
>NW_008794883.1:854713-876583 GCF_000699145.1 Aptenodytes forsteri | reverse complement strand
TTTTTCTTAAATATTTGTCAATAGTCAAGTTTCTGACTTGTAGCTATCAACCTAATGGATTTCAATCCAACTCCTGGGTCTTAACAGCCTTGAACCCTGGTAAGTTTCAGATCTGGATCCAAATGCTGAGAAATATAAAATGTAATCAAGATGAAGATCAATGACTGATATAGTTCAGCTAGTTAAAAACAGATAAAATAAAATAAAATTCATGTCTATGCCTTTTGCTAACAGTCAGAGTGTCCCACCATACTTATGTAATTATTACATAATCAAAACTGATGAGTTTCTGGAACTACCCAGACTAGTTTTCTGGGAGCTTGCCTTCCCTTTTGCTCCCATCATGGGCATTGTTATCTTAAGTTTCACAAAGATGCTTTCTTAATATGTATCAGTCTTGAAAAGTTTCAGAGAATGCACCCCACATGTCTGCTGTGCTATGTACTTCAGAACAAGACTCCCACCAAGAAATTAACATCTCTGGGTCAGTTTTAAGCTGTCTTCGAAATTTGTCTTGGGTCACCTCTGACCCCTTGAGGTGACAAGTCCCGCTTCAAAAGGGAATGATAGAGATCATTCCAGATCTTGCCTCTGTCCAAGTGGTAATGAATTGCTCAATATAAGGCATATTCAGCCCTCCTCTAGCAATGAGACATGCATTGCAACCTTAGGGGCACTGCTGGGAAAATTGTTGCAGGAAATAAAAATCCATATTCCTCCTGCATCTCCTTTATTCTTCTATATCAAAATATTCCAAATCATCACTTTATGTAGAAACAATCCATTCCTCAATTAAACTAAGCCAAACTGAACTTCATTTATGCAAGGAGTGCAGACTTTATTAAGAAGAACAACTGGCTGATGTTTGGGCTTGCATGGGATGAAGAAAGTGCTGCCATCTGCCTGGCATACAAAATCTGTTAAACTGTTCACCATTCTCCTCAGAATTGAGCTTTCATTCTTAAATTCTTGTTCCGGAGTCCCTGCCAAGCTTTTGTTCTCCAGGATTTTCTCTAATCCTCTTCAGCTCTAAATCAATTCCATGGAGGTGGTGAGCATGTTTCACCCATAGCAATTCATAGATGGAGAAGCCTACAATTTTTTACTAGAGAAAAATGCATTGTTTCCTAAACTAATTATGCTTTATGCTTTTGGTTACCATTCATTTGCCAGAACAATCTGTAAAAGTAGAGAGCAATTTAGCAGTCAACCTTTGAAAAAAAATATTCACTTTCAAATAGCCATTAACAGGCTATAACAACACGGACCTCATGAATTAGTTTGTACATTTGACCATGTATCTTTCTAGCGGTTGTCTGAAGCTTTGTACTGACTCCCAGCAGAAATTAAGAAATGCTAAAAAACATCAGACTAAGTTTAAAAAACACCAATATTTGTAGACATTTTACACTTTTTAGCTTTTATCCAGCCACAAACTCAACTTCATAACTGTTTTGGGTTGGTTTTTCCCTCCTGAGTCCCAGTTCCATCCATAGTTATTTGTTAACTTGTAACGATGTGCTGGATGGCTGAAATGAACAACTGTGATACATAATGGGTGAGTCCTCTGGGCTACAGCAGAGCTGTAAATATGTAATGAGTGCTGGCAGACACAGAATTCAGAAAAGCGGTCCTGAAAAGAATCTGTTGTTACTTAGTGAAGGATATGCAATGAAGGATTTCCCATGAGTTGCTGTGTGCTCAGGTAGAGGCAGGGGCTGCTCAGACACTAGGTTCTTAGTTTCCGTAAGTTCATGGTAAAAGGATTACCGGCTGTAGCAAATATTGCTTTCCTTTGCTGCAAAAGCCACCCACTTCAGTTGCAATTCCTTTCATCCTTTCTGTTTCTCCATTCAGCTTGAGTAGGATGTGGAGCTGACTACATGCTGTGGACAATGGGGAAGGAAGAGATATAGAAGATTTTTGTCAATGACTTTAACTGCTGTTCCCACCCCAAGCACCATGCAGTTGCCACCACAGTGTCTTCAAAACTCCTTGGCTAGTGCATACTTACCTAGAAACCCTGAGCCTAGGAATCTCAGCTCCACAACTGCAGTCCTCTCTGATTCCCAATGCCTTGGTCTCCTGCTCAAGTCTGCTCTGCAGGAGAAGATGCCAGTCTCTAGTTCTTTGAGCTTAAGATGCACACCTTCTCTCAAGTCAAGGGGGATGTGGGCCTGGACGTGTCTCTAGAGTCAGTTCCAGTTCTCTTCTCAGTCGGTCCTGAGCATTTGGTTTGAGCTTAGTGCTCCTTCTGCCACTTCCACTTCCCCTGCAAACCTCTGAAAAGCAGAGCTTATTTTTCTATTCCTTACAGCCACAGCAGCCTCAATCACAGCTTTTACTAACACCTGTGGAATTCTTGCTAAGTATGTTAGACATATGATCAGTCAGTCCCTACCTGCTGTTGGTATGAGACTGAAAATAGACAGCTCTCATGCCCACTGGAAAGTGGGCTGATTATTTCAAGAACCCTTTTATCTATCTAATCTGTATGTCTGTCCACGTTAGCATCTGTCTCAAGCATTTATAGACATGCAGCACTGTAGAGTCTAGACACACTGTCTGATGGCTGGAAAATAAATACAATGACAAAAGAGGACTTGTAATGGAGTGCCTTGCCTTGCATTTGACAAAAGTAGGTCTGAAAGCAGAATGCAATTTGAAGTCTTATAGTGGCACATTTATTAATTTTTTAATTTATATTTACCAGGGATATGTGCTCCTAGGGTATGTGGTAATCAGCTCCATGTTATTTTTGTTTGAAAGTACTTATAGCCAAATCCTTTAAACATGTTTTAGGAAACCTTGCTGGCTTTAACTTTGGTATTTTCTTAGATTAGATTTATTTCAGCTAACACAGTCCTAGAACTATTCATCTTGATTTGGTTTTTTGTTCCCTGTTCTCACAGAAGATTTCTAGGGTTTAATGCCATACATTTTAACAATTGCTTCAATTACTGGACAGTCTGCTCGACTCCAGGGGTGACAAAAGAATGGTAACAAACTAGAGAATTTAATTATGTGAATGCACTAGAACAAGTAATTTTGTGTGTGTGTAACAAACTGCCTAGTGCGTGATGACAGAAAGATGAAATCACACTTCTGTATTTAAACTCATACATGAAATATACAGTCCATGTACCTTCATTATAAAGCCATGGTTACTGTGAATAAAGGAGGGATAAACAGGTAAGTCAGTTGCATAAGAGCTATGTAAAAGGAAAATGGAAACGGCCACTTCAAAACCAGAGCTTTCTTTTTTAATCTATTGTAAAATCATGATGTAAGGAGGACCCTTCCTTGGTTTTCTTGCTCTGCTAATAAGACCCATTGTGTTCCAAAGCCTGACAGGAACAATTAAATGAGAAGCAAAGAAGGACCATATGGCGTAAGTGAGCACTTTTGTCACCCCTTGAGTTATGGAATGAAACAGGGGAGAACACGGAGAAAAGAAGGAGAAATTTAAAAGGATTTTACTTCTTCATGGCAATCTGATATCAGGAACATTTTCATCTGACAGTCTCTATGGAGATCTAGAAGACACGGATGACCAAACTGATGACCTACAGACCTGCAAAATGTTTTACAGGTGAAGTGAGCTTCTCCCAGAATGTTTCAAGTCACCCCTTGAATGTTTCAAGTCACTTCTTCAAGTCACCAGGAACCGAGGAACAGCACCCAATCTGTGATCTCAAATGTTATGGTAAAACTGATCTGTCCCTTCAGCCCAAGCTGCGCTGGTTCATTTTCAGGTCTGGAGATCTTCTATTCAGTCCACTGTATCATCCAACTTAGTGGTCAACATGTTACATTTTTTACTGTTTCTTTTAATGCTTTAATGTTTTAACGCTTTAATGTTTCTTTACTGCCATACTATGTTTGTAGAGTGCTGAGTTACTATGCAAGCTATGCATAAGTCTAAATCAGGACTAGATCAAAAATACAATTTTCTGAAAACAAAGCTCTGGCTCTGAAAGCCATTGACTCTCTTGTGGCAATAAAGACAGATCCATTTATGTTGTCTAGTTGCTTTACACGCTACCTCTTGTTTTGGTATTTGCACTCGGTATCCCATATTCACTCCTGTTTTTATGAGTTGCAGTGGATCCCGTTTTGGTGGGAATGACAGCTTCCCTGAAGTTAAGAGAAATCCTTTCTGGATCTGACTGGCTCTTAAGCTTGGCAGGCCGTGTGCTGTTCAGTGATTGACTTTAAATAACACTGAATTAACAAGGTTTAGCAAGGTAATTCTCCACTGTAAATAAAGTCTCCATGTTACATTTATATCCCTCTGTTTGTACAAAAGGACTATAACAAACCATCCCTAGAATACAGACAATAAGTATATCGCTGCCTCTGGATCAGAGCTCCCTCAAATCCACCATGTTTGGAACTGCTTTTGGTTTACACTGTTCTCCAGCAGTAGCTTAGTGGCTCTTTCTATTTCCCTGTTTCATGCAATGCCACTCAAATTCCTCTTTCCTAAAATAACACTCTGCTTTAAATGGCACACCTGCCTTGGATTAGCTAAAAAACTCAATACCTGTAGTTATTTCAACTGCTTTAGACAGGTGAAACAAAAGACATGAGCTATATTTTATCCTACAGATGCTTACTGACAGGCACATCCTGCTAGCATCCTGCTATTCCTGCTGAAGGGGCAGAAAAAGAGGAAGTTAAATAAGAACTATAGTATTTCAAAGGACAGAAAGCGAGTTCTCTGCCTTTGACAACAACATAGAACAATAGGCTGACCATGCACAGCTGTCATGGGTCCATGCTCTGAGGTGGTGA
Organism: Aptenodytes forsteri; assembly: GCF_000699145.1. Lineage (NCBI taxonomy): Eukaryota > Metazoa > Chordata > Aves > Sphenisciformes > Spheniscidae > Aptenodytes > Aptenodytes forsteri. The sequence continues at coordinate 871,786 of NW_008794883.1, read as the reverse complement.
GGATTTTCAATGGATGAGGTTTTTTGTGTGTCTCTCAGGAAAGACTGGAGCCAACTATAACACAGGTGACAAAATGGGATGTTATCTGCCAGCCCTAGGGTGGATCCTATTGAACGAGCAGGGTTGGTATCACAGCCTGCATGAGCTCTAGTTACTCATACTAGGAATCCTGTTTGCTCTGATGCAGAGCTCCTGCCCCTTAGCACACTGCTCAGGCTCAGACCATTCCCTGGGAATGCTCAGCTCTCATCTCAGCCAGACTCAGAGCAAAAGTCTGAGACGACCACCTTTTCAAGCAAAAATACCAACCACTCTAGCCTATTAGAAAGGATGAGGTGTAGCTTCTCACGCTTTCTTTTTGGATCTGTGCCACATAGTATGAATATAATATTTAGAAACAAAACATGCTAACCACTTGACGGAGAGTTATTCTGCACCCAAGGACTACTGAGTATTTTATACAGAGTGCAAAACTTTCCAATGAAGTGAAAAACTTTGAGAAATGAGAGACCTAATTTCTGCTAAGATTCAAAGTTGGAGGAGATTTGGATCCCAGCTTCCCCTGTTATAGGAAACAGATTTAGGCAAACTGTTTTTTCAAAATTCCAGCAAAAGAACTGAGTGGTGGCAAGCTGCACCAAGAGGGAGCAAGAATACATGTCTCATAAAAAATTATAACTGACTAGGTTTTGAGCTCAGATAACCAAAAAGCCTTCATTTTTTCCAGCAACTATTCACTCAAATGAGACAAGAGGCAGAGATGTACTTTAAAAACATTTGAATGAAAAACGAAACAACTATAAGCTGATTGAAAATGATGTGTTGGGCATGCACAGTAATTCTTACTCACTACTGTTTTGGAACAGAAGTCCTCCTCACCCATTTTGTATTCAAAGCCAGCCATTAAACCAGTTGCCATCCACCAGCTGTTTATTGGCCTACATGAAACCATTTGCTGGGTTTCAATCTAACCCCTCACGGGCAGAGTTAACCCATCATAACTGTTCTGAAACCCTTTCAAACAGTTTCATTTTCCTCTTCTTTTGTTGCGTAACCCAACTCCTTCCTCCCCTCTTACCTTTCCACCCTTTTCCCATATCTTTCTGCATGTTGCTCCCAGCACACGCCCTCTCCTTCATGACAGTGTTGGAGTGCAGTGCACATGACTAGCACCTACATTTCTGTACTAACCTCAGAGCAGGGAGCTCTAAACTTAAGAGTGCCCCAGCAATCAAACACTCTAAATCACAGTTCTCCTTTACACATGGCAGCTTCTAGGACATCACACACAACAGCAGATAGCTACCATCTTAACATATTGAACAGGGCCAGTAGCCCAACAGATGAACAGCTTCATTGGCCTAAGCAGTCCTGGCAATTTTGGCTACCCTGGAATCTAACAAAGCAGAAGTATGATGTGTCAGACAAAATACTTTTTGTGCACAACCAGATTACCTGATTACTTGGAAGTTCTGTGTCAGTTCTGCTTCTCTCCTTTTTGTATAATAAAATTCAAAATTATCTAGAAGTGACATAAATTTATGTCAGGAAGATCAAACCAAGTATCTCTCAAGTTTTATGAGAACAGGCTGTTCTGACACAAGTGAAAACAAAATAATGGCAGGATGAACAGTAGATCTAATCAGCAGAAAAAAACTGCTCTAGAAATATACAAACACCACATGCCATTCTTCCTAGTGTATCAGCGTAAATGTTAAGTATTTTGCTTATGCCCTCGAATCCCTCTGAACCTGCCCTTTCCAGCAGGACTTCACCAACATTGCTGGCATTCAGCAGGCCATAGACATGGGCTCTGTAATTCAGGAGTGACACCAGTACCTTGGGCTGAGGCTGCTGGCTGAACACTAAACAGACACCAGCTCTTGAATGACATGCTGCAAACCTGAAGCCTCCTAGCTCTCTGCACAGTATGTAATATCATACAGCTGGTACAGTTGGCTTTTAGAACCTATTATTAATTAAGCTGCTTTGAAGCATTAGATAAATAAAGAATTTCACCTGGGGGTAGATCATGAGGTCATGAGAGGAGTCAGGAGACTCCCACCTTGACCATCTAATGGCAGGAGAAGTCACCCAGAACAGCAGTTGCTGCACAAGACAGACTGCAAAGGTTGTTCCATTTAGAGGCATCTTGGCACTAAGGGGAAGTGTAAATCCTTAAGTAATTAGTGCTGTGGTTCTCTGGCTGCTATGTACCTCTCAGCAGACCTGATTCACCACATGGAGAGGGAAAATACAACACACTTCAAAAGCGGCCAGCTGTGATTTTTGCTACAAGTCCCTCACCTTGCTCCTGGCAGAGCTGTCTCAAATGCTGGGCTCCAGCTAATACCACAGTGCACTTTTACATAAACCTGTGTGCAGCAATAGGAGGTTGATTCTTAGGCTACACAAGCAGATTGCTGAGGAGTTTCTGGCTTACTGTATGGGACATGGGAGAAGCTGTCCACATTTTACTTGTGCTATAAAGAGTAGTTTTCAGATGGGATGCTTTTGTTTGGCTCATTTTCAAGACCACATAATTTTGAACCTACACCTAAATTTCATCTTCATTCATGCATGTTTAAAACCAGGTGTTTGGTTTGTGCTCATCTCTAGACCTTTTGTGTACACCGATACTTCTTTCCTACTTAATTTTTATCTAATGTAAAGTTTTGGTCATGGACACACAAACAGAAGAAATACATACTGACTGCAGGTAGCAAGAGTCTAACCAGCCAATCTGAAATTTGGCCATGGCACTTACAGTAACGTAACAGCTGCTCCTTGCTAAGAGGGTTCTGGGATTTAAATTTTTGTACTGCACTTGGAAAAAAATGAAACAATGCCTCTTGCAAACCATGGTAATACATACTGTCAAGAAATTCTCAGCAGGTTAATTTCAATAGGAGGGTATTCCCCATCATAAGAACATTATGTGCTGCTAAAATGATTGGAATTTTAAGTACTATAAAAACAGAGAAACTTATGGATGTTTTTCAGGCAGAAGAATTCAAGTGATTTTTGACTGCTGAAGACACCCCAGTGGTGAGATTAAAGTCAGTCTACTACCCAGAACTGGGATACATTTTTGCTGAAACGATATAGATGAAGAAAAGCATGTGGAACTGGAAAAAGCTTGTGTTTATTTGTCATAAATGTTTTTTTCTGTGCAACTAGCTGTGCACTTTCAAATCAGCAAAGTTGGTGATAACAAGATTATTCATGATTTAATACTTATATATATATTTATGTATCTTCAGTCTTTACTATGTGAAATAAAAAGTATGATCCAATTCTCCCACTTATGAAAACCGCTGGAGCATCATATCAGTCTGTACAACTATACTGATTTCCCTAGTTGATTTCCTACCAACAGACATAAAATATGCAAGTACACAGAGACTACTACTTTGGGGTTTTATTTTTAACTGGTTTTTACATTTCAGCTGGAATATCTGACTCTTTCAGCGTTTTATTTTTAAAAAGCAAAGCTCCATTCACCTCCGTAACATGAACTCTCTGGATTAAATTCCCCTCCTTGTTATAAATTCAGAGCAAACCCCTGTTGATTTGTTTTAGATTTCCAGCACCATAAGTGGATGACAATTTTGTTCTTTGAGTATAAACTGAAAAGAAAGTAAATCACAACATTCTCTGCTCACAATAAGTATTTGAGAAACTTTCTGGACTGAAAGAAACATTACTTTGATAAGACCTGTGCAATAGCCCACATATCGGATTTCCCTATCCAGCTGTCCAGAGTCCCATTAGTGCCTCTTACTATTATCAGTCTCACTCTATAATTAGAACAGCTTATGGTTTATTTGGGCCTTTTTCAAAACCAGATTTCCTTCCCAGCCGTAGCTGTCATTCAGAAGTTCATGAATAGTATCTTTCAAAGTAATTTAAATTTTACATTATTTTGTGACAAACAGGAATAAAATGCATTCAAATCAGCAGAGCAGCTCTTTCCATTAAATGATAAACACTTTACTTACCCTGGGTGAGACATTTTCATTTGGCATCTGATTTTGCTCAGACAGGCCCCAAGTCCTTTTCCTTTCCCAATGACACTCTTTATCAGCCTCTTCTGTATGACACAAACCAGCCTGCATTTGCAAGCTTTCTGTCTCCTCAGGGATTTGTGTTGAAATGACACCTTCCTGACTGGGAAACAGAGCACTGGATTCCCTGACCTCTGCTGCAGTCTGGAAAGACTGTCCTATATTACTTACGTATCTGCAAAGCTCTTTAGGGTTTAACAACTTTAAAAGGTTTCTTCTTAGATTTTCTGTTAAGGTACAGACAGCATGCCTTGCATTTTCCTCCGACAAATTTCTTCCCCCCTCCTCTAGCAGCAATGAGCTTTCACCCAGCAAGTCCTTGTCCATAATGTTTTCTGTCACTGTCTCTGAAGCCTGATTTGTCAAAGAAGCACCTATGCCATTAGTAGAGGAGTCCGCTTTGGCACGTACATTATCCTTGTTCTTTGATTTGTCAGTTGAGAAATCTGCAGCTGAGTGGCCACTTCCATTATTTTCTTCTTCAGTTCTGGGATGGCCATCTTCAATGTCTGCAGATGCAACAGGCACTTTATACTTTTCTTTGTCTTTCAAACTGGTACTTTTATCTCGGTGGTGTCCAACAGTGAGAGTCATCTCTGCCTGCAAAGTTGACTGGCTGTACATAGAGGGGTCTCTCCTTACATTTACTCCTTTGAATTTTGAGTGATGACCACAGAAGCCAATGGTGGTATCCATAGGCGTAGTGTTATCTGACACTCGGAACAGACAAGGCATTTCACTGAGGAAGTAAGCACACCCATCACAATCCTTACTCAGTTTTAAATCATCTTCATCATCACTTTCTAATAAAAACTGTAATTTCTTTTTCCAGATTTCATTTTCATGCACTGTCAGCACATCTGAACATTCAAAATCCTCTAGGTCATCATCAGAAAAGTCATCACTTACACTTGGAATTTCCTCTGCATAAATCTCTGGAATAGTGGCAGAATTTTCAGAATCATCTTTTACAAAATAATTGTGATTTACTATGGGAGTATCTGCCTGCTCACTGAATAGGGTATTCATGTTTAGAGGTCTACCGAGCCCCGTCTTTTTACATGCCTGGACATCTGCCAGAGACTGACCAGATACAGAGTCTTCCGTGTCAAGGCAACAGTTGTCTGTATTATAAGTGATTACTTTTGAAGGGCGGGAATGCACCTGTCCACTGCAGTATTTCTCTGCTTTTCCAGCCGTGACACTGACCATACTGTTAAAATTAATTAGGTCATCACCATTCTCTGAAAAATCCCTTAGGCAGGAAGTATTTTCCTGGGTTTTAAATGTATTTTTTACATCCATGTTGTCTTCCATGTCAGGCAACTGTCTGTGGGATTTCTAAAATGGGGACAATATTTCTGCTTTTCCGAGTTTCTCAAGCAGCAAACCACTGATTTTTGAAGAGTTAGAATCTGGCGAAATTAACATGGGGTCACCCTCATAGGGGTAATTCTTGTGTTGTGCAAAATGTTTCTGGTTCTGCTCGTTTTACCCTGAAGTCTCCCACATTGTCATTTAGGTCAACAACAAATACTGGGGAAGTTTTGTTTTTTCCATCTGATTTCAGTTCAAGAAAAGTTGAACAGCAGGTCATTCTAGCTGTCAAACTGTTTCCAGGTGCAGATCTTGCTCTGTGCACCTGCAAATAAAAGAAATCTGAAGTTTAAAATTACTTCTAAAATGGGTATACATATTTTCTAAAAGGTGGTCAATTGACACATAGCTGCAAGCATTTTCAAAAAAGAAAAATCATTATTTTAAAATCAAGATCAAACATTATAACCCAGCTATCTATGCAATGACACTTAATGGCAACACATTGTAACTGTCTGGAGTGATTTGTGCTAGAAAAACAAATTCTTAAGCATGCCTGCAGATACACATAGCAGCACAAAATAGGCTTCAGCACATGTCGCTTAGACATTTCTAAATGCAAATAGTAATCTGCAGACAATGTAAATTTTCACATGTGCATGATTTCTACAGGTACCAAGTACCTGCTATTTTGGTAGTCACACTGGCACAACAGTACGCTATCCCTTAAATTGGCATCATAGTGACATAAATTCCAAAATCTGTTTGTAGAAATACCTGGAACAATCAGTCTGTTTAGATTTTATAGGGCTATTTCTGTTCAAAGCAATTCTATTGTATTTTGGCTTGATATTTGTAATTTCTGTGGTGCGAGAACAATGAAATGAGGCTGGTTAGCTTCAATTTCCTGTTCATACTGAGTCTTACAGCTGTGCAGTAGGAAAATGGTGTGGCAATGCAGAATTTACATAAAAACAAAGTGAAATACACCAAAAGGCTTCCATTAGCTCAATCCAAAGAAATATGGAATCATCTCTCTCTTATTTTAAAAAAACCTTGTTTCCTAAGCATTCCCAAATCTTAGGATTTTGGATACTTGAGATGTTTTTGTATACTACTAGAGGCACTCTGGGTCATTCTTCACCAGAGAGTACACACGCTAATCACAGCAGGACTCTTCCACAATCCAGGGATCCACTCATCAGGGAAAGCAGTGTAGCAGAACTGAGTTTCAAGTAAATTTGAACTCATGAAGGATGCCAGACTAAAAGCTCTGAAAAATAGTGACCTATTTTTATTCACAGAACTGGTACGACATGAAGAACAGAAGGAAAATCTTCCTTGCCATCCTGCTAATCTGATGAAGCAATTCAAAGACACCTCTATTCATTCTCCTTTTCCTTCTCTCTGCTTCTCCCATTGTGACCTTTTTAGCTAATGTCTCTCTCCTGGCTGCAAGATCACCAGCCACTAGCACGCTCACATAGCAACCTTTCCCAACGCCCTTTCAAGCACTTTATAGCACCCTATCTGCTCTCTGCAAGGCCACAAGCAGAGCAGTCATTGGACCTGTCAGCACCGAGCTTCATGTCACAGTCCACTGCAGGCACTGATCAAAGTCAGTTAGTAAGAAAATATGTGGGAGCTAGATTAGAGCTTAATGGCTAAATAGCAAGGGGCTTGCATGGCTTGCTTGGAATCTGCCTCTCGTGTAAAGAGCACAAAGCAACTAGGTATATTTTCATTTCCTTCGGGCAAACCCTGCACAGACACCTTCTCCACAGAGTTACCTGGGAGGAGAAAAGCAGGAAGAGAAGGTGGTTAACGGGAAGGATACTAGAAGGGACAATGTTAGGTTGTGTGATAAACAGTTTGTCTCCATGCACATGAAGGAGTGCAGAGGAACAACAGCTGATGGGGGAACCAGACCAGCACCCTCTCCCAGCATACAACATATGTGTTGTATACATGCGTATATGTGCCTACTAAGTACACACGCTCAGCCTCACTGGTTGGACTTGTGGGCATGGAGCTGCAGCAGCCTTGCCATAAGGCTGCTGGCTTCAGCACCTCCTAACAGGCAACCCAGATCAGCACAGGGCCTCTGAAGCGCATGAAGGGATCAGAGGAGCGGAGCGAAGTTTGGTATTTGTGATATGAGAAGGGGGAGCGGGAGGAGGTAGTGAAAAGGCAGCAGAGAGGCAACGTGTTTTGTCAATTTAGCCTTGGAATAAATTGGCAAAGGTCCAGCACACAAGGAAGTGGAGGCCAACAGGAAAGGATGGTTTGAAGAGCAAGCCTGATGTGCCACAAAGGTATATTGTCAGCTCAGAGGTGTAGCTAGGAAGTTGCCAGAAGACACAGAAGATGACAAAACAGCCTTAAAGTAGTGCAAGTCAGCCTGGTCACAGTGGCTTGGCTAGAGATGCTTTGCAGCATGAAACTAAGAGGGGGAAACATGCACTGCTGTATACAGTGTTGCTGACATACAGATGGTTTCAGGTTATCCACACAGGAGGTACAGGGCAGGAAGCTGGTGTGCAGGCTTCCTCAGACTACCACCTTTGAGCCTGAGAAGCAGTCTAGTTCAAAATCCCTTGTAATAGGGACTTCCCTGCTGAAGATGACAAGAAGAGGATATTGAGAGGATATTAGAGCATATTGTGGTGGTTTTAAATAATTCGGACACCTGTTGACTGGCCCTGGGCCAATACTGTACACTTGCTTCATGCAGGCCTTTGAACTACAATCTAGACCATGTGTCCAACAAGAGCCTAGAGAAAAAAAGGCATCAGATCCCATTATCTTCAGCCTTTCAGATCTCTGATCACATTTTGCTTTCCATTTCAACTCTAAAAAATATAAATATTTAACAGAAAAAAAAAAAAAGGAGCAGTAGAGATTAATCTTTTCCTCTTCCATTTTATTACAGTGCCATGGAATTACCCCCCAGCATTCACCCATCTCCTCTTAAATATGTATTTCCCTGTTGCATTCTTTCAAATCTGCTTTCATCTTTGCTTCAGAAGACCAGATGCCTCTTTCCTCTTTTTTGGAGGGTATAAGTTATTTTAAAAGCATGGTAATTTTCCCAGCTGAAAAAAGCCTTGGGAACATTTTTTTAATGCAGATTGACTCATGAATACTCCTTACTAAAGCAATTGTACTATACAGTTATCATTATCTTAATTCAGCTGCATTTTGACATTGAGGGGAAAAGAGCTGTCAGATAGATTGCTGTGCATTTTGTCAGATCCAACAATGGAAATTAAAGCAAAATAATGTTCCATGAGGAAAACTGCAATAAATGCTGGTTTTCCACCCAAGATAGAGACATTATTTTTCTAAAATCTGGGGAGAAAATACAAGATATTAGATTAAGCCATAATTTCAATTATTTAATTTAGATAGAAATTGGAAAGAGAACTGTTAGTATAATACCCTCTTAGCTCAAGAAAACTTGTGATAGAAGATGCATAATGAAATTCACCAAGGAAAGATGAATGGGAGATCATGATAACTGACCATCAGCTATTGACTAGTAACCTGAAAATAAGCTCAATTCCTAATAAACTGGGTTTAGAACATTTGGTGAAAAGAAGACAAGAGAACATTTAAATGTTTAAGGGTGTTCTGGCTGCTTGTCTCAAGTCTTGTTCTGGAAACCAATGATGCTACTTCCTGAATTCAGGTACTAGACAGGAGGACAGTGAAGCAGAGCCATGTAGGAGAACTTAACACCACCAGGTTTTAGCAGATATGGTAAGAAAGGTACCTATTTTGGTTATCTAATGACCTGTAAACATATTTTCCATTTCTTACTGATCAGAACAGTGGCAATTGTTGGGCAATTTTTATGGTACAACTTGAGGTGAATTAAACACGTTTGTGCTTAAATAAAATAAAAAAATATTTAATGAACAATGCATTGGGCAGAGTCCTACCGCCATAAACGGTTCTACAGGGAGTCTGCAAAGATCGTCAGGAGCCCATTCCTTACATAGACTGGCACCGGCACCAATCCATGAGCGGTTGCATGGGCGCCTCAGCCCTGCCATGGGTTCCATCCCCCAGCCCAGCTCTGCTGCCCAAAGGTGGCCCCTGAGCGCTCACATTGCAGGATGGCTACAAGACAATACTGTGGCTGTTTATTATCTCACCACCAAGGGAAACTTCACTCCCTTACTGGGAGTGGTTCAGTCTCTGGCATTCCTGCTTCCAGCCAGCTTAACCCCTTCTGCAGTTGGGCCTTCTTGCCCTCCATGACAGATCACTCTTCAGTCACAAATCTCCACTGCTGAGCAGCGACAATTTGAATTTCCCCTTCACTATCCCTGGACACGTTGGCTTCCCCTTTCCCCTTCCTCCACCCATCTCTCAGGTCTGTCTCCACTTCCATGAAGAAAACTGCACGCGTATCACCAGGGTCTGATGTTGCCTAAGCTTAATGCCCTAGGAACTAAGGATAAGGGAAAACAAAGCTGGCAGCAGCATGAAAATGGTAACCTCAGAACTGTGGTTGGATATGATTTACAAGAAGTAAAGAATTGATGAAAACCTGGAATGGTCAGATTAACAAGGCAGCAACAGGCAGTAAAGACATTTGTCGATCCTTCACCAAAATCCTTTTATGGCAGGAAATAATCAAAGTGTTTGTGAAAAACAATCAGTTTCAAATAATATTATGCAAAAGAATGGCTAGGAAAAGCATCAAAATGGCTAAAACAATCACTCAACATTTCTCTAAAGAAAATATATAATAAAACAAATTCAAGTAAATTTTCAGAAAAAATGCTTTTTTATTTAAAATTCATACTTCTCCATAATTCCATACTGGTTTTGAAAAACTTATTCACAGTGAAAAAATTGTCTGAAATTCCAATTCTAAATAAAAATTTTGATTGTTCAAACTTATTTTTATTAAAATGCCAACATTTTTCCCAATTTGAAACATATTTTTAAAATAAAAAATGTTCAATATTTGATCATTTATTCCAACTGAGCCCAAAACATTTTTGAAAAATTATACTTTAACATGGAAGGAACAATGTTTAAATGAGTTTAATTTTTAGTAATAGCCATTTTGCAGGTGGATTTGGACCCAAAGCCGCTTCTAATGATTTCAGAAGGAACTGTGGGCTTAATACTAATGTCAGCAAAAAAATTTTTAACTGACAAAAATATACAAATTTGATTAAACTTAAAAAGTGGCCATGAATTTTCCTCTTGCATCACATTTTTTGTCTACTTTATTTAGTTACAACCAAAATTGAAATCTTCCTTTGTAAGCAATTTTACATTCACAGAAGTTATTTCTACAGAAAGCTTATGCATTTTACATGAGCAGGAGGAAATTTGTGTCTTTCTGTGGCATTCATTTCCTCTAGAGTCGGTGGAATAAATTCCCTTTACTACCTCTCTGAAGTTTTTTTCTCTTATTTACTATCTATTCATCATGTAATCTCTGTTCTCTGTACAGTCCTGCTCAGCCCACGCCCTTATTCAATAGGATTTATTCCTATCTTTCAGATGCACTTGCTCCTCCCCCTCTTTCACAGGACCTGTCAGTCTATACCCATGTATTGTCTCTCTCCTTATCATTAGGCACCAGCATTTTGGGTCAGGGACCACTCTGCGTATTCAAATGCTGCCTCGCACAACGGGCACCTGATCTATGCCTAGACCTTGTATAGTACTGCAGTACAATTAATATATGTAAACATGCTTTGACAACCAAAGCATTGTCTAGGTATGTTAAAAGCTCCACATCAGCGCATAAATACCCCTGTATGGCTGTATGTGTTCTGCAAATGCCCTGCTTTACACCCACATCAGCGCAAAGGAGTGGGAAAGAAGAACCTGCATTAGCCCACACAAAGGGTTATCTTAGCTACACACACAGGAGGAATGAAACTGATAATCCTCCTATGTTTCATATTAAGAAATATCCTTCCATCAACTAATATTTTGGTCTCTTTATACCAAGTTGACACTGGGTCTGGGGTACCTGAAAACACAAGAAAAATGGATAGCTACATAATGTGTGTTTGTAATAGCCTTAGATCACACAGACCATGTCTTCAGTAACTTATCTGCCATTGTCCACACTTGCGGAGCCACACAAAATCTGGCAGATCCCTTTTGCTTAACCGGTCAAGGATTAACTTTCATTGAACTGCTGCACACAAACCTACAAATGTGTAAGTCCATCTGCAATGCAGATATAGGTTTTTATAGTCCATTCCTATGAATAATATAAAATCTGTTGTTGAATCGTTAAGTATTTCCTGCTGTTGTTTCTGCAAAAGGATTATAACCAACAGTCTACTCCCCAGTAATTCTCTGTGTTAATCAAAAATCCAAGGATGTATTTCTGAAGGTTCTGTGCATCAGGTAAGAACATGAAAATCTCCATTTTCAGTTTCCAGAAAAATAAATCTCTAAATCACCAGCCACTACAATAAAGAAGAAACCTTGAAAACATAAAAAATAAATGTTCTAAAATAAAAAGAAAAATAGAGAGAGGCATATCTATTTGTATTTTTTTTAAGCTACGTGATTTTCAAGCCAAAGCTCATTGATTTCTTGAGTCCTGATGTGGTTTTTGAACACTGCTTGATGACAGGTGAAGTGGTAGCTCCCTCAGACACATCAGTATTAGTTCAGCAATTCAACAATTCAAGCACTGCCATTCAGAGCAGATTTGTGTTCTTAACAAGACTTGTGTGCACCTTTCAAGGGGGACGGACGGGGGAAGAGAATCAGAAGAGTAAAAGTGAGAAAACTCATCCCACCGGGGGGGAGTGAGCAAGCGGCTGTGTGGTGCTTAGTTGCCAGCTGGGGTTAAACCACGACAGTAGCAATCATTACTTGGTTCTCTACTCCCCAGTAATTCTCTGTGTTAATCAAAAATCCAAGGATGTATTTCTGAAGGTTCTGTGCATCAGGTAAGAACATGAAAATCTCCATTTTCAGTTTCCAGAAAAATAAATCTCTAAATCACCAGCCACTACAATAAAGAAGAAACCTTGAAAACATAAAAAATAAATGTTCTAAAATAAAAAGAAAAATAGAGAGAGGCATATCTATTTGTATTTTTTTTAAGCTACGTGATTTTCAAGCCAAAGCTCATTGATTTCTTGAGTCCTGATGTGGTTTTTGAACACTGCTTGATGACAGGTGAAGTGGTAGCTCCCTCAGACACGTCAGTATTAGTTCAGCAATTCAACAATTCAAGCACTGCCATTCAGAGCAGATTTGTGTTCTTAACAAGACTTGTGTGCACCTTTCAAGGGGGACGGACGGGGGAAGAGAATCAGAAGAGTAAAAGTGAGAAAACTCATCCCACCGGGGGGGAGTGAGCAAGCGGCTGTGTGGTGCTTAGTTGCCAGCTGGGGTTAAACCACGACAGTAGCAATCATATTACTTGGTTCAAAGTGTTTGCTGCCTTTTTTGTATATTTACTTAATTAAACGTCAAGAAATGCAGTTAGTTTTCTAATAACAAAGTAGATGCCAATTGCTAGTATATACATCAGCAGTTTTTTATGAAAAAAAACCAAAACCAAAACAAACAACAAAAAAACCCCAGCAGATGACTCTACAGCACCAGTTTGATCCAAAGTCTCTCTTCCAAGTAACTTGGTTTTAGGCCCAGGTCCTAAAGCAGGTACTTTACCTCTACCCTGTGTGGAATTCTCCTGGCTTCAAAGAAGCCATTCAGATTTGCACATTTTACAGAAACAGGTAAAAGTCCTTCACGATGAAGTCAGTTACAGTATAGGTTCTGGATTAAAAACCATCCTGCAAAGCACGGGAGTTTGAGCAGATTAGCCCCTACAGACCTGTTGGATGTTCTTATTTCTCTAAATGTAAAATCGTAGAATGGTTTAGGTTGGAAGGGGCCTTTAAAGATCATATTGCAAAGACTATTTTAAATCTGATAGACAGATTAGTAAATCTGATAGACAGCTGAAATCAAAGCTTTTATTATAAGTTTTCCTGTAAAAGTTTCATCAAGACTGGCACGTTTCTGTGAATCTTTTTTTTTCCACACATCCATCGGTACTGATGGTATGAAATTCCACATGAAATTTGTGATCCGCTTTCCTCCACTCCTAGTCTGTACAAGCTTTCCAAAGTGATTGTGCCAGACAGCCATAAAAACGTTTTCCAAAAGTATTGTGATCATGCCTACATTCTTAAATGTTGTTACCCTGTAAAAGTTAAAATCTCCAAGACAACAGAAACTGGAATTCTAGAATTCAATTATAACTTTGTGAACTCTGTTCACAATAGGGCTATAGTAAGTATTTATACAGCAGTTTGCTTACTATAGAGTCTAACATTTGATGGGGTAAGAGTAGTGAGAACCCATGCACACAAGGATTTACAATGACTGCATTTTCTGTTTCTGTGTCTCACAGTAGTTCTGCCTGACTCAGTTCTGTCTGGAATTCCTAATGCTGGAACACAAACAATAACTATAACCATATTATTCTTCTATAAATCCTTCAAGACATTGCAGTCAAATCAAACGTTTAAAGCAGTATACTTGTCAAGGAGCATGTAATGTCAGAAATCAAACTAGCAAAATACTGTATTATCTAAACCAGTTATCACATATCGATTGTATTAACAGCTATAATTCGTTGGCTAAATGTAAGAAGAATAAATGACTGGCTCTCTAACAAAGACCTTAATATAGAGTAATTAAAATAAGCAATCACAGCACAATTCTTAACACTAAGCTGCCTTAATCTATTTTTAACATTTGTCAAGCATCTGACACTGTCAGCATGAGCAATTCATGCATCTAGCCTGATAATCATCTACATGCTACCAAGAGACCAGATTTTTTCTCAGGAACGGAGGAAATTTTTACCTAATGAGTATTAGGTCATGCAATATATATTTAGAAAGAATAAAATGCGTATTTCAGGATACCTAGTATCACTTACACATTCTTTAGAGAAGGAAGCTTGCTTTTGCATGATTTTTGCAATTCTGTTTGTCTTGCTGAAACTCAGTGGAAATAGTACCAGAGTGTAATTTCAGAAACATTTAGCAGAAGTCTAAATGCAATGTGTTTAAAAAAAAAAAATCTACCAAAATGAGCAAAAATTACTATACTTTAGCAGAAGCAAATAACAAATCATATTTCCTGTTCAGTAACAGTATAAATCACTATATTCATGTAGTGCATTAAGAATAAAGTAACTTGCTCTTCTTCATTTATTTATCTTTTATGATACACATTCTATTTGCACACAGGAGAAAAAAAGTAGACAAGTAATTTTAAAAGTATAAACAATTTGACCTCTCAAACCATAAATGTGCACTTACCCTTGAGTGCTCCTTCTTTAAGTTCTAGAAGTGGGCCAGGCCTGTGGTTTGACTCTGTGTTACAAAAGACATTTAATTTATGCATGCTGTTTCAGAGCTGAGAAGCTAGGTGAAAGCTTCAGTGTTGTTTTGCTAGTGTGACCTTAGTATAGCGAGTCTGATCACAGAACAGTTTGACTTTTAAGAGAGACTATTTCATTACATGCAGCAGATGGCTCTTCCTGGGAAAACCTCAGACAGACAGAGAGAGAAAGAGAGAGAGAGAGTTGGCAGTGATGAGAGGGTACATCCTGCTTCCATAGAAGTCCACAGGAATTTCCTCATGGCCTTGAGAGAGAGAGGAAGTGTTGGCCTTAGCTTTTCATAATAAAGCACTGGGTTGTTTTTTAAAGCACATGCTTAAGTGTGCTTAACTGCTTTGCTAGGCATGTTGGGAATTTCTTACTTGCTTGAAGTTAAGCACACAAAAGTTCTGCTGAACATGAGAAAATCTACAACCCCTAACAAGTACGTTGAGGAAACCAAAGGTGGACAGTGAACTTTTAACAATCACTACACAAAAATTCACCTAATGATTCACATTCCTCAAAGACAAATAAGTGAATCCTGAAGTAAAGTATTCCCACTCCTGCTACCCAAGAAACCAAGTCTCACACAGGAAGAACTTGAATGAATTGCACAAACTGCTCTGAGCTCAAGGGGTCTAGAAAAGGCTGAAAAGCAAGTTTTGTGCCAAGTTTTTTCTTGAGCATTTTGCTGAAAGCACAGCTAAAACTGGTTATGCGATACTATGGTACTAAATACTTCTTGCTCCCAGTGTTATCTAGACCCAGATAGGAAACTGGTGTGTTCAGCAATAAATATAGCTCCTACAACCACCCTCATTCAAGAATAGCAGCAGAGATATCTGTGTTTCATATAATAGCCTAATAGTCAAAATAATCCCCAAAGAAATGAGAGACCAGGATTTAAAACCATATTCAACCTGAGGTAATTTAACTGTTTGACATTGTAGGAAGACACCCAACAAGCACAGACCATAGGCTGAGGTGGGTGAAAGGCACCTGCCTGATTTTCTACCAGCTACATCATACACAGCTGTGGATAACTACGTATCATCAGGAAGCCAAATTCACTGTCTTACCTGTATCCATTTTGCAATGCAGATTGGTTTTGCACCTAAATTAGGAGAAATAAACTATTGGTTAATGATGCAGGAAAAAGCCACTCAATGCAATTTCTTCAAGTTAAGTCTAACTAAGTGGCTTGTTTTTCAGAGATTCTGGACCCCACAGAAGTCAGGAGAGATGCTATACTGTCATCTGCTCTGCAGGCAGATGTTTATCTCCAAGAAGATGTAAGCCCATTTTGACTAGTGCAATGCAACCCATGAGACAACAGACTCTACTGAACAGCAATGCTTATTAGTTTGGTCTCTGTTCTGTGCTATTGCAGCCATCTGACTTCCAGCTTGCCCACTGGGAAGGCAAGGCAAGCTTGCAGTCACATGAAAAAATACTGCAGAAATACAGGCAGCCACATTTGAATGCTTGATCACTGATTAAAAATGTTAGTAAAATTACTTTCTAAGGCACTTTCAGCCCACTTTGAGCAAGTTGTAATTCCAGAGAGATGAGAATTCCTCTTAGACAATAGCCACACTCATCTGTCCATTAGCAGTGATGGAGAGCAGTTGTGGAAAAGTCTCTCCCTGGGACTCTTCCCAAGCAGTACCTCTTCTCCCTCACTAAAAGACATGTAAGGCACCTGACACCTTATGTGTCACAAAGAAGAGTCCATGGCTGTGTTGGCTGCAGTTAGATAAAGCTGTTTCTCCTCAAAGCCAGACCCCTGCTCTCACTGGTGTATGATTTTTGCCTGGTTTATCCCCGCACCCAACTCCTCTCCCTCTCACAGGAGAGCTGCTCCTGGCTCTCAGGCCATATCTGACCTTCTCAGCACCAGCTGCCCACGCTGGCAACAGGTCTCGGCCTCAAAGTCAGACACTCAACTTTCCCATTTCAAAGTGGGTAAAACAAATCCCTGACCGGTTCCCTCACGCTGTCAGCAGCGCCAGGGCGCGCACTCCCGGGCCGAGGGAAGACCTTCCCTTTCCGAAGGGCCACAGGCCTCCCAGGCACGGACATGGCGAGGGTCCTCTCAGGGGAAGGTCGGAGGCGGGAAGCCGCGCCGCGCGCGAGGTAAACAGCTGTGCCGCGCCGTGCTGCACCGTGCGGCTGCGCTCAGCGCGTCCTTCCGGGCGGGAGCGCCGCCCCGGGCGGGCCGTGGCTCGCAGCCGCTGGGGAGGGAGGAGAGGGACGATGTCGGAACCGGTGCGGAGCACA
>NW_008794883.1:848175-853236 GCF_000699145.1 Aptenodytes forsteri | reverse complement strand
AGCGAAGGCTGAGGCCGTGGTGCCACCGCGGGGTCGAGGGTAGGGGACGCGCCGGCCGCAGGGTCCCTCCCGGAGCCTTCCCTGAGGCCGCGCTCTAGCTCATCCGTTGCTGAAAGCACACGGGACCGTGTCTTCATTGTACAAAGGAAAGGAGCATCCCCTAACAGAAGCCCCTGTGCTGGGGCAGATGGGATCGAGGACACATAGCTCATCTCTAGGAGGTGTTTGCTTAGTCCCACGTGAAGGCTTCCGGTGAAGAAGTAACAGGGTGCAAGTAGTGTGTTTTTTTGCTTTGCCACCTTTGTAGTTGGAAAGCATCCCCTTGTACCTCACCCGCCTTTCCTCAGCACGAACGCAGCCAACTGCTTGCCCTAGACAGGGAACATGGAAAATGTTTGTTGACTGTTCCCTGTAGCTCCTCTTGTCTATGTGAGGGCAAAGACATTCATTTTCTTCAACTCTTTCTTCCTAGGTCACATTCTCTACTTTTCAAGATTTTTTTCAGCGGGTAGGATCTCAAAAAAATGAGGCATTTCAAGTGCAGCACTGAATGTACATTATGAAGATGTGTCCTTTTCTCTATTATGACTATATTTATTAATATAGGGAAATAGAACTTTAGGACTACAATATGACCCCTCTGTAGGGCCTGTGGCTATGTTTGGTTTTCTGTATTATCCGGTAAAATACTATGAAGGTCTACTTCATAAGTGAAAATATCTCCAGGTTTGCATGGCATTGTGATTTAATGAAAGAAACATCGATGAATCTTTTCAGTGGGAATAGCTAAACTTGCATTCCCTTTCCATAGCTGTATTCATTTCCTTATTATCTGTGTTATTTTAATCTGCTGCGATTGAAAGCACATGAAGACTTAACACCAGAATTTAAAACTATTCCTGTTTATACTTGGAGATAAATTTATTGGAGCAGTTAACTGCACTGTAGCAGTAGATGTGCGTATCAGTTAAGCTGCAGCAGTCACTTGTTTTAACAACTACTCTGAAAATCAAAGTCTTCCTGGACTTTCAAGTTAGATTCTGACTCACTCTTTACCGCTTCTGGATTAGGCACATGAAAATGAAAGGTGCTGTACTTGTTTTTCTGCTGAAACTTTAAGAAGTGAAAATTAGAAGATTTCTTAATACGTTTGGTCAGAATTGTTAGGTACAAGCATCTCTTGTTTTGTAGCATGCAGCTCACTAATACCACTTTCTGTCTGTGGAGGTGTCACTGTATAATCTCTGAACTCCTGAAACTTGAAGGAAAAACTGCAAATATGTCCAAATCATCTAGGAATTTCCCATCTCTATTATTTTTTTAAATCTTTTTGTTTGTCTACGAGTGATTTTTAACTCAGCTCCTTTCTAAGGAGAAAGTAGTAAGAAGGTCTATGCCATGACTTTCTCATATTATTTTGTAGCCCTCTCGATTTAGAGCAGTGTTCCCTCAAAGTGCTGGAGCCAGAAGGAAGTCCCAGCTGGAGTCTCCTGAAACTACTGGGAGATCGGGGTTGCACTGTGGTGGAGCTTGTGGAGTTCTTGCAGGCCCTGGAGCATACAGAGGCTCTCCAGTGTCTCAGCCATTCAGGTCAGTTCTGGTTTGTGCTTTCACTGCAACTGTATGTTCTACACTGGAAACACTGAAGTATTTGTTTTCTACAGTAGGTAAAAACATCTTTACTGTTTGGATTCTAGTAACTGGCATTCATGTGATTACCACAGTAATTGGCTCATATGATTCTGAGATTAAAAGTAAGCCAAGTAGATAAGCAGGCTTAATGCAGTATTGTTGTAGACTTGGACTTGGCTGCATGGATATGACAGGTGCTGTCATTCCCTCTGCTGACTTGGGTTCTGTATCAAACTATGCTTTTGGGAGATGCTTATAGAACTGAAATGGTTGAGTTAGAAAGACAAGTAGTATTGCCAGCCATCTGTTTGGGCTACAGGTTTTGTTAACTGCATTTCATAGCTTACCCTAATTGAAGGGGAAGGGTCCAATTAGTGCCACTTCTGGTGCATATTGGATCCCGTCCAACTTGCTAATTGGACAGAAAAACAGACTAACTTTAGATAGAACTAGATTATTTTCTGCTAACACATTCAGCTTGCTTCTTCACAAAAAGTCTAGGAAGTGGGGCAACGCAAGGGAATGCACAGGTAAGACCATGTAGACCAAGTGCTTCTTGCTATAGTACAAAACCAGGGCCTTTTTTTTATGTCCTCCTCCTTCAGGATGTGGTGAAATTCAGCCTACTAGGAGGTTGCGAAAGCTTCTTTTCAGAGCAGGGAGTGGAAATGAGACTAGCAAGCTCCTTGCTGTACTGATAGCTGTCCTATTCTTTGGACAGTGTGAGAAAAGAAGCCATGGGCTGAGAACCATTGTTAAGACAACCTTGGAATTTTTCAAGTAAATTATAGCAATGCTTTGCAGCCGTTTCATCTAGTTAAGGCTGCTGCTTCTTACTGTACTAGGAGGACCATGGTGTGTTGAATGAGGTGTGATTGAGTTACATGATAACTTAGCCTAGCTGAAGTATACCACTGTAGGCTTGGCAGGGAGAGGGGAACTGATGTTCTATCAGTGTGAGTGGATTGCGCTCACAGGGGCAAAAGTTGAGGTGGAAGCATAGGCAGTAGTATGCTGTCCTGCACTATGAATGCTTGTTCCTTTTTATTGTTCTCTGTATGGTGGTTACTGGGGGAGTACTGAAAACAAGAATGGTCCTGGTTCACGTTTGTACTGCAGAGTGCCTGCACAGAGTCAGAATGTTGTGCTTGCTTGATCTGTGATCATCTCAAGTATCATCACCGTTGAATTGAGGATTTTTGTGTGGCTATCAGTCAAGTTACATTTTGAAATATGTAATGAAGACTAAATCCTGGATAAAACAGGAACGTGCTACATAGCAGAATTGTGAGATAGTGGTGTCAATTAGGGAACTGGCTAGATAGCCAAGATATCTTTGTATTGAGGAGAACAAGCCAATAAGTAGACTTTTGTCAAGACCCCTTGGAACTGCAGAGATGATCTTGTTATAAATGAATCTTTTGCAGAACAGTATGATCTGTAATAGAACGGAGTCAGCCTCCTCTAAGGAGGACTGGGTAGCTTCATAGAGACTGAGAAACTGGAACTAAGATAAACCAAAGCAAAGGGTATTTGAAGAAAGTTTAGGTCAAAAAGAATTTTAAACTATTTAAAAAGAAGTGGTAGGCCCTGATATTTGCAGTGAGTTTATTTAGATGTTCGGGGTCGTTGATATTTGAAGTCAAAGTACAAATTCGTTACTGCCCACTTGTTCTAATATACCAAAAAGAGCTTAAGTGTTGCTCAAGTTCCTTTAGGAAAGGGATTGTTTACTGTAAGACCTCTATAGGTGTCATACTGGTTTGTTAGACTGTTTTCTACCAGCTTAGCTGATGCAGTTAAAAAGACACAAACCTTTGTGAGCCTACGAGTGTGCTGGTTAATGAGTGTACAGTTTTGATGCCGCTTAATGGTCTGTTTTGGCAGTGATACTACCTCAGTACCTTTATGGCAGAGATGTATTGTTACAAGCTGGGACATCACTTTGTTTGCAGCAATACAAAGGATCTCTTGGAGAATCATAGACTCCCAGAACAAAGTTCCAGAACTTGTCTCTCAGAGCTTAGAGGCTTGCCTGTCACATTACATTAACTCCATAGAAGATCTTCTTTCTATAAAGACACAAAATAGTAGTGATGATAACTTTAAAACTTCTCCTTTTTAGTAGTGAGAAAGCGCAGGCATCTTGTTCCTTGGGTCACCTCTCTGTCCCTTTTCTTCCCTTTTTTTATCTTGTCATGTTGTGAACTTGCTGGAAATGAATGAAATGCGAAGAGCTTTCTCTCAGGCTAAGAAGGAAAAAAGGCTTAATATGCAATTCGTGGTATTACAGTCTAGTCCTTGTGCAACCTCATTGAGTTGTGGTGATTGAAACAAGAGCAAAGAGGTGTTTTTCCTCTGCAGGCAGGTTTCTTACTGCAGCACTTTAGGCACTTCAATCTGAATGTGAGTAATTGAGGCCGATTTTGCACAAATGACTGAAAATGTTTACCAGTGTGTAAGTTAACTATAATCCAACTGTTACATTCTTAAGATTATGAGTGCTTAATTTGCACTGCATGTTTCAAAGTCTGGTAACCATAAATGTCAGTTTGCCATCCTCAATGATAAAACTCGAGCTTTGCGTTTTCCAAGGAAAATTGGAGAAATATTTGTGTATCTTTGTAATCATTCACAAAATTGAGCCAGAAGGTTTTCTTTTTGACCCATTAAATTCTGTGATGCTTGCAGGAAGTAGCTGTATAGTGCTGAATGAATTGCAGGAAAATAAATGAAACTGTGAAGAAATTATGAATCAGTTTTGTTAGAACTTGTTTGTAATACTTCCAAGGAGCGCAAAATACAAATCTTTCAGAGAATTCATTTTTCTCAGCTACTTTCTTAAGAGATGTTAGTGATGCAAATCAGGAGAGATTAAAAAAAAAAAAAAAGCGGAAGTCTTTGGAAGGAGCAAGTATTCTTAATTTTTCTGTCCTTTAAATTAAAATAATATAATTCCTGTTTGTCTTGGCTAATGTTAGGTGATTGTGATGCTCAAAAACTGTATTTAACACACTCCCTTTAACTATGAAAAACAGTGGAGGAAGTGTTAAATGAGGAACTGAGGTAGCGATCTTCAGGGCTAGGGTATTGTCCTGGTTTCGGCAGGGATAGAGTTAATTTCCTTCTTAGTAGCTGGTACAGTGCTGTGTTTTGGATTTAGGACAAGAACAAAGTTGATAACACACCGATGTTTTAGTTGTTGCTAGGTAATGCTTACACTAGCCAAGGACTTTTCAGTTTCCCATGCTCTACCGACTGAGAAGGCTGGAGGTGCACAAGAAGCTGGGAGGGGGCACAGCCAGGACAGCTGACCCAAACTGACCAAAGGGACATTCCATACCATGGGACGTCATGCTCAGTATATAAACTGCGGGAAAGCTGGTCGGGGGATGGTGACCACTGCTCGGGGACTGGCTGGGCATTGGG
>NW_008794883.1:847090-847996 GCF_000699145.1 Aptenodytes forsteri | reverse complement strand
ATTATTATTATTATTATTATTATTTCAGTTGCTGACTGAGGTTAAACCACAACAGGTATAGAGGGAAATTATTTTAGAGAAAGAAAGGCAGGGGATTTTCAAGTCCTGTAGCTACTTTGGAGTAGCTGCCTGTGTGATCAACTATTTCAGAGTAAGATTGTGTGTGGAGGAAGTTAATATAGCCCGCTTCCCTGCAAGACAAAGATTATATGAATTCCAAATCTCAGGTAATCTCTGTTTCAGTCTGTTGACCACATGGGTTTCTGCTCAGGTTTCAGCCTGTTGATCAAATTGTTATTTTTTTTTCCTCAGACATTCTCTGTTAGGAAAAAGTTCTGATGTGTGACTAAGCCATTAAACACATGAGGGGGAAAAAAGCAGACAAAAAGAAAACTCCTGGCAGAGTGTAATAAGAAGGCTTGGAGCAAATGATAATCTTGAGTCTTGTACCAGGATATTTGCAATCTCTTTGCAGCTATTTTTTTTTATACAGCTTCTGGTTTACTCTATGCTATTCTGTAAGATTATTCCCCCAGCAATCTGGAATACTGCGTCTGTACCAGACTACACTTTCACAGAATCATAGAATGGTCTGGGTTGGAAGGGACCTTAAGGATCATCTAGTTCCACCCCCCCTGCCATGGGCAGGGACACCTTCCACTAGACCAGATTGCTCAAAGCCCCATCCAGCCTGGCCTTGGAACACTTCCAGGGATGGGGCAGCCACAGCTTCCCTGGGCAACCTGTTCCAGTGCCTCACCACCCTCATTGTAAAAAATTTCTTCCTTACATCTAATCTAAATCTACCCTCTTCCAGTTTAAAGCCATCACCCCTTGTCCTATCACTACATGCCCTTGCAAAAAGTCCCTCTCCAGCTTTCTTGTAGGCCCCCTTCAGGTACTGGA
>NW_008794883.1:823695-846776 GCF_000699145.1 Aptenodytes forsteri | reverse complement strand
ACCCAGGTGCAGGACCTTGCACTTGGCCTTGTTGAACTTCATGAGGTTCACACAGGCCCATCTCTCAAGCCTGTTAAGGTCCCTCTGGATAGCATCCCTTCCCTCCAGCATGTCAACTGCACCACTCAGCTTGGTGTCGTCAGCAAACTTGCTGAGGGTGCACTTGATCCCACTGTCCCTGTTGCCGACAAAGATGCTAAACAGCGCCGGTCCCAACACTGACCCCTGAGGAACGCCACTCATCACTGGTGTCCACTTGGACATCGAGCTGTTGGCTGCAACTCTTTGAGTGCGACCATCCAGCCAATTCCTTATCCACTGAGTGTTCCATCCGTCAAATCCACGTCTCTCCAATTTAGAGACAAGGATGTCGTGTGGGACAGTGTCAAATGCTTTGCACAAGTCCAGGTAGATGATGTCCAGCTGCAATGTGTTTTCCTTAAACTATAAAGAAGGAACTACTTTCTCCCAAAACAGGGAAATTAGACTGACTCTAAAAAAAAAAAAAGAAATTTTTAGTATGTATACCTGTTTTGTATCTGATTGCTCATTTCTGATGGTGATGAAGTGCCTTTGTACCGTTCACTATTTCTGTGCTTTTTCTGTAACTAGTTGTATGGGGCCTAGCTAGGATAGAGTTAATTTTTTTCATAGCAGCTTACATGGCGCTGTGTTTCAGATTTTTGACCAAATCAGTACTGATAACACACCAATGTTCTAGCTTTTGCTGAATAGTTGTTTGCACAGCATCAAAGCCTTCTGTTTCTCGCTCTGCCCCCCCCCAGTGAATAGGTTGGAGGTGTGCAGTAGGCTGGGAGGGGATACAATCAGGCAAATGACCCAAACTAATCAAAGAGATATTCCATACCATATAACATCATGCTCAGCAATAAAAGGGAAAAGAGGGAGTTTTGGAGGGCCTAGCCATCTTTTGCTTGGGAACTGGCTGGGCATCGGTCTACCCATGGAAGGTGGTGAGTGGTTGCCTTTGTGTCACTTGTTTTGTTTTCTTTACTACTCTTCCAGTCATCCTTCACCTACTAAACAATTTTTTGTTGTTGTTGTTCATTTTATGTTGACCTCCAAGTTTTCTTGGTTTTATTCTTCCTTTCCCTCTTCCCCCATCCCACTGGGGGTGGGGGACTGTGTGATGCTTATCTGCCCACCAGGGTTAACCCACAACACTAGTATTGTAGCAACTAGTCTTTAATGTGTAGTATTGCTTGTGGTCCCACTGGGGTTGTTAAATGCATTTTACCATCCATAGCCAATAATGCTTTAAACTAATGATTTTTGATGGCTTATCAGCTCAGTGTTGCTCAACACCTTGGTCATAGGTCCATGTATTTTTTACAGCAGTGTGAGGTTAAACTCTGTTCTGCAGTTGACTTTTTTCCCCCCTCTCCTCTTCTTCTGATGACCTTGGTTATACCAGTGGATCTGTGTTTGGGGTCATGCTGTAACTAGATCTCTGGAATGGTCTAGGTTAAGAAAACAACTGGGTCATATCAGACTGGTGTCAGAATTTCGCTCATGCTATTTCCTGGCAGTTAAAATTTGAAGAAAATTTTACCTTGCAGACTGGCAAAAGTAAACCCCAGCCCTGTGTTCTACAGGAGTCAAAGGCATAAAGCTGAAACCAATGTTTCAGCTGATAAGGTTGCATGAGGAATAGTAGAAAAACACACTATGTTGTAGTTAAACTAACTCTTACTGTTTTGATCCATCCCTCAGGCTGTGCTTAATCTTAATCTGAGGATTAACAACTAAAGAAGTTGTTGGGAGTGAGCAAACTCTTAAATCTGGGAATAGCTTTCCCAGAAGGGATCTGTGATGCCATTGGAAGTATTATTTGCTTTAGTGAGTGGAGAGCAAGAGGGATTGAATTATCCTAAAATTAAAATGTCTGAATGATCTACTTTAAATCTCTGATAAATTCGGTAGAGTACTGAACAATTTAAGCATGGATTTTGTGCAATGGAAGACAATTTTGAAAGTCTTAGTCATATTACTAATTGGAACTGCATGTATACACAGTACAAACAAATTTTCAAGTATATTTAATGACAGAAATTTTCTTTGCTCAAAGGACAATTTAAACACAAATTTAAATTGTGGAACTGTATTTCTTAACTTTCCTATGTATAAATTCTTTTTTAAAGGTATAAAGATTGTTGTACAGCCAGACTCTCAAGCAGTGCTCTCTGGTCAGGTCGTCAAGCTGTGTTGTTGGGCAACAGGACACCCATTTGTGCATTACCAGTGGTTCAAACAGGAAAAAGAGGTAATAGTTGATACAGAATATAGGTTAAGTGGACAAAATAATAGGTAATGATTTTGGATGATACTTTTTTTTTTTTAAAGACTGTTACTCTTATTTACAAGGAGAGAAGATTGTTATATATACTAATAAAAATAGAATTTTAACAAATGCTGCATAATGACCCTATCAATGTGCTAAAGCAATAAGGTGGTCCCTTATATTCAGACCACTGATTAGCCTTGGAGGCTAATCCTGGAATGTGACAGTAAAGAAACTGTAAGTTTAGTTGTCTCTCAGCTTACCAAGAAGTTTAACACAGGCTACTGAGAAACTGCCGCACTGGAACAAATGCCAATCACTGTTGGTCTTGGACAGATGGAAACTGGTTTCCTAAGAATGAACAGTTGAAGGCATGAACTTGGTGGTGCCACAGACTTCTTCAATACAATACTGGAATGCATGTGAGCTGGTGTCTCTGGAATTTGAATGGCAGCACTTAATGCCCATATTTTTGATCCTGGTTATCTTTCTACAAGATGAATGCACGTTTTTTCTTAATGTTATTTTATTGTAAGTACTAACTTTAAAAATGGAGTAAGTTTATGGTATTTTAAATTGCTGTTAGGAAATTTTTAACTCATTTTCTACACCTTTCTAAAAGTTTATCTAGATCATCCAAAATATGGCTTAAAAAATATGATTGCAGTCATTTCCTGCTCATTACAGTTAAAATATAGATGTAGTAAAAAATTATTTTTCTGTGAAAGAATTTTTCAGTTTCCTGGTCATAGCTGAATATATCTTAAGACTAGAGCTGAGTGTAACACATATGCTGGTTGGAGTAGTGCTTAAGGAATTATTCAGAGTTATTTGTGGAGAAAGGTAAAAATTATTAATTGCAGGAAGAGCTTTTCAACAGGCTTAAAAGCTCAGAATTGTCTTAAATAGAGGCATATGAATTATTCTTGGAAGAAAGCCTGTCTCTGAGCTACTAAACATATAGACCAAGACTTTCTCATCCAAAAGTTTCAAGTAAATGAAGGAGTTGAGGCTGGTGTTATGGACATGGAAATAAATATTCTAATATTAGATCCTGGCATAGATTAAATCAATGTAAATTTAAATGTTTCTTGGTTCACCTGTAATTCAGGTTCCCCATGGTAATTCTCCAGAGCTGGTTTTGAATCCAGTGAATGTAAACGATTCTGGATTTTACATCTGTCGAGTGAACAGTGAATCTTCCTTTGTGTTCAGTCGGTGGGCACGACTTGAAGTTTGTGATCTCCAGGGTACATCTCACGGTGAGTGGCAAAAACATTGTCTTCGGAAAGTGTGTCTTCCCACTTGTTAGAGGAACTTGGGTCCCCATTGCTGTCTTGCAGAGATGTGAAAGAGGGCTGATTAAAAATGCGGTATCCAATTATTGGGTTCTTGTGCTGGTCACAAAAGCAGAAGAGAAATAAAGTTCCACAGTGGGGGATAAGAAATAGATAGATGGAAAACATACACAGTCTCAGATCCTTTTAATTCTTAGAGGATTCCTGGACCAGAAAAGCAATTCTTTAACTCTCTTGTTGTTTACCTGTTTACCTCTTGTAACTCGCTAGCAACTGGACACACAGAGTCTATTCTGAATGTCTGCCCCATGGGCTCTGGCCTAATAGTCAGGATTGTCTGTTTCCTCTTCATCTGTGTGCTGCCAGTCTGAGAAGAAAGGTATTTGGATAAAGGAGAATCTAATGAGGTTCTCTGCCATCCTAGAAAGAAGTCCTACCTTACCTAGAAGGTCAGAACAGTAAACTACAGAAGAGCGCGTGCATGCTGGAAGCCTGGACACTTTATAAAACCTAGATACTGTGGAATGGAAAGAGTGTTAACTGCACTCTGAGGAAACAGGACTGAGGTCTGGAATAAGGTTTGGCAGGTAGCGAAGTGATATATCTTCCTTCCAGTCACTTTTTCAGATCATAATAGGCTATCACAATCTTAGACGTGTACCAACCAGGAAAGATAAATTGGTCAAAGCCCAGCACATTCTTTCTTTGCCAGAACACCTGGGGAAAAGAGAGAGAGGCTGGGGCTCCGTGGATATGTCTGTTGCAGAATATATGTTTGCTAATGCAGTCTTTTCAACTTCATATAACCAACCCAGATAATAGTGAAGACATGCCAACAATTTGCTGAAATAAACCTATTAGAGGAAGAAACACATGAGTTAAACTGAGTCTTTTTGGTGTGAATTGCATCTTCATGGGTTTTATAAATGGTAAGCTAACAGTCAAATGTGTGTTACCTGCATAATAAAAGCCATAGTAATTCAACTGTACCAGTGTAAGTCTGTATGAATTTATGGCACTGGCTTGAAGATACCTCTGCTTTAGTGATGGGTTAATCTCCATCTGCAGCATACATGATGAAAGTATGGAAGTGGAAGAAGCGTGAGGAGAATGGAATAATAGCAGAAAGCAAATAAGATTAAATAGCTGTCTACTCAACAGTATCCAGCTAGTACTGGAATTTGTTCTAGAAGGTAAAGAAAATCTTGGAAATTTACTTCTTGGATCAAGTATATTAATACTGTGCATTTATTTCCAGTTTCTGAGGTTGCTGGAGTGGCATCTTTCTGTTTTCTGGTGTGCATAAGGATTTTGTGGATCAAGTATATTAATACTGTTTTCCAGTTTCCAGTTTCTGAGGTTGCTGGAGTGGCATTTTTCTGTTGTGCATAAGGATTTTGGTTTGGTTTTTGGTGTTTTGTTTTGGTGGGTTTTTTTTTTTTTTACAAAATATCAGGTTGAATTAAAAACTTTGACTATTTGGTTTGGTTTTTGGTTTTTTTTTTTGGTGGTTTTTTTTTTTTTTTTACAGAATAGTCAGTTGCATTAAATAGGCATTGACTCATGCACTAAATCTACCCTTTATAAACTTTCTAATTAAAAAGTTTGCACTTGCTTGCTATTGGCCTAAAGATGAGCGAGATAGAAATCAACTGCACTGTCTTCAGACTGTGAAGAGTACTTATTTTGTCTTATGTCACGAGTCAAAGGTGTTTTCCACTTGCATCCCACATATAAAAATTATTCATATCAGGAAAAGAGAATAGAGAGAACCGATCTTCCAGTAAAAGATCAAAAGCTATTGCAATGTCATTTGAGGTGACCTTTTTACATCTTAATCTCAAACATATTCTCGATCCCTTATCTAAGCGATGATTTCTTCTGCTTTTCCTTTGCTCCTACTTCAGGTTCTATTGAGTTAGAAACCTGCAGTTTTAGATCTTGCTGATTACACCAGGAAGCTGAGATGAATAAGCTTGTAATGACTACGTGGAAAAAAAGTCTGAGAAAAACATCAGTATATTGTTTCACACTTGTGGTGAAAGTTTTGGTGACTAAAGGGCAGCAGGTATCCACAGACTAGTGCCTTGCTTTGTGTTCCATGACTCTTGGTCAACCAGGAACCACAGTGGAAGTGAATTTTAGCGTGTTTAGGTCTTGGTGATGGGTAAAAGGATAAGGGGCAAGATGGATTGCTTCTTCCTATAACCTTCCCTCTTAGGGTGCTTAGAAGGAGACCTAAAAGGGGTATGTAGTACCTGCACTGAATGAGTGCTATCTCCTGTAACATTTGGCCTGGGATTACTGGTGTTTCAGTTGAACTAGATGACAATGACATTTGTGCAAATGTTGACTAGGTACGAAATCTTCTATTTCAGTTGTTGACTGTCTTTTTTTTTTTTCCTTTTCCTGCTCCCTTGGTTGCTTTCTTTTTTTCAGATTTTTTTCTTCCTCCTCTCTTTTCATTGCTTTTTATTTGATGAGAGCTCGACCATTCTGTAAAATGCTGTCTTTCATAGCTGTCTTGTGAGCTTGTGATCGGTGAGGCAGCCAGACACAATTCCGAAAGATACTGCTACAGGCTTGTTAGTGTATTTTGCAAGGGATACAACAACAGGCTGTACCAAGGACAGCCTGTAAATGAGATGGCAGGTAAAGGCGTCACACCGGAGACAGAAACCACGTTATCTTTCAATCTCATGTTCTCTTTCACTATCTGTAACTTTTGTGTTCCTTGTCTTAAAGACTAATGCTTTTAATTTGACTACAACAGCAGTTCCTTTCCATCTTATCTTACTTCTGTCTTTCTGCCTAAGTAAGAAAAAAAAAAACAAAAAACCACAACACCGTTATAGAAGTTGATAGAGAACATGGTAAGCCAGGGTCTCTATTTGAAATGCCGTACAGCAGTGGTCATAGAACAGAATATTTGCTCAGGCATCTGTCAGTCTTTTTACCAGTATCAAGTCTGCATTAGGAAATACAGCATTCTTTTAAAAACGCTAGTCAACATTGATCATAAATATGAAACATCTGTTTGTAAAATCTTTGAAATACAAATTTTAATGTGCCAAGAGGCTCAGACTCTAGTAGAAGAGAGACACCCTTATCACTGTCTCCCTTTATTTTACTATGCAAAGGAAAATGTCATCACCCCCTAATTGTCAGTCATGAATAGTTCTGATGACAAAACATGTGTCTACATATGTAGTCTAAAAGTAAAGATGAGTGACCTTGCAGCTGAGATAAAAGATCACTGGTGTGACCTTTACAAGTAGGTCCTGGCTTCCTGTAGTGTGTGTCAGTTAATCAAACCGTTCAGTACGCAGAGATCAGAAACCTTGTCAGTGGAACACTCTTGTGTGTGTAGTGGATGTTTCAAAAATGAATTTCAACACTTTGTTTCAATAAATTTTATCATATATAGAAACTTACATTACATCAGCTGGACAAGTCTTTAATGCATTTAGGGTTTCCTGAATAGGTTTCTTTCCCAAAGACATTTCTATAATGGGACATGTCAGTGGCTGATGTTTGTTAAGTGTTTTTAGCTTTGGGCTTTTTTAGTATATTTACCATAAGGTTTGATGCTCAGTTTAGAATGGGAAGAAGATGGATATGCTAAAACTAACTGATTTTAAGTTTTAAATTTCTATTCCTGTGTCTACACTTGCACACAAGTTGGATCCTCAGTCCATCCTTCAGTAGCCACTCTTTGTACTTGTGCCTTTCTCTGGAACCTTTGTAATCCTACAGGCAGGAATAAATAACGCAAAGAGGGCTTTGCACTTTTTCTACTTCTGGGGTATATTTAATGTGCATTCCTTTTTACTTTTCAACTGAAGAACTGGAAAGCTGTTGCTACTCATTTTTAGCATACTCTTAAAGGACAAGTAACTTAATTTCATTGCTATTAAAACAGTCTGTTGTAGTTACAGAAAGATGTGGCCGTATGTCATCAATTCTTGTTAGTCTATATGCGGTTAGATTGTCTCACCCTTTCTTTTCTTTTTTCTTCCTTTTATTTTTTTTAAGGGAGCTTAA
The DNA here is from genome assembly GCF_000699145.1 of Aptenodytes forsteri. NCBI lineage: Eukaryota > Metazoa > Chordata > Aves > Sphenisciformes > Spheniscidae > Aptenodytes > Aptenodytes forsteri. Next base: position 839,132 of record NW_008794883.1, on the reverse strand, counting down.
TTGGTTTGCCTGAAAGCAAGTTGCGCATTTGTATTCAGCCTCAGTCACAAAACCTGACAGTGGGGGATGCTTTGGTATTAGAATGTGGAGCTGTTGGAAACCCAATTCCTCATTACCAGTGGTTCAGAAATGGATTTCCCTTGGCAAATGGGAGCAAAAATGTCTACATGGTAAGTTACTGCAAAGTGCCAGCCTTGGGGGACTAATGTGTAACCACTTTTAACTTACCACATAAAGCTTCCTTGAAGAAAATAACTTCTTCATAGCCTTGATAATTTATTATGGAAGCGCTCGCTATAAGTTGTTCTCCTGTTCTGTTACTTGCCCATACTGTTCTGAGGCTCTCGGGTGCCTAATTTTAATCCTGAACATGTTTCAGGTGGTAGTCATGGGATGTAAGGCTTAGTGTATTTTGGATTAGTGTGACATATTGACATAACAAAGACTAAGTATTAGTAAAAGTGAAAGCTTCTCTTTCTATCTTGCACTGCAAAGCACTGTGATTTGTACGAGCTGTTGCATTCAGTGCTTAATGCATCTCAAGCCTCTGAGGTGGATTTACATTCTTTCTTCAGTTCTTGAAAGCATTTCTAGAACACACATGCTGTCCAGCTTACTGAAGAATGAGTGTATCGGCAGCTTTTGGATTTGTTTAGGCTTTGCTTTTAGTTTTTACTCTTTCTTGCATGTGGGCTTAAATTAAACTGATACAGGTATTCTTTTGGGGTCTGGCGGGATGACTGTGATGATGGTTGCATAGGTAACTTATGTGGATGTGGAACATCAAGGGACATACTGGTGTCACGTATTCAATGACCGGGAAGATCAAGACAGCAAGAAGATAGAAGTCATTATAGGTAAGGAGTTTTTCTGTTTGTTGTAGGTCAGCTGATTTATCAATTTCTTCCCTATCATTAGAATTTATTTATTAGAATTTATTTTATTATTCAGCCAAGCACATGCCTTCTGTATTTTTAGTTTATCCGTTTGTTAAAATAGCTGTGTTTGCTTGCAGCAAATGGAATTTTAGAGCTTTATCAGTTACAAAGTGCTTTGGGTTTTTATGGTAACACGCATAGAAATGCTACCACTTTTTTGGCATTGCTAGCACATACATGGCTTGTCAGCAGATTGCAAGCTGATTTCTTTCTGGTTTTTGACAACTAAAAAACAGTTTAACTCTTGTTTGTGATATGAACTGTTTTTCACTGAGTCCTTCAGCAATCAGGACAGGTGAGATTATTCATAGTAAGCAGAATAAGTGAATATAATACGGTTTAGTGTGTGTGCATGTATTTGCAGTAAACTAAAGAGGAGAAGATCTGTTTGTATAGCTTCCAGATCTATCTGGGAATACTATTGCATAATTCATATGAAAAGTTCTTTCCTATCCTAAGAAATATTCTAGTTTAGTTGTCCTGAGTTTTAGTAATAATTACTATACGGTGTTGTGGTCAGTGCTGATTTACACTGCTATAAAATGAGCCAGATTGCAGAGAAGCTTGGAAGTGACCTTTGTCTTCCACTTTGTGTGTGCTAACTCTCATAACTGAGAGCAATTGTCTTCCAATTCTTGCCCCCCCCAAACACAAGGAAGGAAATCTATGGCAGTGGAGTGCACAGAAGGTAAAGTAAATCTTTAGTTGTGAATCACTTTTTTTAAAATTGATGACGGATTGTTGAGTGTGTTGCTGAAAAGCATGTGTGGGTTAAGAGTTTCAGTCTACTTTAAAACACTGCTGTGTGATGCAACGTTCCTTCTGCATGTGCTTTTCTCTTTGCCTTGATACCATGATCTAGAGCACACAGGAGAAAAACCAAGCTAATTTCTTCTTCTGTAGTATTCAAAGTCGTTTGATTTTTTTGCACTGTTTTTGTGTCCTGTGCTTACAGTTTCTAGTGAAATGTAAAGATCTTGAGATTTCTTTGGCTGGGCTCAGAAGGCAACATCCTTGCAAGAAAAGCTGAAGATGTTTGTTTAGGAACCTGGGTGACCTTAGAGAGCTGGATAGAGCTAGTTCCACTGTCAGCTCTGTGTCTGCAAGAGGTGTTTCCAGGAACCTTATTAGGATGATTTCTGTTCTCCTTTGCATTGCTGTAATGGGGACGAAGTAGTGTATTGTGGCCTTTAATATTGATACCATCCCTTGATTACTGAGCATCTCAAAGTCTAATATTTACATCATAGGGGATCATATATAAAGATGTAAGGCTGCTTACAGCAGCCCCCCCCCCCGAGCTTACCTACCAACAATGAAAAAAAAAATGCATTTGCAAAGTACAATAAATGGCTCTCTACCCTGTTTTTTTATAGAATTTTCTTGGAATTAAACTGCTGTGCAGCATTTCTTGTTCAAAGTTTAACCAGAGCTGATGTTCCCCTTTAGCCCTTTTGTTAAAGGTTTAACATTGTGAGGGGATTGTTGTACTGTCGCTCACTGGAACATACAAGTGACACACATTTCTGTGTCAGCCACTTCCATGGCATAGCTTCTGACACCGATCATCTCTTTGAGCCTTCACATCCTTTCTGGCTTGGAGGTGTCTGCATTACCTTTTGGAGTGCTATGCAGAAGCCTCCTAGTTACCTGTAATTCAACTACCCTTTGAAGCAGAAGATAACCACTGTATTATCTGTGGGGGTCTACACCCAAACTACAGTTTGCTTGGATGCCACATCATTCTGCTACTAAGCTACATTAACACTGACAGTAGTATCACCTCAGGTCACTACAGGTCTCCCACATGGATATATGAGCCTGCTTTTGTGGTTTAAGAGGTCTGCCTAGGGCTCCACTGCATGGAGCAGGCCTGCTCCAAGAGACCTCTGCTTCAGATAAATGATTTTTCTTTTCCATAGTTTCCAGTGTTCTCAGAATAATTAGGTGAAATCTGTGGTAGCTTAGAATGCTTGAAAATTGTATCTGAAGTCTTTTTGAATACACGTGGCTTTACAAAGTAAGATTTCTTGCTCAGGATGTTGCTTTTTCAGCAGTCCTTCAAACATCTATTTTTCAAATGGGTGATTCTGACATCTTGCTCCTTATTCATTCAAGCTGCTTGCATGCCTGTCGGATTGAGGCATAGTATGTGTTTCTCCCTTTGTTTCGAGATCTACTGTATTATAATGGTGTGTCTAGCATAGCTTAGTATATTGATGTAGGATTTTCTCTTTTCTGTGTGTGGAATAAACGTGAAAGGTTAGATTTACAGAAATGCAAAGCCAAAAGTATTTTAGAAAGGTCGTTTGTTTTCTAACGTTTGGCTTCTATTAATAATGGCATGACAATTACATTTTTCTTAATAAAAAATGTGGGTTTTGCTTCTTGTTTAAACTATGATTTTATTGGTGTATTTCTTCACAGAAGATCTAAGTGATCTTCAAAAACCAGGTAAGTGGTAAGTTTTGAAAAATTTTAATTTTGCATCTTCATTTTATGTTACAAATCACTGAAGCCTAGCTGGGTTACAGTATATAGTTTACATTATTTGGATGTATTTATAACTGGGGATTTAATAGGGGCAGATACCATGTTAAGAGCAGCACAGCTTTCTGGTTCCAATAAATTAACTTGAAGAATATAGTGAATCATAGGGTTGCTATTATCTCTGTAAAATCACACAAAGCTACTCTTTTATACTGCATGTATACTTATACAAATACAAAGGAATTATCGTTTGCTTTCTTGTCTGTGGCTTCTTTGGACTCTTAAGTTTTAGTATGCTACTGCTTTTTCAGACTATTAAGGTGAAAAAGATGTAGGGTGTCTGGCTGTCACCCATGATATGTTGAACTGGTATATTTCTTGAATTCATGTTGGAGTGAGCTAATGTGATTTGAAGCCTATTTGATGTTTATTATAGAAACGTAGATCTGGAATAGTACTCCATAAGGGATTATCCCTGATACAGTGTTCCCAAAAATCTCAAATCACAAAGGTCATATAATTTCCTGGGTTAGACATCAAAGATATGTTTGCTTTTGCCAAGACTTAGTTTTAGTCACTGAAGTGGTAGTGTCATGATACATAACATGTTATCCAAAGTGTACCACTTTGGCACATCGCTTACATGTTCCTCTTGGCAGAGCATTGGCTCTACCATCCCTCTGTGAAGTACAAAATAAACGCATTTTCACATACAGATGGTGATCCCTGCTAAGCATCCCCCATCTTGCATGTCTGCATTTCATTTGGAGAGGATTAACTGTTTTGGGTGTTACTGAAAATGCTGATGTGCAGTTTGAGATTCAGAATTATACTGTAAGCATTTATTATTTCTTAATTTATAGAACTAGCTATTCATAGCCTATTAGGCTATGTTTGCTGGAAGAGGGTGAAGGAGATCAGGTAAACAACACAACACCCCAAACCCCCACCAAAACAAAAAAAAAGAGTACTTTTTTTGTCTTAAACTAGTAACTTATTAGGCAAAGCAGTACCAATAGACTATGGCTGTATGGAACATGCAGTTCATTTTCTGACATTGGCAACTATGACTGTAGTTACTGACAATCTGCTGATTTAATCTATTTTAAGCAGACCTACAAGAACAATCGAGTCACAGACCTGTTGGTAAGTAGTTTTTAGCTGTAATGAACGTACGTATTTCATATCTAGGAAATAGATTTTGCTGCTTCTGAATATTGCTTCTTCTGCCACTGCTAATGAAATAACTGTAGTGCCTGTAAATAGCTGCAGGAAGGGAGACTGCTGTATATTTTTATAGTCCTTTATAACATTTGCATGCCCTTTCAGTAGTAGACTGCTGTGAGGGCACCAATATTTTTAGTGACTCAGTGGAGCGTCCTCAACTTCTCATCTGTTTCAGTTTAGTGTTTCAAGTTCCTCTGGCCACGACCTTAGCCAGTGTGTTACTCCATTACTTTGAATACTTCAACAGTTGGAGGTAGTGGTAGCAGGATGATATGATAAAAAGGATTGGTAGTCTGTCTGCTAAGGGTATGCTGTCCCTGCAAGCTCAGCTCTTCTGATGCACAGTGTGTGGATGCTTTGATCCTGAGCTGAAGCTTATAAAGATAGATGGATAGCATATGTGTGTTATGAAGAATAGTTGCTGGGGTTTTTTAATCGCATTCTTAAATTTGCATGGTAGACTTGACTGTGGCCAGGCATGTTGTCGTCGGTGCTAAACCAGGTGGAAAGGCTGCTGGCCTTTGTCAAAATTTTACCGCTCTTTCAGGCTCATCAGCGTGAGAGGGAATGTAAGTGCTCCCCAGTCCTGGTTCATCTTTTCTAAATTAGTTAGAAAGCTTGTACTTTTAAAAGTGTTTTTCAATGACAGTATGCCACTGTCACTCAGTCTCTGCTGTTTGAAATAGTTTACACTGTTCAAGACCTTGGAGGTTTTCCAGCTGCAAAAATGTTGAAAACATCTTGTTTGAAGGAGGTGAAATGTTAGACATTGAGGCTACGGACAGAGATTCTCTTCTGGATCTAGCTGTGCAGGGGTACTGACTCTGAAGCAGGTTTGGGGCATTCACGTGATCTTATTTGCCACCAGAGCTGTGGGACAATAATCCCTATTGGAGAGGAGAAGTAACAAACCAGGGAGGAAATGCCTTGCTTTGAATAAGTGCCTTTCTTGAACTTAGCGTGCAATTTTTGGATAAAAATCAGGCTAGTGGTCTCTAAAGCATTTCTGTCAATGTGACTTTTTTCCCCTTTCATTGCTGCTTTGTTTACTTATTAAAGAATTACTTCTGACTTTATTAAAATCAAAGTGAATGTATCTCAAACTATGAGAAAATCAGTAGACTTCCCTCTGAGTTTTGTAAATTTCTCATATCTCTGGATAATTGTTTTTAATTAGAGCAACAGTAAAAAGAAACATTAACAAACAGAAAAAAGACTTTTTTACTTCCGACCTTTAGTTTCCACCTAAATGTACCGTGTTTTAGAGAGATGGGACATGGGAGATGGAGATGTGAAAGTGGTCTTTTGTGTGTGGTGGTTTCTTGTTTGTTTTTTAAGAAGCATAAGAAAATTTGAGTTTTTTGAGAAAACATACTGGCCATAGCTTTGGCAACTTGCCATAAGAATTTTCATGTTTATTAAATTTCTTCTTGCATGAGGGAATTTCAGTAATAGTCTGTGCTTTCAGAAAAATGAAAGAAATGGGAGATAGCCTTAGTGACTCACTTCTTGACAGATTATCCAGTCTGAGATGCCTCGCAGTTCAGATATGTTGACTGTCAGACCATGCTGAAATGTTTGGTTTTTGGATGAGAATAGAGTTGAGCTGTATTGTTGATGTACGATGACTTTTAAAATCATATAAAATATTGTGCCTGAAGTGAGATTGGATACTATTTTCACTTTAGAAAAAAATAAATTTAAAGGTATTGAACCCATGGAATATATAAATGTGCTGTGGTTTTGTTTTTCCTTTGTCTTTGCAGCAACAGACAAGGTAGCTCTGTTAATAGGAAATATGAGCTACTGGAATCACCCCCAACTCAAGGCTCCAATGGTAGATGTCTATGAATTGACCAATTTGCTAAGACAGCTGGATTTCAAAGTTGTTTCTTTGCTGGATCTTACTGAGTCTGAGATGCGAAATGCAGTGAATGAATTTTTACTTCTCCTGGACAAAGGAGTATATGGTAAGAACATGTGATACCCTTTCTGAAGTAAGTCAGTTTTGTGGTGTATCAAGTACACAAACATCTGGTATTTACCTCTGCCAGCTCACTATATGTGATAGCAAAACAAACTTCATGGTAAATAGCATGTATGTAGAATGGGAAAAGTTAAAAACACCCATCATCGTATTCTTTGACTTTGGTTAAAATGTTATTGTTTCTTTATTCTTTAGAACAGATAAAATGTTTGAACTTTTTTCTTTAACCACGCCTAAAACTGCAATGCACTTTTTTGTTTGATAGTACTGATGTGTTTGTCTGCTAAAAGCTGCTGCATCTGTATAGCATATTTGACAACATGCTCTGCAGAAGACGCACATTTGTACTAAGAAGTCATTAGTACTAGTTTATAGTAGTCTTTTAAGCAAGAGCAAGAATAGTCTGTTGTCACCTGTGTTAGTGTATTATGGAAATGAGCTAGTAGCAGAGTAGTTGAAAACTGTGTAACTGCAGTATACAAGACTACATGTAGTCTTGGGCAGCAGTCCTTGCTGCTTTTAGGAGACCTCTTAAACACCTTCTTTGTAAATGTCTATTCTGTTGTCCTCCTTCCTTCCCCGTGCCTGCAAGTTAATGATTTGGTTAGGGCTGGCCAATCCCTTGGCATATTTAGACTGCTGGGTTGCATTTCTTGGGGAGGTGGGGAACAGCCCTAAGTACAGCATGAAATATGTTCTGGGCTTGCTGGTGGGACCCTTCCATTCATCCCCTGTCTTTCTACTGGATGTCTGCAGAATGCTCTTTCCTTCTGGATTTCCGTCCTTCTGGCGGAAGGGGAAGGGAGGGGCTGCTCTGCTCTCCTAGTCCTCGCTCACCAGCTCTGCAAAGAACAGAGGGAGAGGGGTGCTTTTCTTTGCCTTTACAGTGAGTGGCACTCTGATACCAGGTGGGGGGGAGGGGGACAGGAGCGTGGCACATAGTAGCAAAGCATATCTCTCATGAAGATGTTACAAACTAAAATATGCAGTACAGAAATAAGAGAAAAACATTGTGCTTTAGAGTTAGGGCATAACACTCAACAGATTGGATGCAATCTTTTTTGCCCTCTTCTTTTTTGCCAAGTTTTCAGGTTGAGTAGAAATACTTATTTTGAATTGCTGGTTCCTTTCAGTTATTGTGATAATGGCCTGGCAAGCACAGGGTTTTTCATAATGTCCTTGACAGGGAGAGTTGTGCAAACCTGGATTTCTACTTCAAAAAGCAAATTGAAAAGAAGTTTGTTTATGTAAAATGAAAATGTAGTTCTCTTATGTCTATGCACTTTGAAGAAGTAAAATAAAACAGAAGAATTCATATTATCCTTTGCGGAATATACTTTGCATAAGGAAAGGCATTAACTGAGGAATTGGTGAGCTATGGACTTCAGGTTCTGACTTTCTGCAGTTGTCAGTAATAAAGGACTTTTCACTGAGTTGAATACTAAGATTCCTGTTTGGGCAGAACTCAGTGGAAGGTCTGTATATAGAGTATAAAATTTATTCTTTCTGTGTGTCTTTGCACATTAGATGGAAAGCTTAATAGTGGTTATGCTGCTTAAGCAGGCAGCAGCCCTCTTTTTTTTTTTTTTTTGCCCTTAAATTCTTGAGACTTAAAAATAACACCCCACAAAAATCCAAGGCACTCACATCTAAATTGCAGCATCACTTTAATGATTGTACTGCAGCATCTCATCAGTATTGGTATAAGTTATAGTAGGACAAATTAAGCTAAGTATGCATACTAAAAGATGTGTGTTTAACACGTTTCTCTCTTTTTATTATATTTTTTGTTATTTGAGTCACATATCCAATTATAAGATACCTGTAATAGAATATCAATAATAATTTTAAGCTCTCCTCCACATACTGCACAGGAGGTGCCTTCTGCTGGGCTAATGACTAACCAGTTGGGTCTGGTATGCATTGCTACTACTGATATGCATTGATTCTTAGATGATTACTCATATATTGGGATTCCTTGTCTTGCATAAACTTGATTTTGAGGGAAAAAGCACAAGACAGAACTGGTGGCGTGCTAGCTGGGGGAGGGCATGGTGGAATCGATGCACAGAGCACACACCTTCATGTCTTGCATGGAAAAGGCCTAGAATGACGTGGCCTGGAGTGCAAGAAAAATTCTTCTGTGGGCTTTGAGGAGTTTGCTGCTGACTGCCACTATTTTTGTCATTTTTCTAAAAGCTAAGATTGCATAAATGACTCCAGAAATTATTTAGAACAGAGACCAAAAAGTTCTGCCAGTTGTCCTATTTAAATTGCAGGATTCCTATAGTAATGCCCACCCAAGAAAACATTATTTGATTCTTTTTTGGAACACAAGGTCAGATTATTTCTTACTATGCCTTTTTTAATGGTGTGTTACCTGATGCTCTGTCTGTGCAGAACTGGCTGCTCTGATATTTGGGCATTTATGTCAGAGCCAAAACTTGCATGACATGAAGACTAATTATGACAGTAAAGTTTAGTAGACTTTCTGATAGCAGTTTTCTTCTTTTGTTCCCTGGGAAATAGATGTGCTTATACATTTGAGTGAGCTTTTAGATTCTTGCACCTTCTCAATTTTTTTTCTATAACTGTTGACATGAATTTAGAAAATAAAGTACTGAAAGGTTTTAATGAGTTTCTCACCAGCACTATATGAAAGCTCTTATAAGGCATATTTTTGCTGGAAAAATACAACTGCAAGTTGATATTTCTGAAAGGTAAGCAGAGCATTCTGTCAGTAGTGTTGGCAATAACTACTTCAATTTAAATGGTCCCTTTGTTCTTTCTGGATAGTGGCTGTTAATGGCTTAAAGCACATAAAAGATGCTGTCAATGCACAAATAGATAATGATTTATTGCATTTTTAGTGGGCATAGTTCCAAATAGAAGAGGCATAGTGGCTACGTCTGCTTAGTCCTTGTTAAACATATCCATGATGCCTAATATGACGTTATGTAATTCTTGTTTACTGCCAGGAAAGTGGCATTTCAGATACTGTTCCTTAAGAGCAGGAGTAGTAAACAAAGTGATGATGATTGTCTCCTCTAATGTCTTAATTTATGTTGTTCTAAATGTAGGGTGCAATTAATACTGTATTCCACAAAGGGTAAAAGCATAGACCCATATGTTTTAAAGGCTAAAAATAGTTAGGCTGCTTTCTTCTTAAAAAAAGAGAGCGTGAGAGAAAGCAAGAGAGAGAGGCAGATATCACTTAAATGCTGACGTCTACGAGGAACTTGAGCCTACTTAAAATTGTTGTGTCAAAGTGTCTAATGAGGCCCTCCAAACATGTTTACTCTACTTACTCTGGGTATGCAGAGATTTATTTCTGATCTTGAGCTCAACATATTAACTGTTGCAGGTACTCATCAAATAAGCATAGCCCAGTCATCTGCCAAGGATATAAAAGAAACGTAGTTGTTATTTCTGAAATACTTCTATTCATTGAGGAAATACTCTGATAAATAGTGCTTTACATTAGAGGCTTGTTTCCTTCAGTCAGTCCAATTACTTATCTAACATACACTCAGATGTATATAATCTCAAATATAACCTTGATTTAGGTCCAGATCCAAACTCTGTGGAAATCAAATGTAAGAATTTCCTTTTAACTTAGGACCTGACATGGAGTCATGCACTTGACGCTTAACTTCATCTTTAACTCTCTTGAAACTACCCACCCGGTCTCAGGTAACCATTGGAATCTTATAAATAGCCCAATAGTACCTTTATTTGTTTAGGTTTTTAATCATACACTTTAAATTCTGTGCCCTTTAGAAATCTAACTTTTAATTGAATAAAGCTGTTGCCATTTTCCAAGACACTGGCAGATCAATAACCATTAGGCTCTTTGTTTAAGTGAAGCCTTGCATCCTGGAGTTTACCTTGTATGCACTTGCTGGCTGCTTATCTTGACTATGCATGTTTCCCATAAAAAGAAATTGAGCACCGTTGATTGAGTGGAGCAGTTTGCAAGGTCTTGGCATAGTTGTTAATGACTTGAGAGCTTATAAGTAAAAGAGAACCGAAGGCTTAGTTTGAAGGGCTATAGTTATATCTTGGTATTCCTTTACAAAAAGTGCAGGGCTGTGTGAAAGAAGTATTTTCGTTTGTCGTAGCTATCTGTGATGAAAAGGTAAAAACATCTAGCATACCTACCTACACAAGCTGATTTAAATGTAGATCATTTTAGTATGTTACGATAAGGCTTATTTTGGTTTTTTTCTGAATATTCAAGTTTTGTAGTGACAAATTTCACAGCTATTTTTAGTAAGAATAATGACATAAGACGACCATATCTCCAGTTAGCATAAATTGTCATATCTGTTGACTTTTATTCAGCTGCAATACTATATACTAATTGAAGATCTGACACATAGCTTTGTATAGATAAATAAAAATTCTGTTTAGAAGATGGAACTTGCCATAGATAAGCAAAAACAACACTGGGAACAGACAATAGGAAAATGCCATTTAATCATACAAGCTTCTGGTAACTGCATTTTATGGCAGTGGAGGTTATTAATGCTCAGATCATCTAATCTTACTGCAAATTGATATGACTTTCATATTTGACATTTTTATTCTTATAAGTAAAATCTAAGCCCTAGGTTGCAGTTCCCTTTTTCAGGGTTAAGAAAAGCTGTTTTTAATTCCATGATATGTTTTCTTTATACAAAACTATTGCAAGTTTTATTGAAGATTTTAAATCTTAAAATATTGTAGACTGTTGTGTATTGACACGAGGGAGATGATTGTAGGATAATCTTTTGTAAACCAAACATGATCATAGCATAATCTTCCCTCCCAATGTAAAAATATTTCTTATCCCTCCCTATGAAAAAAGACAAAAACAAATGGAGAAACTGACTGTACGGAGGAAACAGCAAAACTAAAAACTTGTAAAATACTCTCATAGTGCAAGCAAGGTTTTCCTCTGATTTTTTTTGTAATTAAAGTACTTTTAAGAATTGCCGACGATTAATGGTAAGAAAAAAAAAAAAAAAAATTAAAGGAGAATAATTTTAAGGATGACAGCATCTCTCATTTAAAAAAAAAAAATCCATCCAAACTGTTGAGTAAAATCTGCACTGACTCACTGCTACTCAAAGCTTTGTAATTGCACATGTGGAGAAGATGTTTTACAGTTGACACATTTCCTTGTTCTTATCTGTGAGATATATCATACACAGATTCTTTCTGTTAGAGGTCATAACTCTACTTAAAGCATTTTAAGAGTATTTAACTTTGTGTTTGATGCAAATATCTAATTGATTCTATTGCATGAGTGTTTGGGGTTTTTTAAAATTTGTTGTGTCTGTGTATTGTGAAGTTGATGTTAACATGGTTCCCCCCTTCCACCTCCCCTTCCTTCCTGTACTAACAAAGGCATATCGATATAAAAACTGCTTGGAGTAGCTTGAGTGATCTTAATCTCCCACAGACACATAGGGTGGACATAGTGCATGCAGTTTTTGACCATGCTAAAATTGATAGAAATGTTCCAATGTACCCTTGAACTGTGTTTTCAGTCACATATATTTTGAACTCTCAGGTTTGTTATACTATGCTGGCCATGGCTACGAAAACTATGGGAACAGTTTCATGGTTCCTATTGATGCTCCAAATCCCTACCGATCTGCAAACTGTCTGTGTGTGCAGAACATCCTCAAACTAATGCAGGAAAAAGAGACGGGACTTAATGTATTCCTACTGGATATGTGTCGGAAAAGGTACATCTCATAATTCATGAATAGTGAGAACTGACATTAGATGTTTGAGGGATGTTTTTGCTTCACGGTAGAGGGAGAGGGTATAATGACTGTAGTTTTGGGAACCAACTGTGAAGTTCAGTTTATTCACTGTAGCAACAGATTAAAACTGAGCCTATTTTAAAAATGAACAAATAAAACTGAACAGTCACTTTGAGAAATAGCAAGGGATCTTGAGAGAGAAAGCTGGACTTCACACTGAGGAGGAATCTTTAGTCTAGGCTGAGAATTCACTGTACTTGTGAATTCACGTTCAGCTTGTGAATTCATGTTCAACTCGTGAAGTTCATAGTTCTGAGAATTCACAGCCTGCACCTGAATGCTTTTAAAGTCAACTGTGGAGTCATTCATAAACTTACTTTGCCTTTGGCCTTGGATGGAAATGTGAAGCTGGCGATTAGACTTTCTGTTTCCATGGGCAGATATTTGCCTCTTGATTTGAATGACATTTATTTCTTCTTTTTTTGTTGTTGTTTAAAAGTTATAAAGCGTCAGTCTTATTAGATAAAAGTGAAATTAGGCATCTTAAAAATGAAAAATGCCCTTTTTCCCTTGCATCATTAACCATCTTCATCATTACAGGGAGGAAGGAGAATCCATATGATCAAAGGCATGTTAATTTGACAGAAGGGCTCAAGTGAAGTGCTTATTTTAGAACTATTCAGAGGCATGGATTTCATGGACTGCTTTTATGCTAGGGATGTTGTATCTTTATTTAGAGCTTAAAAATCAACTGGTTTATCAGATTTTTCTAAACAAAGTACTATTTTTCTTTGCATGTTAAGAGACTACTATGCCCGATTAAACTTGCACTTGAAATCAGCTCTTCAGTCAGCACTTCTGCAAATTGGTATCTAAGGAATGTTTCATAATAGAAAATTGCTAGTGCTTTAGTGTTAGTAGAGCCTCTAAACTTCACTGCTAATGTAACGCCAGTGACCAATTCAGCTTCACAATCTGCTGTCCAAATAGAAAATACTGCTGCATAAGCATCATGTTAACTATGCAGACACCATGTTTTGAAAATAAATAAATAAAATAAAAAAAATCATATAGTTTTTGTTATAACCTAAAATGGCTAGTTATCAGAAATCATTTTTTAAGATATTGTAGCCAAACTCTATATTGGTTAATATAGCATGCCCTCATTTGGGTAATGCGTGATATCTGATTGTGTCTTTACATTGTCTTCGTGAAGAGCGTTGATGATGCTGATTTTTATCTTTTAGCAGTCAGGATTCATTCCAGAATTGTAGGAGAGAAAAAAATTAATGTTTCTGAACTATGCTGTTTCGGTATTTTGAACAACTGTAGAGTTTGTTACCATTACTAGTTCTCAAATTATTATTTTACTTTTTTGTGTTTCCATTTATTGCAGGAATGAATATGATGACACAATTCTTATTTTAGATGCTCTGAAGGTTACGGCTAACATTGTTTTTGGATATGCAACGTAAGGAAATTTTTCTTCTGCTATGCCATAGAGGTTTTGAAGCCAGAAGTGACCACTGAGATTGTATAGCTGATCTTCTACAGAAAAATACCAACTGTGGTGTTAAAGGAACAGTAATTTATATCCATATCTGTGTCCTCATACTATCTTTTTTACTTCATTCTTTGAATCATTCCACAGTCAACTGACTGTGGAAATGCATATGTAATGATTCCCCGTATTTAACGTTCCAATTCAGATATAGGGTAATGCCAGTGAGAGAACTGCATTCAGCAAACCAGAAACCGCTGGACGGTGTTCCTGATCTTTTTCTGATGGTCACTTGTAGGAGTGCTCTACTCATCTAAGTATTATTTATTAGAGATGAAAAAAACGCAGAGAAGAAAAAAGCAAATTTTACCCTCAGACCCATAATGTTCTGTTTCTTTGTGCTGATGGGGAAGGGAGAGTTATGTCCTGTGTGTTCCTAATGGTACTTGCTGCACTGTGAGCTTGTACAGAAGGTCAAGTACTGCGGAGCAGTTGATGAACTATAACCTACGTGCTGTACCCTCTTCGGTCATGTGTCTCCTCTGTTAATGCAAGCTAAATTTCTAGAAAAAAAAAGTGTTAGAAATAGAAATTAATGAATTATTGGGGGAGTAGCATATGGATTGGCCCCTGTGTTTCTTATTCTAGGTGTAAAGAATAAAGTTTCAATTGCAGTTGAAACTATTTGAAGAGGTTACTTAAGCAGAAAGCTAAATAACCTCTCTCTGTCAGTTTTCAAGTCAAGTGCACAAGCTGTTGAATAGAAGTAGTCAAGAGCTTTAATGAAGTCTTCTATGAGAAATTTAAGCTCCTCATATAAACAGTTTTACATCAGCTCTGGTCTGTGGCTTGATTGTAAGTGAAATCTTCCCAGAATGAGTTGCTTGCAAATGAACATGAAGGGCAGGTTGGCCTTAGACACAACCTGGTTTTCAAATTGTAGGGTTTCTTTCCCCCATTCCCAAAATAACTTTACTCTTGTCCTCATGTTGATCTTAATCATGCAGATGTTTCAGTGTGTTTTTCCTTTTCTGATATTGATGATCTCATAGGTGCCAAGGAGCAGAAGCTTTTGAAATTCAGCAGTCAGGGTTGGCCAATGGAATCTTCATGAAGTTCTTGAAGGACCGTTTGTTAGAAGACAAGAAGATTACTGTACTGCTTGATGAGGTTGCAGAAGGTAAACTCCAGCTTACGGCACTAACAGTCTTCTCAGCCTGCATTACTAAAAACTTCTTTGCTTACATGTCATTTTTCTCATGGTGAATGTGTTACACTACTTCAAGCTCTTGTTGCATTTTGTTAAAATAGCAGCTTTTATCAAGAAGCAGGTGCTACTAGGCACCATGATATTATAAAGGGATTTGAGCTGCTTTAATAGTTATCAATTTTATACTCTCCTTTTTAATGAACCTTATTTGTTCTGAGTGTCTTTCTGCATGCAACTTTGAATTGTCCATTGTTGTGGTTTAACCTCAGTCAGCAACTGAGTATCACGCAGCTGCTCGCTCAGTGTCCCGTCCGTCCGTCCGTTCCCC
>NW_008794883.1:800618-823594 GCF_000699145.1 Aptenodytes forsteri | reverse complement strand
ATAATAATAATGTAATAATAATAATAATATACAAAGCAAGTGATGCACAGTGCAATTGCTCACCACCCGCCGACCGATGCCCACCCAGTCCCCAAGCAGCGGCCCCCCCGGCCAGCTTCCCCCAGTTTATGTACTGAGCATGACGTCCCATGGTATGGAATGTCCCTTTGGCCAGTTTGGGTCAGCTGTCCTGGCTGTGCCCCCTCCCAGCTTCTTGTGCACCTCCAGCCTTCTCAGTTGGTAGAGCATGGGAAACTGAAAAGTCCTTGACTAGTGTAAGCACTGCTCAGCAACAACTAAAACATCGGTGTGTTATCAACATTGTTCTCATCCTAAATCCAAACCACAGCACTGTACCAGCTACTAAGAAGGAAATTAACTCTATCCCTGCCGAAACCAGGACATCCATCCACAGAAATTACTCTTCTGTCTTGTGGTGTCAGCTGCTAGTGGTAGTCCAGTCGCTTCCACGTTCGTTTAAACTGAGTCCTACCTACCTCAGAGTGCTATAGCGATGATAATTATTTGCTCTCTATCAAAGGGTGTAAGTGCACTATAAAGGGCAATCCACTGTTTTAATATGTCTGGTTCAGTAATTAATTGTCTTTTATAATTGATGGAAGAAGTGCTAAAGTGAAAACTGCTGAGGGAAAATGTATTGCTTCTGTGTAAACATTTGCTCAAAACATAGGATAATAGATACAGCCATTAACAAAGAGCTGTCTGTGTAAGATTCTGTTATTTGTACATAATGTACGGAATCAGCCAAGTTCTGCTGTGGTGTCCAGTGTACTTAGTGCAACTGCAGGTCTCAGGATTTTGCCCAGTCTGTCTTTTGATAGGGATCCAAAAAGCAGAAAAAAATCCAAGAGGATCCTAAATGCATGGTAAAGTTCTGCTGTCAACTGGTCAGACTGTTGAAAATGAAATGCAAAGATTAAACCAACGGAGCTTGTGTCAGTGCTCTACTGAGGAAAGGGAAAAGATTATTGGTTGACTAGCTGAAATATAAGCATGGAATTTATGTCAAATTGATGGCAATAGGAATCCAGCATACCCCCAGAATGTAAACTGAAATGTGATGGGTCTTGGGTTACCGTTTGCTTGTTTGTCTGGTATATATTCTCATATATATTCTCTGTCTTTTTGCTTATAGTTAGTGTGCTGTTTGACTAGATCCCATAAAACAAACTTACCATTCTGTATTTTCAGCCTTACCTATTAAACTTTCCATGAAGTTTCTGTGAAAAGTTAAATAAAATTTCAGATCTCAGAATTATCCTGAAGAAATAGGATCTGCAGAGGCTAAAACTGAAATTATTATTCCAAAGCCTAGGGCTGAAATTGATTGATGATTTTTTTTTTTTTTTTACAAGGCGATGTGTTTTTCTTCTTTTGCCAGCTGTAGTCAAGCAGAGTGCTTTTTGCATTAAGATTTGTGCTTTTTATTTGCTTACAGTGCTACTCAATTTTGCCATTACCTAAATACAAAGGAAGAATTTGAGGACTTGCTGTCCTCTCATTTGCAGCTAGCTATAGCTGTGTTTCCTTTGAAAGCCTGGCAGAAGCTCTGATAAAGCTCCTCCTGCTGGATGCTCACCAGCTGCTGTATTTAGGCCCAAATTCATTAAGCCATTGTTCCTGAAACGCTGTTTTGAAGCAGGCCCAAATATCTTCCCTTTCCTTCATCTTTCTTGCCTTCTGGGACATTCTGACTGTTACTGTTTTGTGAAAAGAGAACCCTGTAATCCACTCATCCTAGCTTCAATACTATGTCTGTAGTTTATGTATATAGTACGTCTTTAGTTTTTATCCCGCATTCTCCCATTGTCAGCCTGTTCAAAGCAGGAGTAGGAGTAGAACAGACACCCACTTGTATTCTGCAATGGTCACAGACCAATCAGTCTTTCAACTTGCATAAGAAGTTTACAAATTTTATAATGAACAAATACCCAAAAATATTTTTACTCTCTTCTTCCCCTCATCCTTTTTGTCATTGCTTTTGGGTGTTCTTAAGTGGGTTAGTATTCTCTGAGATTTCTCTCTCCTCTTCCCCCCACCTTCGTGGCTTCTCCATAAGAACATGTCACAATTCTGCTGGCACCCATTTTCCTTACACTTCCCCAAATGTCCTGTAAAATACGACTGACTCTTATTGTTTTGTCTGTACTGCCAGGTTAATGTCACATACTGTAGATGTTCTGACATGTGACCTATTACTTATCTCATTCTTGAACTCAGAGTGGAGAGAAAGATTGATTTGTCAGGTAACATGACAACGATTGTTGTCAGTATTACCAGATATTGGGTGTTTTGTTGTCAGTATTACCCGATATTGGGTGTTAGTGAGTACATTGGTGCACTGATGACACTTGAAAATGTTCTAAAGGAGTGTTCACGTTAAGTGTTCCACGTAAATAGCCTTCATTATTTCATTTTTTTATGAACTCGTAAATGGAAATTTTCCAGGATTTTTTTAATTCACTTTGCAGGCCATAGGTTTTGAGTTTCTGCATGCAGCAAAACTATCTGAAAATGTCACCTTTAAATGTAATTGAACTAAATATAGGGAGACCCTAATAAATTGGAGTAAGTTTGAATTGCAGACTGGTTAAAGTTGGAAAGGACCTCTGGAGGTTGTCAAGTCCAACCCTGTTGCTCAAAGTAGAGTAAACTAGAGATGGTTGCTCACGACCTTGTCCATGTGCATTTTGAACGTCTCCAAGGATGAAGACTCCACAGTCTCCCTGCACAACCTGTCCCAGTGTTTGATCACGCTTAGAGTAAAAAGTTGTTTCTTATGGTTAAGTGGAATTTTCTCTATTTCAGTTCACATCTGCTTCCTCTTGTACTGTCACACTTGACTGAGAAGAGTCTGGCTCTGTCTGTTTTACTTTCCCTCATCAACTATTTATACATATTGATAAGAAGTCCCCTGAGCCACGTTCTCTCCAGTCTAAACAGTCTCAGCACGCTCAGCATCTACTCATACAAAAGATGCTTCAGTTCCCTCATACTCTCTCATATGAGAGGTGTTCCAGGCCCCTCATCTCTGTGACCCTTCACTGCACTCTCTCCAGTATTTACATGTTGTTCTTCTACTGGTGAGCCCAGCACTGGACCCAGCACTCCAGATGTGGCCTCGCCAGTGCTGACAAGAGAGGAAGGATCACCTCTCTTGGCCTGCTGGCAATGGTATTCCTGTTGGCTGCCTTTGCCACAAGAATGCATTGCTAGCTCGGTCAGTGTGGTGTCCACCAGGTCCCCAAGGTCCTTCTCTGCAGAGCTGCTTTCTAGTGAGTCAGTCCCCTTTCTGTACTGGTGCATGGGGTTATTCCTGCCCAGGTGCAGGACTCAGTGTTTCCCATTGTTGAACTGCATGAGATTCCTCTCTGCCCAATTCTACAGCCTGTACAGGTCCCTCTGAATGGCAGTACAACCCTCCGGTGTATCAGCCACTCCTCTCAATTTTTAATCATCTGCAAACTTGCTGAGGGTGCACTCTGTCCTGTCATCCAGGTCATTAGTGATGATGATAAATAAACAATATTGGCCCCTTTATTGACCCCTAAAATACTCCACTTGCCTCCAATTCTTTAGAAATCCCCTCCAATGGTATTATTCACATTCTTGAAATTAGTCACTTTAATTAGGACCTTATTGATTCAGAGGTGTGATATTGCTTGAACTGGTTTTGAAAAATGTGAGCACGTTGACTAGGACACATGCAAAACCCTCAGGATTCTCTGCAGGCATCTGGCATGCTGTTTTAGCCTTAAGTGAATGAATAGCTGAGCAATGAATACTTCTGAAACTGCAAGTTTTTATGGAAGTACCAACACTGGCATAACCATAGCAACCAGACAACATTGCAGTGATGTACTTAATTTAATTAGAATTTCAGCAGCATTGATTTTGAGAGAAACTATATGCATCTTATTTTTAGATATGGGCAAGTGTCACCTTACCAAAGGCAAGCAAGCTTTGGAGATCCGCAGCAGTTTGTCTGAGAAAAGGGCATTAACTGATCCCATTCAACAAACCGTATCTTCTGCAGAGTCTCTGGCGCGGAACTTACAGTGGGCCAAAGCTCATGGTATAGTACAGTCTACTTTTAGATGATCCTACTGGCACGATGGGAAAAATAAGAGGATGTCCTTCCTTAATAATCTCTAGTCTGTGGGTTGTGATATTGAACAGAAATGGAAGAAATTCAAGTTCATATCGAATTTTCATTAGTGTGTTCAGATCTTGGAAATATTTGTGTTGGGGTTTACCTATACATGAGATTATAATGAACAAGGTGACATGCAGAATTCATCCTGAGTAAGTATATTTAAGATGACTCAAACACTATAGGGGAGACTTAGATGATGCCTGCCTCCTGGAATAATCTCTTAGTAATCTGTTTGTGTCTAACAATGACACTTTTAAGACATCATTAATCTCATTCTAAAGTCATTGCCTAAAATAGCCACGTGAGCTGTATGGTAAAAGTGCATGATGAAAAGGAGTTTTCAATGTATATAACTAAGAAAACTAAAATAAGGGTGAAATCAGTTCCAGGCTTTCTAGACTTCTTTTAAGAAGGGTAGTGGGGTTTAAGACCTTTTTATCTTTTTCACCTAAATATGTTGCAGTACATTTTAAAATTTCTTTGACAGATTGGGCAGAGGGTCACGGGTGGCATTTTCAAGACAACTAGTCGTGTAGGCAGACTCTTTCACAGATGTAGATTTTTATTTGTGGAATCAAGCCCTTAATTCTTGTTTGTTAAATGATTGAAATGCAAGACAAAAATTATAAACACATAATGTTATCTTATGGTTTATTTGTTTTAAGCCATGCATAGAAGAGAATGTGTTTGGAATTTGGGAAGAGAATAACCTTTATATTTGCATAAAGGTGTGTCTATGATAATGTTAAATAATCCACTTCCAGTAGGAGTAGAAAAATCAGTACAAAGCATACAGACACAGAATGATGTCATTGACCCTTGAGCACTTTTAGATATATTCCTATGGATTGCGAAAGATCCGAAATATAAAGAAGAAAAATGCTGCGGGCTAGAATGTGTGCATAGCCTGTGAAAGGAAAAAAATGAACCTGAAACTTGTTCTGCTATCAAATTCAAAGGTTTTTATAATGCTATAGCTGTGTGTCCTATATATTGGATATATACCATATTAACCTTTCTGGTTTGATTACAGATACGTAAACAAATTCTTGGGTCAGTAAGCTATATCCCAGTTACGGTAAATGTTGCCTTGCTAGTTGCACAGAGTTTGGAAAGAAACCTGCAAAGCAGAAGTTGAGTCAGCTCTCTCTGGCAGTGTCTGCCAGTTACTGTGTGATACTAGCAGACAGTATTGCTGCCTGGTTAGCTTCTAACCTGGTTTGCTTCAGTATAAATATGTAAGTGATAGGTAGAGGGAGGGCAGGAGGAAGAGGTCTATACCTTTTAAAACTTTTGAATTAAAAAAAAAAAAAATAAAAAATAGAAAATACGTATGCTAAGTTTTATTTAGAATGTAATGATGTGTTATTTATTTGCAGAGCTTCCAGAAAGTATGTATCTTGAATTCAAATGTGGTGTTCAGATTCAGTTGGGGTTTGCAGCTGAGTTTTCCAATGTCATGATAATCTACACGCGAATAGTAAAGAAGCCACCTGAAATAGTAGTTTGCAGAGCCTACGTTACAGACTTCGCACTCGTAAGTGCTTCCTATTGGTGTCTCGGTGATCTCCCTCCACTGAAGTTGAAAACTGTCTGGTCTGTCCATGTCAAACTGCATCTTTTGTAACAAAATGGGTCTAAACTGTTGAAATCAGGTGCTTACGTGTGTGTGTCTGTACAGACACACACTTACTTTTTTTTTAATGCATATTTTTAATATATATAAAAATACATTAAAATGAATCTGCGGTCATCTCTTTCAAAGTCTCCTTTGTTTTTCATTTTCTAATATCAAGTATTTGTTACATTTAATTGAAGATGTTAAATGTCAGTAGCTCCTATGTGAGCTGAGGACATCTACCTTGCAGGACAAGGTTTCTTAGGCTTTAGTTTTACAGTTCTGTGCACCTGGGTGATCCTGTCCAGTTCCATTGATGTTACTCAGCTGATCACAGTAAAGTGAAGGATACGAGTAAAACAGAAGGCTCCTTGGGGCAAAAACCCTTCTTTTCTGATGTCAATGAAAGAGGACATGGAGCAGAAAACCTTTTTAGATAGAACGAACAGGACACTTCTGATGCTTTATGAATAAAATATTTGAGTTAATGTGCATAATAAATACATGTATTTTTAGCCCACAGAATTAGTGTTGTAATACTGTACTTCATAGCAGAAGTTAGGTAAAAAAGAGCAACCCTGAAGCAAGCACATCAAGTTTGACAGGAACCATCAGCAAAAGAGGGTAACCTCAAATGTAACCCCTTCTGCCTGTGACTAACAGTGATTTCAACAGCCTTTGCAAGTAATCCAAGATTGATGTTTTCTTTCTTTTTAAGAAGAAAATGCTGACTTTATAAAAAGAAATACTGCTAAATATTTTATGATCTACAAATTCTGTACCTTCAATTAAGTTTTCATTTTTTTCTTGCAACAGGACCTGGATGTGGATCCTAAAGAGGCCAATAAAGGAACTCCTGAGGAAACCGGAAGCTATTTAGTATCAAAGGACCTTCCCAAACACTGCCTCTACACCAGGCTAAGTTCACTGCAAAAACTAAGGGTTAATATATATTATTCCCCACAAGTTTGTTCAGATAATTTAGATTAATCATATTGCTTTGCAGTTCTGTTGAGGTAGCTGTGTATTGTCTATATAATAAGTAATATGTTCTTTGGAGGGAAAAAATTGCTAATAGCACAATTTAGTGACTTTAGTTTTTAGATAAAAGCCAGGGAATCAATGCATATGCAGGACTGATACCGTCGTGCAAGGAACTTGGTATTTTCTAGGCCCGTACTGAACTTTGACAAGATGATTATTTTTGTGAAGATCAGCTATTGCACACTGTGGGGATGTTCCTATTCCCTATAGTACAAGAATGTGACCTGAAGCAGAGCTGCATCTTACAAAGTCATTAGTAGGAGATGAAAATGTTACCTATCATCTCCTTCCATTCCAACCTGTGCTCTTGGGCATGCAGTTTTTGAAAGGTTCTCACTTCAACATACTGCGGCACTGTTAAGTTTATCTCTGTATCTTTGTGTCATGAACTTCTGTGCTGGGCATCGCTTGGTACCTCTTCTTCAGTGCTTTTGGCAGCTGGTGTTAATATAAGTGCTTCTAGAAATAAATACTATCAGGTAAGCAAGTATTAACCAAAAGAGGTCCTCACTAAACAAGTGTTGCCTAATATGGGTCTTTAGCTCCTAAAAAGGTTAGTCTCCTTCTCCAGTAGATTATGACTCTTCAAGTGCTTCCTATATTGTTTATTTGGGGAGGAAGCATAACTGTTTTTTTCTTTTTATTCCCCCCCCCCCCCCCCCCTTTCCTTTTTTGCAGGAGCACTTGATCTTCACTGTGTGCTTGCACTATGAGTATCCAGGAATAGAAGATACAATGGATGAAAGAAAGGAAGTTAATGTTGGCAAGCCCCTTATTGCTAAATTAGGCCTTCATCATGGATTCAAAAATAACTGTCTCCAGACTTGTTGTGTGGCTAATAATCCTTTTCATCATCAAATAGAATCAAGTCCAGTGGCAACTAAATACTATGTCCCTAGTCATTGCCAACCAAATTCCTGTCCAGGCGTTTACCATCCAAACTGTATTTGCTCAGACAACATCAGACAACCAGAGACATGTTCTTGCAATGGGACTTCAAGGATATTAGCTTCAAGACATGAAGTACGGAATTACTCACCCCCTGTGGAAAAGAGTAATGTACCAGTAGAGACCACTGATGATACTGTTGAACTGGAATTCCTTCTCTCTGACAACCTCAGATTCTCTAAACAGCAGTAGCTGTGATGTGTTCGGAATAGACCACAGTATCATTCTTGAATAGGGGACCTTCCACACTGCTTATCCGTCTCCTGGAGTTTGGGGGCTTCCGGACAAAGGGATTGGAGAGTCTAGAGGTGGTACTGGGAATGAGGTTGTGATGAAAATTTTTCAGATCCAAAGAGACAAAACTGGACTGATACATTTAGGAATGAAAAAGGCGTGGGTTTTTGTTTGGTTTTTTTTTTTTTTTTCCTCCTACCATTTGACATTTGATACAGGGAAAAACCTGAACTCCTCAGAGTTTCCTATTCCATTGTCTGGCAATCAAGCAGCTAACAAACAGAGGCAATCATGCATTTCTGGGAGGAAGCTAACTATTTCTGTTAGGGGATTAATGCATAAAAGCCTGGCTGTGGTGTCAAAGTTTCTCTTGAGATAGTAAAGCCTTGGATCTTCCCAGCTACTTCTCCAGTACCAACTGGAGTTGTAAGATTTACTGTAGATGTATGTTTCATATCTGTTTTCACAGAGAGGAATTGCTCATCGCTCCTGCTATATAAAAACAAGATAAACATGTATAGCTGTCAGAGGAAAAAATGTTGACAGAATTAAGCAGGAAAATGAATTTCCATGTCCTCTATGATTTAACATGATTTTAAAAAATCCATTAGCCCCAAAATGATAAATACACCTTTCTCTCTTCCATCTTTCTGTTTCAGTTGTTCAATATCCAGGGATTTCTTTTTACATACTGCATTAAAATAAGGTTTTATGTGTTTATATATGTTGTAACAGCCTCCTACTGAGTATATGACACATAATGTAAATGAACTGAGCAAAGAGGGAGCTTTTACAGAAGTGAAGATGTGTTTTAATACAGTGTTTTAATATTCCAGTGTTAAGAATATGTCTCCTTCAAGCTTTTCAGTTTTTTTCCTTCCTCATGTATGTATTAGGATTGGTCACTGACATTCCAGTCCCTTGGATGTAGCTAATAATCAGCTCCGACTGCATTCTCCTCTCTCATGGTCAAATGTCCAATGTCTGGCAGCAACTGACAGATGGATGAAGAACTGTGCAAGGAAAATAAAATCTGAACTGAGCTAGTAAACTAACATTATCACTTTTTTCTTTCTTTTTTTTTTTTTTAAGAGAACTAGATTGCAAATCATGAGAGGGAGCAAAGTCACAGATTCATACTGTGGTGGATTGTTCTTATTATGATAATCTTTCTCTTATGTAACATACAAGACTTTTACTGATCTTATTTCTGGAAAGGTGGTCTTTTCATGTTCTGCAAGAACTGTAAATGGAAATATGAGGAAAAAGTGCCTGTTCATAGCAAGCAAAGTATTGTATAGTTAGTCACTCAGTAAGACATGCTGAAGGCTAAAAATGAATGGGCAAGATAAGTGAAAACTTTGGGGTTCTTCAGGCTGAAGTACCAGGATGGTGTTCCTGAACACCAGCCATTGCTTTTCTGTGGTGATTTTAAACAAACAAACAAACCCCTACTCAGTTGTTTTCCAAGCCAAATGAACTTATATTCATTCAAATAAAAATGCTAACAGTCTACCCTAAAACTGTGAAAATCCAAAATAAAGATTCCAGCACACACAAACTTATAAAAGATAAAGCAACTTTAAATGCAGTCTGCCAAAGGTGAGGGACGCTTGCTTCATGTCACAACCTGACTCTTCGTATATAGCCCTACGTGTGTGCATTTGCTCCGGAGCTCAAAGGTGGAGTTCATCTCTCTATAAACTAGTCTTCTAGGTCCTTTAGCTTCTGAACCCCAGAATCTCACTATTAGAGGTGGAGGCATAGGCACCTTCAGAAGACAGTTGATCCTCTACTAAAAGGCAAATGAGCTACTTTCATATAATGCTTTATTGCTTTGTTGACCAAAGGGAACAGATAGACCTAGCTTGGGCTAGGTGCCAAACCTTTTAGACATTGCAAAATTTTTTGATCTGTCTTTGGGAAAGGGCAATTTTGCTCACTAAACTGTTTTGCATATTTGGATTGAATAGTTTGGTCAAAAACACACCAATTTTTTTAATGTTTGGTTTTGTTTCAAAATACTGAAGAATCTGTGACTTGCTTATGTGTATCTGGGGACAAGTGTGAGAACACTGAATAGGTTTTATTAGGTCTTAAAAAGTCTTGATGCTTTGAAAGCATGAAAATATCGGGGTGTGAGGTAATTAAAATTCAAGGGAATTTTCAGATATGGGTAGTAGCCTGTCCTGCCCAGGTAATATTGATAAGCAGTATTGCTTTAATTAAGATCCCCATCATGAAATAGTTTTTTACTTTAGAAAAATTATCATAGTGCTTTTCATTAAGTATGTAGCAAAAAATTGAAATAACTGAATCTCATTGACATGGTTGACAAACCAGTTTAAATCTCCAGTTGAGATCCACCCTTCTGGTGGGATCTGGTAGTCTTACAACGTTGGCTGGATGCTGAGGGAGGTGCTGTACATGTGGTCATAACAAGTTTCAGATGGGAATGTTAACGCATCATTAACTACATCTGTTGATCTTCAAATTCATCTGTGCTGAAAGGTGGATATCTGTACATGGATTTTAATGTAGTTATTTCCAAAATGACAACCATGCTTGAAGTAATCTGCAAATGACCTTGAGTTTCTGACTTTCTCCTTTGGAGGGTATTAAATAGTGAAATATTTATTGATGAATGAGATGTACCTTTGTGTTAATTATCCTATGTAATTGACTTATAAATCAAAAATTATAGCTTGAGACATGGTCTAGTACGGTAATATTTAGCTGATACTTTGTCACAGTTTTCTAATTTGTATAAAAGCTTATTTTGTTTCTTACTCTGTAATAAACTTGTCCACAAAATGATATATCTGTGCATATGTAGTTGCTATATTCTTCTACTCCTCCCAGTTTAAAAACCCCCAAACTGTATTAAAACAATGCATATAATAAAGTAGTTTCCTTAACAAAAAAGAAGGGGAAATCTGAATCATGAGCTTCAGCTAAAGTTAAACATATCTGCACCCTGGGCCTGTACAGGTTTCTCAAACTATGCACTTAGATTTTTTTTTTTTTTTTTTGCAAGTTTATGTGCCTTCTAGCTTCTGACATCCCAACTGTACTGCTGGCTAAACCTAAATGATCCTTCTCCATCACTTCGCAAAGGTATCCAAACAAGTTTCAGTAATATTGAGACAATTTCCTTTAGAAATGTGGAAAGAGAAAGAATCCAATTATTAAACCTTAAAAGTTGTCCAGAGAAAGGCAGGGGAACTCACTGACTGTATTTGCTTGTCTATTTGCAGGTGCGCTCCATGGAGGGCTTCCAGGAGCAGCAGTGCTGATGTGTGAGTAGCTGTCTCCCGGCATGATTTAAAACTAACTGCGGGCAGTCAGCTGGGGCATTACAGTGGGGCAGCTGGTCAGCGTTCAGTGAATTTCCCGCTACTAGAGAGCTCTGACATACCTTGATTAGTTCCCAAGTTTAGTGCGTGGTCCAATGGTACACAGTCTTTGTCAGCCTAGGTAGGAACTGATTAACCTTTGAGGATCTATACCTAAGATGCTGGAATTGTAACTATATTTGAATACGGTAAAGAGAACATCACAGAACTGTAGAGATTGGAGAGGGACCTGCGCAAATCATCTGACAAAACTCTACCTGTGGCAGTAGGGCATGTGGAAGAAAACTTTATCGTTCTGAGCCTTACTTAAAAAGGGAATAGTGGATGGAAAGGCATTTTCTTACTGTATCACTGCCTTTAGGAACTGCTTTAACTGTTTTAATAATTGATGTTGAGTGAAATATTCTGGTTCTTAAGGACAAGCTGCAAGAGGCATCCATTTCCTTTGGCCCATATCCAGTAAAGCACTTTAAAAGTTCAGTATGCATAAATTAAGCCAACATTTAAATCTCTGTGAAATCAGTGGGATTAAAATACATGACTAAACCTAGGCATTTGTTAAAGCTCTCTTTGGCTTGTGATGCCCTTTCTGAACTGAAGCCTTGGGGTTTTTTTTTCCTGAAGTGCAATTGTTTGGGGATAATACTTAGTTTTTCTTGAAGTATCTGCTAGGCTAAGTTACTTATGTGTTTGTTATTTGGTTTTGGACATTGAACAGGTTTGGAAAAAAGGTTTTAAGGTGATCCAAATAAGCTCAGGCTTCTCTGGCAAAGGAAGAGTTCATATGCTTCAGAAAGGTCAATACACTTCTTCCATTTTCCCTCCCCACTCTACAGTGGGGTAATTGAAATGGAAAAAGCTGTTGTTAATGCAGCATTAAACTTCTGAGAGTGATCCTATTTCTAGCGAACAATAGGAATAGAGGAGCATGAGAGGCTTATAAAGAAAGGGCTCTCCAAAATTAATGGTTTGGGATTCATTTGGTTGTTGGTTTGGCATTTTGAATTTCACATACTTGGCCTTTGCTGACTATGTTGGCCGTGCTCTTCACCGATCTCTAGAAGACAGTGCTGGGACTTAACGGCACCAGCTGCCGCTGGCTTTGGGTACGCACCTTCTTGTGTATTTCTGTGTCATGGCAAACCATCAAAGGAGATCTGTACCGTTATAAGCAGTAAGACATTTGTATTGTCCTATATGAGCATCTTTCTCTGCCAGTCCACTTCGTTTTCTGTCTTCTCCACTTTGTACGAGTTCTGTAGGGCAGAAGATTTCTCTCTTGAGATGTTTCTTGAATAGCACTCTAAAATCATGATGCTGTTGGTAGGTTTAGTAGGAAGGATTTTACAGTTTTGCAAAAGTCTGTCCTAGTGCACTGTCAACCATTTGTCACACACTGTGGGAATGTCAGAACAGTTGTTACATCGTGAAGGCATCAGGTGGCCAGAATATCATTTTGGAACTCAAGTTGACCCTGGCTAGAAGTATTAACTGCAGTAATTCTCTGACCTGATTTTTGGCACAGCTGAGATCTGAAACCTTGTGGTAGAGATGATCAGCTGGTGTTCCTGGATTGCATCATTTGACACCAGAGGTCACAGAAACCAGTGAACTTCATACCTAATGTTGAGATTATGGGAAGACAATAGCCAAATACCATGGGTAAAGTTTTATCCTCAATTTAGTTCACATAGTGTATTGACCTAATGGAGTTTTTCAATTTCTCTTTGCCCAATATGAGACACTTATTTCTCTCTAGTAATTAGTGCCGTCTTTTGACTTGCTCAAGCCATTTCCTCTTGCAGTCCAATCAAAGCACTGTTCATACTGGATTGGAGAAATATCTTCCACAGAAATGGTATGAGTGAATTTACCTTCTATATATCTACATAAAGCTCTGCAAGCTACCTCCTCAGTAAAATAACCTTTTGTCTTGAGAGTCCTTAAACTGTCTCTCTGGCTACAGAAGACCATCTGCACTGTGTAACTCTTCACTAATAGATTTCAAGGCTGTTTTTGCTGTCTCTAGTTGTTGCATCAACTACTTTTCCTCATTCTGTCAGCTAATTAATAGCTCTGGCAGCTCTCACATACATTAAGCTTCAGGGCTATGTTCACCTTGACATATATTCCTGACTACTGTAAGTGTAATGCATTTCAGTATTACTCCTTCCTTGCACAGAATTTTAATTGTACAGAGTAAGATCTGCTCACTTTTTGGAGTGTGGCATTTTGAGGTCCAAGGTGTTTGCTATGAATTGGAGATACGTTTAGGGTATCAGGTGTGAGAGAAGGGGTTGGGAATTTTGGGGGTTTGGGGGTTTTTTTAAAAGTTTGATCATCCTTTTAGTTTAGTAATTGCAATAGCATAGGGATGGAGTAAGAACACCTCCATGTTATGGAAATTAAGCAGTTATTTAATTTCTAAAGTACCACTGCTGCAATTTAGTCATACCAGGCTGATTTTAAGAGCTAATAAGAAAAAATGCTGTCTCCCATCCTTTTTTGTTGCCACACACAGTGAACATGAGGATCCATGTGGGTGTGTGTTACCACAGCGACCAGCCTCCGCACCTGCATCTGCAGTGGATGCAGGAGGAAGTGACTAGGACTTCCCCATCCGTTCTTTAGACAGAATCATTTTAGTCATTTGCTAGCATCCTGCTTTCATTTTTCAAATGAAGCTGTTATGCAAATGACTTCACTACACATAAGATCAAACAGCTCTCAGATGTTTCCTGGGCTCTCTTATGACTTAACGTGGTGGTTAGGATTTATTTCACCTCTCTAAAGGCAAGGCAGCTTTACTTTCTGACATCCTATAGGAGGATGTATGTTGGGCATGCATGGCAGGACA
The DNA here is from genome assembly GCF_000699145.1 of Aptenodytes forsteri. Lineage (NCBI taxonomy): Eukaryota > Metazoa > Chordata > Aves > Sphenisciformes > Spheniscidae > Aptenodytes > Aptenodytes forsteri. The sequence continues at coordinate 809,360 of NW_008794883.1, read as the reverse complement.
GCACAAGTTATCCTGTGGAGGTAGGTGCCTCTCTCCTATTTGATTGCCATCAGGCAGCCTAGAGATGCCTATCTGTCTAGCCTCTACAGAGCTGAAACTGCTCAGATTAATTCCCCTCTGAATGTGCTGTTTTTCAGTGCTGTAGGTATTTAAAGTGGTCCCAGGATTCTTCTCTGTTCACATCCTGTCGTCTTCATGCCTGTCAGCTTCTCTCCTTTCTTTTCCCTTCTGTTGAATGCCAGTAGTACCCATGATACCTGCCTCACACGACGAACTGACGATTGGTCCAGAAATTTTTAAGAACTGCTTTGAGGTTGTCAGAATGTACCAAATTTGATACTTTTTTTTGTCTGTAAGAAGCACTACAGTCTTTCAAGAAGTACAGAGTAACTATAAAATATTGATTTGCTGATTCTCAAAGTTCTGTAGGTTTTGCTTTATGCCTGTCTTAGTGATATGCAGAAAACTGCTGTAGACTCTCTTTCAATGTTGCAGCTGCAAAGAAAACACTTTATTTGAAACACCCATTAGATTATAAGCTCTGCTTTTAGTAGAAATAATGGGTTCATGCCAAGCCTTTTACCTGCCCTGGCATGTAGAGAACTGCAGCTCTTTGCACACTACATTGTAATCACAGAAATGATTTGCTGGTTAAAGGTGGAGTGGGTTTTGCAGCACATAAATTGGAGGTAGGACTTGTTACACATTACAGTGGGAGACTCCCTGCTAATTTCTGTCATGCTATCTTCACTGGCATAATCCTGGTTATAACCTGGCAGCTCCCTCGTGTTAAAACACGCTTTCCTCTGATGGGATATATGGGAGCAAACCATTTGCTAGCTGTGTGCAATATAGTTTGTTTGGCTCTTCTTTTTTGAGAAGTGTTTCTTGTTCCTGTGGGGTCAGATGAGACAACTGTGAGCCCAACAGAAGTAGTTTATAAATGTCAGTGAAACCCACATTAAACTACTTTGTACTGTATGAAATATAGAAAAGAGAGAGAAAACTCTGTTTCTGTAGCCCTTCAGAAACAATGGCAACACCCAGCTGGCATAAAACCAGCGATGAACTCAGACCTGTGCCAGCTGCCACCCCTTGACCTCTCTGTTACGGCCTCTCCTCTGGAAGCTGCTCTAACCTTAGGCCTAGATCAGCAAGTCACAGCCAGCTCTCCGTGCCCCTCCTGGGCTTTTACTGAGGCAGCCTTCAGTGGTGGAGAAACGGATACTTAATACTTTCCCACTATAAATGCTGTCATGTAATGAAGGACTTTGGAGGCACAAAAATTGCAAGTGCTAGAACTCGCCCGCTTGCTGGGAGCTCGCTTTTGTCAAACACAGTGGGGGAAAAAAATGCCTGCAGAAATTGCATGGTTAACAGAGAAACATGAGTGAAATAAATACTCCTTCTAGTGCACAGAGCTAATTAAGTCATGAACTCTTTTACCTGATGAGCCAAAGTGATAAATTAAATCTCCTGGTACCACCTAAAGCCATAAATTCTAAGGATGCTTTTTGAAGAACTCTGTAGATTCTTAATAAGTTTAATGCAAAAATATTTCCATAATTTTTAAATTATATCCCTTAGTCACTGCATACTGTGTTTGTTTAAAAATATGAAGTTTATGTCCACATATATGTGATTTTCATTGTTTTAAATGGGCCTTAACACAATGCAATATTTTCTCTTAATGAAAGCATGGAAGATGTAATATGAGTTGTAGAGAAGTGTATTACAAACAACCACCGAACTCTCATCCTCCTTTCCATTGTGGTCTGGTTTTTAATTGATATCCTTTTACAGAATCCACATCTGTGCACCTAAGTTTGTTACTGCTGCCTGAGCATTCATTGATTTGGCAAGCACCAGCACCGTTCCTTTTGAGGAGCCCCAGGACACCTTTAGGTGATCTGTTTATCCACTGAGTTTCCAAGTTCTTTTTGATGTTCTTTCTTCAGCCATAACTCTTTGAGTCCAGCACACTGGGCTCACATTGCAGGGACTGCATCCAAGTTCCTGCTTGAGACTTTGTATGTCATCCTCTGTCTCTGGTGGATGTGTGAACGTCTGGCAGCACAACCCCTTGTTCTAAGGCTGACCTGGAGACAGAGTTTTATCTACGCTGCTCTGCAGTTAACAAATAGTTACAAAACTTCCTAGTCTGTTTGGCATTTAATGTTAATATTAAACTCTGCCATTTAATTTCACAATAAATGGCACTTAGAACACTCCTTTTTCCACAAGACTTGTCTGTATAAGCTTTGGCTGAAGAAGTTGTTGGCTTACAGTCTTCCTGTGTAAAGGAAGCACTTGACTGAAGTAGGTATATTCACTAAACTTTGGATCGTGGATGGATGGAAGAGGTCGCAGCTCATCTGCACCTTATTCTTTGGCATCCTCTCTCAACTGTAGTGCTGCTTTACATAAAGATAATAGATAATCAGATGTCCATTGCTTTTGATTTGGGCATATTCAGCTCAGATCTTCAGCACTAGATAATCTACAGTAAATTAAACTCTGAAATTTGTGTGGATCTGTAAGTTTCCATTCACTGGTGGTCCTCCAAACTTGGCCTCTAGCTTTGGACTGATGTTTCTAAACTGAATTTCTTGGGTTTTTGGCTTCCATTCAACTTTACAACTGTTTGTGAGGTCATTCATTCTCTGGGATGCAAAAAGATATTTCTAGAGTGCAGATTCTACTTAGCATGCAGCAGTTTTTATTTCAGTTCTCATGTGAGAAAGTTATTACTATTAAAACAGTCCCTGAAGCTATACCAATATTCAGATTCAGACTGTATTACTGAGGTTGAGACTGGTTACTTTGCTGGTTCTGAAGTTATTTATGATGAAGACAAGAGCTAGTATAAAAAAAAAACGTTTAGCAAGAAGCTTTTCTATCAAAAAGATATTTCTGCTTACAGCTATGTTCTGCCAAAAAACATATTACTTGTGATGAAAAATTGTCATTAATATCTTCAACCCAAAAGCAAATTTCTGGAAAGGGAGAGAATAGTTCAGGTTGAACAAAAAGTCTGATTCCAGTTTCCTGAGAAGACCTCCTGCCTGCAAGGAGGCTCGTGCAGCTAGGGCTTAAGGAGCTGCCCACTGAGGTTGTACTGGCCAATGAGTTCTTGTGCTGGATTTAGCTCAGTGCCCAGGATACCTAGGCTGTAGAAGGGACTTGAATGGGCGTTTTACTTGCTTACTGCTATGTTAAGTAATGATACTGTGTTCTGTAGTGTCCTTCTCTCTGGAGATGTAAAGTAAAAAGATGCTTTTGTTCCCATCGTAACAAAAATTTTGAAACTGCAGACTTTACGAAAGAAAGCTCTTGGACTCTGGTCTGCAGTGGTCTACAGCTCTGCTCTCTTCTACAGCTTGCATGGCAGAGGCCAGGAAATGGTGTCTTTTTGGAGAGCTTCTCACTTCTGCATTGCCAGCTGACGTTGCTCTTAGTCATTTGAAGTGACTGTTAATCCTAATTGACCTGTTTCTACAGCACAGAGTCCACAAGCAGAATTCCAGCAGGCAGGCTGAAATAAAGAACAGCATCAAAAAGCTTCTGCTCCTGCTCCCTCAACCCTGGGGGTCAGAGACCCTGTTGAGGTCAGAGACAAGAAACATTGAAAGTGGCCAGCATGAGGCAATTAATGCCGCTGCAACCAGTTTGCAGAGAAATTAACCGGAACGTTTTTCCTTTTGCCTGATACACTTCTTTTAAATAAGCTTTTAAAAAGACTTGTTTTATACTGTGCCTGTGAATGTATAATTTAATAGCCCATCATTCTTAAGAGTATTTGGCATTTAAACATAGAATCATAGAATCATAGAATAGTTTGGGTTGGAAGGGACCTCTAAAGGCCATCTAGTCCAACCCCCCTCCCGTGGGCAGGGACACCTTCAACTAGATCAGGTTGCTCAGAGCCCCGTCCAACCTGACCTGGAATGTTTCCAGGGATGGGGCATCCACCACCTCTCTGGGCAACCTGTGCCAGTGTTTCACCACCCTCAGTGTAAAAAATTCCTTCCTTATATCTAGTCTAAATCTACCCCCTCTTTAGTTTAAAGCCATTCCCCCTTGTCCTGTCGCAACAGGCCCTGCTAAAAAGTCTGCCGCCATCTTTTTTAGAAGCATGTCTACAAAATAAATGCAGATACAGATACCCTACATGGTTTATAAAGTAAATGGCCGCTACATGTTAGCTTAAAATATCACTCTCCATTTCACTGCATTGCAAAACTACACTTGCAGATTTTGATCCCCAAAATTGAGTTGTGTAATAAAATTTGCCTTATAGAGCCAATTGTGAAATTATTCTGATAGTGTACTTGTATATCAAAAGCAAGAATTTTCTTTCCAGCTTTGCTGTTTTAAGTGTCATTGAGCAGAGGTCTGTGTGTTCTGCCACTGCCTCTAAGAATGTCAGCAAGGTCCTGGTGGAACCCTGGGAGTCGGGGAACCTGTGTCCTCTTGAGACAGGACCAGATGTCCCAGGTAATCGTGGAGCCCTCTAAAACAAGAGGTGCTTTTGGTGTGTGAGGTTGTAACAGTCCCTTTCTTTTCATAGATTACATGGTGTTGTATGTCTCTGGAAAAATATGATCTTTCATTAGACTGAATTCGTTGCTGTGTTGGTTTTGTGCAGTCACACGCTCTCTAGTGGATGAACAGAAGCGTACAGCTGCTGATCGAGGGTACAGCCCTGTAAGGGGCTTCCCTTCACCAGCTGTGATGCTAAAGCCACATTTTTCAGCACCCATTGCCCTTAGCAGGCTGCAAGGGAACTCAGCCCCTCCCAAAACCTGCCTGTTCTCTATAGGGTACGTTTATGAGCCAGGCTGGACTTACTGACCCTGCTGCAGTTCAGGATGAGAATGCTTTGTGGGGAATGGGGTGAAGGGCACAAGAGGGAGAGGATGCAGTGGGATGTGAACAGAAAAGGTGAAAATAGAAAAGAAGTGAAAAAGAAATGCTGGGCTAACGCTGCTTGTAGGCACGCCACTTGAAATGCAGGAGATCCTGTTAGTGAAGAGTGAGGGAAGGCAAGGCAGCAGGCACTCTTATCAGATGAAGCATACTTGAGAGAAACTGCAGAACTGAAAAAGTCTGAAGAGCAGAGGTCTTGGCTGTCTCTCTTCATACCGGCAGATGCAGCTTGACAACAGAGACTGATCTGACAACTTCTGAGGGATCCAAGGGCTGCATCTAATTTTCATATATATGAAAATATCCATATTCTTTGGGAAAGTTTAAGGGTGCACGGGCATGCTGTTTGAGTGTAGCTGGTTCTTTGTGGATGGTAGAGTAGTAACTGCCTGGGACATAAATTTGTCTTTGCTTTTGGTTGTAAAGCAGCGACAGTCTGCTGGTACTTTGCTGGAGCAAGGGAGCAAGATCAAATCCAGCCAGTAAGATGGGAAGACCAGTGCATGTACTCGGTGTGCAGAGGTGCAGTGCACTGCGCAATGGGAAGGAAAAGTGGTGGTTTAAAGCTAATTCATTATCTGTCTGCCAGGTCAAAATCAGGGTTTGACTTGTGGTTTGGTTATATGTATATTCACTACAGAATTCAAATCATGCAAGCCTTCCTGGTCTATGGAGTCATTTTTACTTGTTTAGTGGCTGTGAAGAATGAGGGTTTTTTACCCTCCGCTCAGTTGTCATCTTTCCATCAGCTGCTTTTTTCATCTTCTAATCCCGATGAGATGAGGCACGTGCTCAGCAGGCCCCTGGTGCCGCATGTGTGCTGGAACACCTTTACACCTCATGATGTCCCATCATCTTGTTTTACAAAACAAATAATTGTAACTCTTCATCTCTGCTGCTGGCAATCCAATAATCAGTTCTTTTCTTTATAAATGCTGATAAACAAAACTTGTGTGTGTGTGTGAAGACTGTAGGTTTCCACAACTGGAAAAGCTCTGCCTGATGTCAAGCAACAAACATTTCCCTTTCTTAACAGAATATGATAGAAAAGAAGGATAAAAACCAGGTTTGTTATCTAAAGGTTCCCAAGAGAAATATCTGCCCTTTCTCAACTAATTCTATTTAAAGTTATTTTCCTTTTAGACTCATTAGTTACAATATTTTCTTATTGCTATCGTCTTGGTGCTAGTCAATAGTTATAATAAAGTTACTATATAATAAAAGCTGTCTTGAGAATGATATTAGTAATATTTTTACATATACAAGTGATACTGAGTCATCAGTGACAGCAGCTTCTCAAATTAGCAGATGGTGGCCCTATAAGAAAACATGTTTTCTTGCCTTACCCGTCAATTTATTCCCAGACTGAGCAAAGATAACTAGGTAGTGGCATCTGTTGATGTAATATTTCCTGTTAAACTCCATCTGCCTGCCAGATCTGAAGATGTTCAAACTATGGTATATATAAGGTACAAAAGGTTTAATTAGAATTTTGATGTATCACAAACTGGAGTTGGTTTTAATTATGCAAGATGGATGTTTTTGGACAGCTCTAAGAAGAAGTAATAAAAAAATGTAGTGAGTAGAGAGATGATGCTCAGCAGTTGACTTTGCTACCTAAAGGATTATTTGCATGCATGCAGTGCAAAATGTAAATTTTTGCCTTATCTGAAGCCAAGCCATTTCTTGCATGTTGGGCTTGTATAATTGTTCCCACGGAAGGGAGGTGGAGAAAGGATTTCAGAATGGGTCAATCCAATTTCTCTGCCTGCAAAGATTATATCGTTGCATTTGAACCTGGCTCGTAGGTATGACAGACTAAGCAGGGTTTAGATCAGGTTTTGCTGTTTACCATTTTGTTGTTATCACAAGTCCGTAAGTCACTCACTGAATAATTTTTACCCATCTTTAATGGACAAAATGATGAAAATAACCTCACAGCCTTATTTTTTCTTCCAAAATTATAAGGGGCTCTAAAGTGGACCCTGCTGCCAGCCCCAGCTCTGCCTGCCAGGGTCAGACATGGGACTGTGCCTGTAGGTGAGGGTACTGCCCACACTGGGGTCCCCCATGGGTTCCCTCTGGCTCGGACCCCCAGTGTGGCCAGCCCCGACCCTGCTGCACCCTGACAGCTACCTCTAAAACCTCCTGCTGATTTTTTTAAAACCTTGCTTTACTGTGAGAGTAAACACTGGATGCGTAACAAACAGTTGAACCTTTAGGGTGGGAACTCAATAGACTATCTCATACTGTGTGCTTTCATATCAAACTTAAATTTTTATTCAACTATTTAATTTTCAGTATGATTTCAACAGGGGGGTTTTTTTGGCATTATACTTCCTTCAAAGTATTCGCCAGGCTCACAGCGATTGCGATGTGCGACCAGCTGCAAGAGCAGGACCCAAGGTGAGGGCTGTGCCAGAGGAAGCTCCGTCCTCTGCCACAGACTCAGCTGCGATGCTCCGGAGAGGTTGCTGTAGCCTGATGCCAGATCCTGCCTGCCACTTTACCCCTCTCCCTGCCACTGGGGACATTGTTGTGAAACCTCCTCCTCCCTCAGACCCCGCGGACCGGATCTGGGAGGAGGTGAGCAAAGGTCTGACTTGGTGTGGGCACTCTTGTGCGTGTGTGAACTGAACACAGAGGTGCAGGGTTCACCTAAGTGATGGGACCCCGGGAAGCTCTTGCTCTGCTTCTCCATCTGCCGTTGCCTATGGGGCTGCTTTTAATGTGTGAGCTTCAGTTCTCCAGTTCCTGAGATCTTCAGTCTTGGTCTGGGTTTCTCAGTGGTGTTGTAACTGTTGCTGTAACTCGGGCATCAGTTTTGTTGTTAGAAATTTATTCTTTCCTTCCTCCCATCCCTCATGCAGTTGGGGGGGAGGAGAGTGAGCAACATGCAAAACTGTGACTGATGTTTAGGGAATAGTTTTGACAGGAAAAAAAGAAGAGATTAAACATTTCAATAAAATCAAGATATTTTGCTTTTAGACTGTTGTTGGCGTAATGTCTGCGCTTTGAGATTGTCTTAGATGTATTTCTTCATTAGTGAAAAGATGGTTTGAAACAACCCAGAAAAAAAACAGGTTGTTTTTTTCATTTTGCTGCCAAATTACACAGATTCTCCAAGCTCTAATAGTAATAATACCAATGCCCTTCACCTTGTCTACTTCTGATCCTGGCCATTCTGCATTCTTCATTGGAATCCATCAGCCTTTAGCCGGAGCGACTGCTGATGAAACAAGCCAAGTTCATCTTGGAGCCTTTGAGGGAGGGGGGTGTGGTACAAATAATAATAATAATAAAGTTCAAATCATTTCCCATATAAGAGATTTTTTCTGCAAACGGACCCTGAAATTTCCTATTGTCCCTAGGTGGATGTGGATACATGTGGATACCTGCAAACGAAGACCAAGGAGTCATATGACTCTGACTCTCTTTGCTTTGCTTTTAATGTGCTAGTAAGATCCTGTCTAACCAAGCGTGGCTTTTGCCCTCACAGAGACCCTTGCAGCCGCCCTGGTTGGAAAGTGAAGCTGATAGAATTGCATGAACTTGGCCAGCCTGTGCAGTTGCACTCAGGACTAGCAGCTGGCTCTGGCCTCTTTAGTTAACTAATGTAGTTTGTGGCCCATGAGTCTGACTATTGTTTCTGCTATTGAAGTATAGAATCATAGAATTCTTTGGGTTAGAAGGGACCTCTAAAGGTCATCTAGTCCAACCCCCCTGCCATGGGCAGGGACATCTTCAACTAGAGCAGGTTGCTCAGAGCCCCGTCCAACCTGACCTGGAATGTTTCCAGGGATGGGGCATCCA
>NW_008794883.1:790346-798167 GCF_000699145.1 Aptenodytes forsteri | reverse complement strand
ATCAGGGCTATAGTTTTCCTAACCTGATCCCTGGCTGCTCGGACAATGTCTCTGTATTCCTCCCAGGCTATGTCCTTGCTTCCACCCTCTGTAGGCTTCCTTTTTGTGTTTGAGTTTGTCCAGGAGCTCCTTGTTCATCCACGCAGGCCTCCTGGTGTTTTTGTCTGACTTCCTCTTTGTTGGGATGTATCACTCCTGAGCTTGAAGGAGGTGAAACACTATGCGTGAGATCATTCATGGGAAATGTCACACAGTAGCTCGGAAAGGAATAAATGATACTTTTTGTCATGAAGGAAGCCTACAGTAATATTTTTAGTGGTTAGTTATTCAGTCCTAGAGGAGGCTTTTTAGGACTGAATGTATCACTCCTGAGCTTGAAGGAGGTGAAACACTATGCGTGAGATCATTCATGGGAAATGTCACACAGTAGCTCGGAAAGGAATAAATGATACTTTTTGTCATGAAGGAAGCCTACAGTAATATTTTTAGTGGTTAGTTATTCAGTCCTAGAGGAGGCTTTTTAGGACTGAGGCACCAATGTGCATGTATGTTCGTTGAACACATTGTGCCTGTTGAGGCTGGGGACAGCTCCGTCAAGACTCATTAACGGAGGCTCTGGTTCTGGTGTTCCTCCAAGTGAGTACACCCCACCCCCCCAGATATACAGGATAACACATGGTTAATGCCAGTAAAGCTGTAATTCTTTCTCTAGTTATTCAGTTCCACTGTTAAAATTCCTTTGACGCGAAGGTTGGAAACCCTCAGCAGGGCGGCTGGCCGCCACCTGAGCAGTTGGCTGGACCAGCCACCAGGTGTCAACGTTCTTCTGCAGAGATGCACTCCCGTGTCGCGTCCACTGCCTCTCCATCCGCCCGGGGCATCTTCTCTTCAGCAAGATGCTGACTTTCTTTTCCTGGCAAGAATCTGGGTAACAATGTGAATTTCCAGTACTGGACTATTAAGGTTATGCTATGTAAGGAGTTTTTTTGAGAACTTCAATTCCCCTAAAATACTGTGAAAAGGAGGTCTTTCTGTGCAACCAAAACCTCCCAGAGTTTCCTCAGGGTTGCTGCCCCAAGGGTGACAGCATCCCCTGCCTGCCCTTGGGTCACATCCGCCACCTTGGGATGTGCTGGCACGGGGAAGGAGGCAATGCAGAGGCATGGCGGCAGCATGGTGAGGTCCAGGGTGGAACGAAGCCGCAGATGCTGAGCCTGTGGTGTAGGCAGGCATTGGTGAGGGAGCAGCGGGTGCGTGGGAGCATAATTTCTGAGACAGAGGTTTCTGAGAGGTGAAGGGACAAAGAGGCAAGATACCCCAGGTCTGAAACAGTGGATTAGCCCCTGCAGACAATGTGTGCAGATGCTGGAGGAGCCGATGCCCACGACGTGCTTGTAATCTCCCCGAGCAGCCTGCCATTAAACACAATCTAATCAGGGCCTCAGCAGGTGCAGTCAGGCCCGAGTATTGTCGCCAGTGACAGCAACGGATGTCTTACCAATGGATAATGGTTAGCCATCACACTGCACGGGAAAAACACGCTCATTTTATGGGGAGGTAACCAGGCCAGAGCAGCTGGGGGTGGGGGTGTGCTGCCACCCCACCTCACGTCCTACAGGGAATACTCTGTCACCTGGGGACCCCTTCTAGTGAGATAACTATCCTATATCTGTTTCTTTTATGTGAAACAAACCAAAAGAGCCTCACCACCTGCCCTTTTGTACAAAAGAGAGGAAAGCCACCAGAGGCTGCTAATCCGTTTCAAAGAAGGCTGATAAAACTATGCACATGGGCTGCCACTGAACTTTGAAACCCTCGGGGCTGGGTCCGTGCTTGGGCTGGATGCTCCCCTGGTTCCTCCCCTTCCTCTTCTGTAGCCCTTGATCCTCCTGCATCTTCTGCCTCTCTTTGTCAAATGGGAGAGGGGTGTTTCCAGTGCTGGGCACATCAGACTAGCAGTGTGGCATGCCACAGGGTGATGCGTTGTGCAAGCAGAAGCGTTGCCCTAACCTGGATGTGTTTTAAAACATTTTTGGTGGTTTAGGTTGTTGGGTATTTTTAAGACTTTTGTAGGGTAGTAGAGAGCTCACCAGGCAGGGAGCAGGCGTTTCCAGTGCAGAGCAATTTCCCTCCTTCTCACCATGCTAATACATGCAAAGTTATCAAGGACAGTGTGCATATGTGGGTAATGCCAAAGCCCAGTAACAATTTAAGTTAACTGGTAAGGACAGCAGATGTAGCTTGAGCTAGAGGACTGTTTGCAGTAGACCTTGGGTTCAAGTTGGTGGTGGAAGGAAGACAAGATATTAATGCTATTGGTTCCCGTTGTTTAAGTCTGCAAACCTGCAATCTTCCTTAACGTCCCTCTGGATGATGGCTGCAGATATTTCATTTTCCTCAGAAATATTTGCAAAAAGAAACTTGCCTTGATTTATTCATATTTGTCCACTTAACTCTTACATAGACTTCTGAAACCCTCCACAGGACTGGGGGGGGTGGTCAGGGCCAATCCCTGGCCTATCTTCTTGCTGCAGCAAACTCTTCAGGCAAAGGCTTGAGAACCTGCGATGGGTATGTACCGTGTATAGGTAAGGATTAGCAAACCCGAGCTTTTAGGTTTTTCTGTACTTCCTATTTGTAAGCATGCAACCTAAAACATGCTACATAAGGAAGATATGTGTGTGTGTATATATATGTGTGTATCTGTGCATATATACAGATTACACACGTCTGTAGTTTTAAGTGTCCTTAATGCCGGGTCCTCGAGTACTGCTGTCAGCCTGTGAGTAGGGCAGAGGCAATGGGTTGCTTTGGCTCCCTGCTGCCGGTGTTTGAGGGTGCGGGTGAGACCCACTAGACCCCAGGTGGAGCAGGCCTTGGCTGCGTGGTGGCTGCATCACGCTGGGGAGCTGCCACAGAGGCACTGTGCTCTCTGACACTGGAAGTCCTCTGCGCACGTGGAAGATGACAGTTGTGTAAGCTCAGCAGCATGTCTGAGCTGGCAGTTTTTGGCAGAGCTGGGTGCAGGTCCTCCTTCCAGCCAGGTCTGGGGGCGCCTGCGAGGTGCTCAGCAGGGCAGGTCTCCAGTGCAGGCACCCTCTGAAGATGCACTGACAACAAGAAAAGCCGACCTCATCTGCCCCGGCCAGGGATCATCCAAGCAAGCGATTGTACAGTGCTGCTAAATGTGCACACCTCAACTTTGCATGCTTTGCTGTTTGGTTACACAAGCCAGGCTTAGCATTGCTCCAGGGCACTTCATAACTGGGAAGTTACATTCATCAACTCCCAATTTACGCTGTGACAGAACCACTAATGTGTAACACAGACACCTGTGAATTATTTTCAATAGTGAGTTCACCATTGACATAAGTGGCAACTGTATAGAGACACTGTCAGTTTTTCACTGTAATCTCCCGCTGTCAATAATTCTTAGGACAAAAGCAGACATTGCTGAAACTCTCCGACTCACACTCGTTTTTATTTCCCGGGCAACTGTTAGCACAAGAGCCAGCTTAGTTGTTACTAAATACAGTTAGGTGGGAGAATCACTGTAAAGGCAGCAATATTTGCAATTTGGAAGAAATGGAAATGATGATAATAGCACCTGTCTTTTCTAGGGAGGGATCATTTTCCCTTCTCGTGCCACAGGCGGTGAATTAAGCGGAGCTCTCAACAGTCAGTACGGCATTTTGAGGAATTTAGATGTCTCCTAGCCATTTGTAAAAATCATATTTTCTTAAAATGATCACTAGAGAAAATGATGTGTATAAGAGCAAAGCTTGTAAGGGGCTTGGGGGATTTTTTTATTATTATTAACTATTTAATATAAATATGAGCTTGCCATTATTTTAAATATTCTGGATTTAATCCAGGGGCTTAAATCAATATATACAGAGTTTAATACTCAAATGTAAACTACACTTGCATTTCTCCCATATCTTATCAAAATTTTTGATCAAAGTTATTTCTGCTTTTGATTTGACTCATCACAAGTTTTGGGTGTCTATTACTGCTCTTGGAAGGCTTTTCCCACAACCTGATACACTTCTCTGTCAAGCAGCTTTTCTGACACTTGAGTTTCAGTTTGCTTTCCTCAACATCAGCCCCCTCCTGCTGGCCCCTTCCCCTCCACTGCCACACTGGCTGCGCACACAGCCGAGACCCCACAAATACCGAAAAACAGGTCACGCAAGTGACCAGCCCCAGTCTGGGTGACGGTTTGCTAATTGCTGCATATTTAGGGTTTTGTTCAGTAGAGATCTTTATGGCAGCAGCAAAGGAAGTTTTCAATACAGAAAGTAGTGTTGTTACACAAACTAAATGGAATTTGTATAATCCTGACTCATCTTCTGTAGCCTCTGGTGGTGATGAATCAGACGTCCTTCCTCCAGCAGGAGATACCAAGTACCAGCACTGAAAGTCTGAGATCGCTTGAAAGACTCCCAGGCTGTGCTGGCTTTAAATCAGCAAGCCACCTTTAGTTTTATTTTTGCTTCAATTGTAGGAAGAACATCCTGGGCAGCTCAAAATCAGCAACCACAGACAGGCTAAGCTGCTGATGACATCCCCATCTGTGAGGATAGTGTTTCCTGAGGTAAACAGAAGAAAAGTAGCACAAAAATCGCTCTTGCTGGAAACAATGCTGCACCTAATTGAGTTTCTTCCAGATGCAAAGGTTTCTTAATTGGCTGCTAGCAACTTTGGCATAGTTCTTCTGATGACTTGCTCAGAGTCCAGCTCTGGATGTTTTGGATTCCCCTTTATCCTTATTTTATTATGTGCTCATTCCATTTTACGGGGTAGACTATGGAAAGGCAAAAGTAAAAGCACTGCTGCTGCCTGTACCAAATGCCTGGCTGAACTCACCTCCAGAGGGGCAGGCACGCCTTGCTGCTGGTGACAGTGGGTGGCTGCATGCCTCGAGGCATCGCCTCCTGGTGCCCTGTTCTCCAGCTGTTTCGATGCCAGGCTGCCCGGTTGGCCTTAAGGGCACCAGCAGGAACCCCGCCAAGCAGGCATATAGGAGTGCACTGTGTATTCTGGGCTGAATTTCACAAGGTTATTGGCACAACACACAGCTATGCAGTGTTCCCCAGTTCAATAAAGAAAAAGTCTTCCAACATCTGTCAAAGACCTTCCCAAAGTAAGAGTGCGCCTGTGCCAGTTATGCCTCTTCTCAGTCTACTGCTTGGGTTATCTAGTACAGTGTCTTCTTTCACTTCTTATTTTCTAACTTTAGGAGAAAGAAGTATCTGGAGCACACAGATGGTGTCTGCCTCTGCTCATGCAGGTGAGCCATGGCTCTGAAATGGCAGCAGTGGCCAAATTTTATAGGACACATTGGTGTAGAAAGACAGTGTATACGTAAATGATCGTAACTGCTAGCAATTTCTTTTTATGTACTTTCCTTCATTGCTTGAAGTGATGTAAAGAGTATTTTGGTAGGATATATACTCAACTACACAAAGATTTCCTATTCTGAGAAAATTGTATTAGATACTGTCTAAAACAAAATTTAAGTGTTGCAAAAATACTTCCTCTCTTTGTCCGGTTTGTAGGATTCCAGCCGTGAGAGAAGTTGCATCCAGCGTCAGAAGGTGCCCTGTGGAAACTCCACCTATAGCTCCTATAGGGAGTGCCTAATGAGGCCATCCCGTGGACTCCAACAGTGAGTGAGACAGGGAGTATTGTATATGGCATGATACTTAACGGGTATTACAGTAAAAAATCATCTCCCAACCCTGCATTTAGGTTCAGCTCTATCCTTTTGCTCACAGTGCTGTGTAAATGCAGGCAAACATACAGCATTCAAATAGCTGTTGATAGCACCATCTGCAAAAGGCTAATGGCTCATTCATTAAGCAGTGGGAACTAGCACAGCCACAGTCTAATCAGATATTGTATGATGAATAATTCAGAAATAATCCTCGTATACTTGAATAAATATCAGGAGAAGGAAGGAAGGAAAAAACTCATACATATGGCACGTTAAAGGAACAAAACAGACATTTTTCAATGTCCTAGGCTGATGAGCTTTGTTATACTGGATGTTAATCACGCAGGTGGCTAATGCTTGAACAGAAAGCTGACTGAGGGGTTTCTGGCCCAGCATTTGAAAGGTGTTAGTAAGCGGAAAAGACCATAGTGCTCATGGGAAAATCCACTAGCCTTACATTTTGCAATATGCATGTGGTTCTGTTGTGTAACTCGCTGGTGACACAGGTGGAGGATTGAGTTTGTGAGGTGATGGCTGGGAAAACCCAGGTCCAGGTCTGGCCTTCAGCAGTGCTCTTCTGTGCTGCTGGGCAAATTGCTTTGATCAGGTGTGTGCTGTCCCTCACGCAGCTCCTGCCCGCACACCCACACACCTTCCACTGGAGCGTTTTACCCTTAAACTACCTGTTTTGCTGGAGTACATGGTGTGGTGCATTCGCAATGCTGATCAACCAGATAATTGTTCGGTGTGGCCTCTGTGTAGCTAGTACAGATGCTATAAGCAATTTCCTTTGTTTCAGGGTATCTTAGTGCAGAACAAAACAAGAATATAAGAGCCAGCAATGTGCACTTGCAGCCCAGAAAGCCAATAGCATCCTGGGCTGCATCACCAGCAGCGTGACCAGCAGGTCCAGGGAGGTGATTCTCCCGCTCTGCTCTGCTCCTGTGAAACTCCACCTGGAGCACTGCGTTCAGCTCTGGGGTCCCCAGCACAAAAGACGTGGACCTGTGAGAGTGGGTCCAGAAGAGGGACACGAGAATGGTCAGGGGGGTGGAACACCTCTGCTATGGAGAAAGGCTGAGAGAGTCGGGGTTGTTCAGCCTGGAGAAGAGACAGCTCCAGGGAGACCTTCTTGCGGCCTTTCAATATATAAAGGGGCTTATAAGAAAGACACAGAGAGACTTTTTACAAGGGCCTGTAGTGACAGGACATGGGGCAACGGTTTTAAACTGAAAGAGAGCAGGTTTAGATTGGACATAAGGAAGAAATGTTTTACGATGAGGGTGGTGAGACACTGGCACAGGTTGCCCAGAGAAGATGTGGATACCCCATCCCTGGAAGTGTTCAAGGTCAGGTTGGACGGGGCTTTGAGCAACCTGGTCTAGTGGAAGGTGTCCTTGCCCACGACAGGAGAGTTGGACTAGATGATCTTTGAAGGTCCCTTCCAACCCAAACAATTCTGTGATTCTGTGGTTCTAACAATAGCTTGGAGGTGTGCACAAAGCATGGATAATGCAAGCCAGCGTGCCAGCAAAGTCACATCCTTCATGATGGGCTTAGGCAAGGGGCCACGGAGCAGTGTGAGAGAAGCCAGAGCAAGGGCTGCTCCCAGCAGAGGCTGTGCCTCCCCTTCATTCATCTTGATCTTAGGTTCTCTAAAAATGGTACTCGGGTGCAGAAGAAATGTCTTTCCAAGTTTTGGCAATCATTGTCGTTTTCCTACTTCATTTTTCCTACTTCATGTCTAGAAATGCTTGGGCTTAAAGGTATCCTTTTGCCAACAGATGTAAACCTGTGACAAGTCTTCCCAGAGATGCAGTGTACAACCATCTGCCATGAACACCAGTACCACCTCTTGGCAGCTTGAAGATGACTAGCCAGCAAGTGTTGCAGGCATATGGCCTGCGGGCCTGCGTACCGGGTCATGAATCACAGAATCATTAAAGTTGGAAAAGACCTCTAAGATCATCGAGTCCAACCATCGACCCAACACCACCATGCCCACTAAACCATGTCCCTAAGCGCCTCATCTACACGTCTTTTAAATACCTCCAGGGATGGGGACTCCACCACTTCCCTGGGCAGCCTGTTCCAATGTTTCA
>NW_008794883.1:778012-786052 GCF_000699145.1 Aptenodytes forsteri | reverse complement strand
ACTTGGGAGAAGAGACCGACCCCCACCTCGCTACAACCTCCTTTCAGGTGGTTGTAGAGAGCGATGAGGTCTCCCCTCAGCCTCCTTTTCTCCAGGCTAAACAGTCCCAGTTCCCTCAGCCGCTTCTCATAAGACTTGTTCTCCACACCCTTCACCAGCTTCGTTGCCCTTCTCTGGACACGCTCCAGCACCTCAATGTCCTTCTTGTAGTGAGGGGCCCAAAACTGAACACAGTATTCGAGGTGCGGCCTCACCAGTGCCGAGTACAGGGGCACGATCACTTCCCTACTCCTGCTGGCCACACTATTTCTGATACAAGCCAGGCTGCCGTTGGCCTTCTTGGCCACCTGGGCACACTGCCGGCTCATGTTCAGCTGGCTGTCAACCAGCATCCCCAGGGCCTTTTCTGACAGGCAAAGGACATCCCTTCCCGCCACGCCGCAGCTCAGCCCTGGTTCAGCGGATGCTCCTGACGGGATGGGATCCAAGCTGCTGCTGGGAATGGCAGGTACGGCTGAACCCAGGGTTGGATCAAGGCATGCACAGGCTCTGGAGACCACCTCTCCTGCTCAGCTGTGGCCATTCGCACCCTGAGAAGCCTGATCCCAGCCTGCCTCACCACAGGGAAGACATAGGTTCCCTGAGCTGGGTCCCTGGAAGAGCAGCCAGGATCTTCCCGCTGACTGCCACAGGTTCCCTGCGACAGAGGTGTCCCTCCAGCACACAGGGCTACAGCCAGGTCAGGCCTCATCCAGCTCACGGCTCTCCCCGCATGCAGCCTGTGGACACCGCAGTGGTGCCATGCATGCATCTGCCTACTCCTCGGCTGGGGGAAGAGCAGGCTGGGGGAAGAATATGATTCTATGATTCTATGAAAATCAGCTATTTGATATTGCTGGTGGAGCAACTTAGGGGCCTTCTCACATCTGCTCTGGGCGTTCCCCATGGCGGAGGCTGTCCCCATCGCAGGGGGCTCTCCTGGAAGCGGTCATTAGTGCCAGCACAAGTTACACCATTGCAGCCTCCTCTGCTTGTCTTTCCAGCTGGTATTTAGGGCCTGAAAGACTGTTCGTTTGAGATGCAGAAATAAAGGGTAGCCATGAGCCTTTCTGTGGCAGAGTCCCTTTCATTACAGCAAACGCACAGGAAGGGCTGCTCTGTGTCTGTGCAGGGGCAGAGGCGGGGACCCTGGTGCCCACCCCAGTGGGAAAGCTGCGGCCCGGGGCTGTGGCTCCCTGAGGTGGGGACAGAGCTGCTGCTGCTGGCATGGTGCCTTCCAACCAGCCTGTATGCCACAGCTCCTGCCTTTCCTGAGGCCTCGAGGACGAGGGCTGTCACTGTCTTAGGCAGCCATGGCATTAGGAGGTTTAACTGCCTCTGCATGGGGGTAGGAAGCCCTGCACGGCTGCCAGGCCTGAGGCTGCAGTTGTTCAGCAACACTCTTCATAGGAGCTGTGACCTCTCCAGCATGGCATTATGTTAATACCTCTCAGTATATGTGGAAAAGCTGAGGTATTGACTGTAACTCCCTTACCATTTTAAGCCCACTATCCTTGCTAACTAACCATTATTTCTTTGGATAATAGTTTGCTCTGGCTTGTTAACAGCCAGAAAAAAAGAATTATTAAGCCCTGTCAAATCCGCCTGTCTTTGTATTATATCTGAACTCAGCATCTCTTCTACAGATGATTAAAAATCTGAGTGTCTTGTTGTTCAAGACATTACCATATTCTGGCTTTTCTAGCATTTAACATCCTGAGAGTTATTAGGATTTCTCACTCTTCGTGCTATTTGGGCATTGCAAATGTTCACTTTGTAGTTAGAGATTCTCTTCTGCAGATGGATAACAAGAGTTATCAACTTCTGTGTAGCCATTAGCCTTTGTCCAATACATTCTTCAAATTTGGGGGAAATTGCCTGTTGTGGAGATGTTGTTCCATAGCTATGGGCAGTGTTTGCTGGAGGCGCAAGCACAGATTATGCAGCAGTTACGATCTGAACGCTGTCTGCCCCACAGAGACTGCCCTAACATTATATTCTTACATTCTCCCCTGCCCTGAGACTACGTCCATTTATCTTAGGTTGTATCTACTTCTTGTGTGCTCTTCTTTTCCTCCTCTTCCTCTTGTTTCTCTGAAAGACAGACAGTCTTCAAAGCCAAGGGAGAGAAGGCCAAGACAAAAGACAGCTCAACATTGAAGAAAAAATCTGTAGTTAAGAATGGGTTTCAATAGATTTCTCACTTTCTGATCATAAATCTAATTCAGCATAATTTTCAAGTATGTATATGCTATACATGGGCATATATATATATATATATCTATCTATGGGTTATACTTGCCCCGTGCAGGTTTTAACTGTAGTTTGTTGTGGTCTACACTTACATTTAACTGTGTGCAAAACTCTCATTGTTCTGAGCTAGGTGCTGATTATTTTGGTCAGTAAGTGCCTGTATGAGAAGCAATGGCGACATAAAGCTGGTTGCTAGCTGCTGAGTGTACACCCAACCTGTAAAGGCAGCAACAGGGACCCTTGAAAGAGGTAATCACCAAAGGAGGGAAATGTCCCCTGCAGACAGGAGCAGCAGGAGGGACTCTCCCCACTCCGTGCATCTCTCTTCTGCTTGCCTCTGTGACTGCCCACTCCGAGCCAGTAGTGACCAATGGTTGCTGGTCCTAAAAATAGTTGATGGCTTTTCAATAACTAGGAGAAAATCCTGAACAGTCATGCTTGGTAGTTTTCATAGTGTAACCAGACCCTAGAAGAGACCAACAATGGATCCAGTGATTTATCTTCTCCAATGGAAAAATAGCTCTAATTTTTATGTTGCAACATAGGCATTGCCACAAAATTACCATGGAGTTGGACAATTTTCAGATTAGAAGTCCTCTTGCTTCCTAAACTAAGCAGCTATTCATACATTTACGTATGTTCTTCATTAACCTCTAACGAGTGGAGTAAAAGTCATTTCACTACCAACCAAATTTAAAACCAACTTGTAAACCATACTTATTAAATAGTAAGACCTCTCTCATCAGACTATAGCTTACACTTCAAGGCTTAGGAGTTAGAATACATCTGTACACAATCTGCACACATTTCTATCACTGTATTTTTGCTATTACTGACAACAACTCCATGCTCTTTTTCTGAGCTAATCCCAGTGGAAAATGCAAACTGCATTGTTTCCGCAGAATATTCTGGACAAAGATTACCAAACTATGCTTCAAAAGTCCCGTAGAATTGGCACACACTTTAATTATTTTGGTTTTAAAAAATGAAAGCTAAAAACCAAGTCATCACTCAGTTTCTTTACTTTTGGACAACTGGTCAGGCTCCATCCTCCATGGAGCAGCAAACCTTTCCTTGCAGCACAGGGGGTCACTCGCTCATGGTGTCCAGCCTAGATTAACAGTGGTTTCACCACTCAGCAGGAGGGACCCAGACCACGCCTTCATCCTCCATGGAGCAGCAAACCTTTCCTTGCAGCACAGGGGGTCACTCGCTCATGGTGTCCAGCCTAGATTAACAGTGGTTTCACCACGGATCTCAAGCACTCAGCAGGAGGGACCCAGACCCACGCCTTGCTCACTCTGCTGGTGGCGGAGTCTGGTTTCTTTCGCTCCTTGCTCTATTAGCAAGGAGGACACAGGATTACAAGCACAGAAGCAAAGCACCATCTACCAGAGTATCCTTCCAGCTGAGTACGTTGTAGAGGTAGGAAATGAAGGTTTGGAGATCGCAAAGGAGCAAACCTGACTCCCCAAAATCCTGGGAATAACCTAACCACTGAGCAATGGGGAGGTCTCTTCCGACGCTGCTGTCGCTCCTGCTGCACAAGAGCCAGCCAAGACCGGCCCCTTCAGCCCAGATGCAGACCAGTGCCACTTCTGAGCAGTGCAAACCCCAAAGGCTAGCTGGTGGTTGTGTGGAGTTTGGCAAATTGCAGATTAGATCCAGGCATCTAGAGTGAGAATTAGGTGAATTTTAACTCCCCTGTCCACCTGTGAGTTGAGTATTGGCTATAAATCAGAGCTCTGGAGTCTACCAGATGGCCAGGTGCCAGAACACTACAGCACTTTGATAAACATGTCGCATGACAAATTTAGGTTTTAACGTGCTATTGGGCCAGAAGCTATCTTAACAGAAGAAATCTGCAATTTAGAGTCTACAGATGTGGATGCAAATTTGTGTGTGTCTGTCATATATTTGTCTGTTTACTAGACTGAGAGGCATTTTTCCATTCAAAATCATCCTAGATTTTAATTTTTACTTGACCTCAATAGTAGGTAAGATGTATTTTGAGTCCGGTTATAGATTTCTCCCTACCAAAGTCCTTCATCTTATCTCATATGAGATCCCTTTCTTTTAATAAATCTCATCTTTCTAAAAGCAATCCTAGAGCTTTTAGTCCAAAATATAATAGGAGACTTATTTTAATAACCAGGAGAGGGAATTGATTTTTTTTTCCCAAGAAAATATCTAGAGAATAGTAATAGAAGCATCAGAAAAGGGGAAGTTTAGTTGTAAGCTGTTTTTTTTAATACTCAATGTTTAAGTATAGTGGTTAAAGAAAAGTACCATTGCATTCAAAACAGTGATAAAAAGAAAAATGTAATATAATAGGAGACTTATTTTAATAACCAGGAGAGGGAATTGATTTTTTTTTCCCAAGAAAATATCTAGAGAATAGTAATAGAAGCATCAGAAAAGGGGAAGTTTAGTTGTAAGCTGTTTTTTTTAATACTCAATGTTTAAGTATAGTGGTTAAAGAAAAGTACCATTGCATTCAAAACAGTGATAAAAAGAAAAATGTAAGTATTCTAAAACAAGAAACGCATGCTTATTCTCTGCCTTTGTGGCTAATATGATACAGGAAATTTTAAGGTGAAAACCTAAAAAACGCAACTGAAGTAACAGATAGTATTAAGTTTTTGCCAAAAGTTGTAAAGCTATTAGTCTAAAAAATAAATTTAGGATTGGAAATATGGAATCTGTATTTTATCCTTCTTGCTTAAGCTAAGGATGTTTCACTAGCCAGGAAGGAAATGTTTTATTATTGAGTAAAAACAACAAACAAAATTGGGAGAGGACAAAAAGGGCATCATTTATTCTGACATAAAAAAATTAAATGTAAATTGACCTTATTTTTTATTGTGTCAATCCACCTGCAAAATCATCTTTGGCCCCAGCACATTTTTAATGTGTAAAAGCTATGTTTGTAGCTATTTATATTTGATACAGTTAAAACTGATTCCTATACAAAAAGTGTGGGATGAATACACCACATTTTAGAGTTCTGGATTGCAAGAGCCTTAAAATCCTTAAGAAGTTAAATAATTAAGAAGTTATTATTGCACACAAGTTCAGCATTCACTGCAGCATCAAAGGAAAAATGTTTTGAATTGGCAGCACTCCTTGCTGACTGCTGAGAAGTAATAGCGGGCTGTACTGGAGGCATTTCTTCAGGAAAAAGAAAACTTCTTCACAGTTCTTGAAGAATGAAATACATGGTATGCGACCCGGTAGCAAAGTTTACTGCTCCATCAGCGCAGGTGACCAGGTGATCCCATCTCAGTGCTGTTCTGGAGTCAAAGTGGAAGGAATACAGTGGTGGTTTCATTTGTCTTGACTGAGACTCGCTACCACAAGGACAGCAGTGTCAGAGGCTTTGCTCCTGGCCACTGCAAAGCCAATGGAGAAAACAGAATAATCTTAAAAAACGGTAATTTCTTTCACCACTGGTTCTAAGGATTATATGGTATAGTGTCTGTGGGGGAGTGAATGGGACCTCTATTTTGGTCACTCGTCATCTGATGCAGAAGAGCAAGTCCTAGGCTAACCTGGGTTGTCAACTCTGTGTGCTGCCAGCAACTGCTTGTAGCCAGAGTGCCTCACTGCTGATGGCATGGGCTCCTCCAGCCCACCATCCTCTTCCGAGCCATCCTCAGGGTCCTCTCCTTCCCCACCCACAGAGAAGGGCCATGGTATGGTGCTTCTAGCTGGCTGCAACATGGTAAGGAAGTACTTTCAGATGGAAACTTCAAGGGTGAAGATTCAGCAGCTGTGGGGAACCAAAACTCTTCTAATTGACTACCTAAGTTATGTCCCCGTACAGCCCCAGCTGCTGAGACAGGGTAAGGTGACGGACTCCAGTTCCCACCTCTGGAAATGCTGGAGTAACCTAAACCACCCATTGCCTCCCCAGCAGCTAACCAAAACAGCTTTACCTGCAGAGTCACAACACTCTTGAGGTGACTTAAGGACTAAATCTCAGCTCTAAGGTGTAAGGTCAACATGCTAAAAAACCTACTGAAGCCTCACAAAGCAGAAGTGACACTGTAAGGATGCTTGCATTGCAATTGCCTGTTATTTTGTGTGTTTGAACTAAAAAGCCATTGGAGAAGAGCTGTCAGCCTGGCACCACTTGTAAACGGTATTTAAAATTCTCTCCATTTTATTTTTGAAAGTCAAATACTTAGGGTGACAGACTTTTTCTGCCATGGAGATGTCAAGGACACCTGGCTGGAAGGAAAACAAGTAAATCTATCTGAAAGACAGCATGCACCTTTACGTCATGTATAAACTGTGAAATCAATTAACATTTCAGATATTAATACAAAAGTAGCAGTAGCAGCTGCCATCTTCATTATACTATTATGCAAGCTGACCACAGAAATGCAATGTAAGAAAACAGACTGTAGTTTTCACTTTTTTTATCAAATCAGTTTACTAGTTAATTGGGAAGAAATAGGGTGTTATAAATATTACAGCCTAATTCTACAAGTCACTCGCAGGATGAGCCCTAGGCTTGTGCAAGCTGAATTTCATTGACCCTTCTTGAAAATTAAAACTAGTGCTGAACACAATTCATTTATTTTTTTATATAAATTACCAAATCAATTTATTATGTTCAAATTCTATAAACTTGTCAGACTCATTGATTGCCACAGTTGGCAATGGAGCAGTTTGCTGTTTTGGTTACTTGGAACAAGTCGGAATTTGTCCCTGGTGAAGTCCCATCTGCTGGGGTGCGAGCAGCCAGGGTATGAGCCTGTCTGATCAATACCTGTAAACACAGCTTCTGGTGGGGCATCCTCCCATGAGCTGTGTTAATAGTAATGCAGTAGGCCTTTGTGACTTTGCTGCCTTACCAACTGGCTTGTAAGAGGTTTTAATAAACATCATTATTTCAACCAGAATACGTTGTTATTGTCTATATAGTCTGTAAAAAATCAAGCTTATAGCATAAACTTGAGAGGGGTGTTACGTATTTAAAGCCATCAATAAGATCCAATAAAGTAATTCACAAGTGAAACTTCAAATTCTAGAAATCATGCTGCACACTTGTAAAATACACCGTCCCAGGACAGAAAGGGAGGAAATTTCCTATTAAAATTTTTAATGATGGCATTAACATCAGGTTGCTTCACAGCAAACAAAAGCCTTATTACCAAATGCAGCTTGTCACAAGACTTAATAGCCAAAAACATCAAACTATCTCCAGGAAGGACCTAATAATTTCATGTTAATCTTTTTTTGTGCAGCACGATAGCATCAATACAGGACAAAGTTGTAGGCTGTGATGTTTTTTAAGCATTGCAATGTGTTAAGATGGCTCACATCTCTGAAGCGTGCGGTAGGGAAGGTGACCGCCAGCCCAGCCCGCAGTCCTGCTGCCGTCCAGGCCACAAAGGCTTGCCGTGTCCCTCGGCTATGCCGCGCAGTCACACCTGCACTAGCAGCAAGAACAGCGTCCTGACCCCTCAACTTCCAGAGGAGCCGTGCTGCAGAGCCACACTCGTGAAGCAAACGAAACATCTGATTTAACAATGTGTCATTTCTCCTGTCCTTCGTCGATTTAGAACCGAGACACTGGCAATGGAGCCACGCGCGGCCCAGCGGGGACGGGCGGGACGCCCGCCCGCCCGCCCCGCCACCGGGCAGCAGGTCTGCCCTCACTGCTCTGGGGCTCTGTCCCCCGATGCACTGCGAGGCGTGACGCGCTCAGGGAAAGAGAGACCCTCACGGCCGCGGAGA
>NW_008794883.1:717073-776492 GCF_000699145.1 Aptenodytes forsteri | reverse complement strand
AGCAGCCCGCCCGGGCCGAGGGGCTGAGGGAGGGCCGGCTGGAGCCGCCTGTGCAGAGAATACGGGGCTGAGGCAGCGGAAGAACATGGTCGTTTTCCCCAGAATGGGGTGGGGATGAGGGATGTGGAGAAAGTGCCAGATCTCAGCTCTCTCCGCAAGGGAAGGGGGGTTGAAGGGTTGTGCCCGAGACCTCTGCTAACAGTTACAGGTGCAGCCCGGAGAGCAGAGGGGCTGGTTGGTGTAGCCTAGCGTGGCAGCTGGCTTGGAGGAAAGCCTTGCTGAAGAGCCATCTCACGGCAGATCCCGGAGAGGATGGGGCTTGGCGCGTAGGCGGAGGTAGTTACTGGTTTTACCAGTGCAAGGGTGAGTAGCCAAAACAGGAGCCGGGTGAATAATGTCTCAATTTGGGGTGACTGTCAGCCACACAGGAGGAAGGCCCTGGGTGGCAGAGAAAAAAGGGGGAGCGGGCTAGGAGCAGAGCTGCCATGGGCAAAGGTGGGTGCAGAGCCCTCCTCTGGAGGGACTTTGGGACCGTAGGGAATCATGACCTTGATGAGGAATTGCCCCAGAGAGAGATGTGGGACCGAGCAAACGGCTGTAATCAGCAGCCATCTTTGTGGGGTGGGAACTGAGCAGGCTGCGCAGAGCTGTGTCCTGGCCTCCCCCACAGCTGTGGGTGTGGGAAGGCGGGGGGGCTGGTCAGGCATGGGTCTGCAGCTTTCGTCTTTTCAGTGCCTCAAGGATAGTTGAATAGCAAAAAAAAAAATCAGCTCAGCAGCCAACTCGGTGCTGCTAGGAGGGGGCAAAGGAACTATTTTGCAGGCATCTCGCTGCTGCTGCGGAAATGGATTTCTTGAGGGGAGGGAGGTGCGTGTGTGGGTAATCTTTGTAGTAACGCTGTGCAGAGAAGAGAAAATGCCATTCCAGCAGCCCCAGATGCAGCGAGGAGTGGGGAGGGAGGATGGGAGAAGACCTTGATCGGCCACCCCACGGCCGTGGGCATGAGGGGGCAGATGTGACGTTGATCAGCAGCCACCCCTTGTGCTGTGGGGAGCAGAGAGGGGGGAGCAGTCCTTGGTTAGCAGTCTGTCTCCCAGTGCTGTGGCCGAGCCTGCCTGGTGCTGCAAGAGAGATCCTATGAGGATTTTTATTGCGGTCTCTTTGTTAGCTACAGACAGGCACGCACACACTCACAGCTTTCAGCCAGGTTGTGGGAGGTAAGTGGGGGAGGAGAGGAAGGGAGCGTGTGGGGCGGCACTGGGGAGCAAGGGGGCTGCGTGGGCCGGGCACGAGGGGAGCAGGGGGACAGGGCTGCAGCTGTCCCCACCACCACAGAAAAAAGAGCCCCTGCGATTTTCAGGGACTTGTTGGCAACTGAGCGAGGGTTGCCATAGCTTTTTATGTAGGGTGACCAGAACCGGCTGGAACTGGTTTGAGGCAGATCAGCTCCTGAACACAATGCAGTCACTGAGCTACTACAGTGGGATAGCTTCCTCCCTTCATGGCAGCCAAAAGCAGAGGAGCTTGCAGAAAGATACCATCCCAAAACAGTATGTGAATGCACACTTTAGACACACAGCACTGGTATGTGGCTAATATAGTCATAAAGGATTCTGTATATAAATGTACATATTTGTAGTAACTGAGATTACTTTGGCTTTTCGTGCCTTTTTATGCTTAAGGAATGGGCAAGAGCTGAGATTTATGACCCTTATTAAAATATTTTTGCTTTGCAAGGGTGGGACACTGGTTATGCAGTCTATTTTAAAACTAAACTAAATAAAATTGATTGAATGATTTGTAATTGTAGTTATGCTTGTGACTGAGGAATGCTGCTTTGCATGCTCTTTTATTTACAGGGTGCTGTCTTGTGGTTTTCTGCTTTAGGAGATGTTAAGGGGGGGGTGCTGTGCCTTTCTGTAAGGCCAAAAGGAAACAATATTGTTGTAGAATTGTGCATAAAAGCATTGCAAAGATGCTGTAAGGCATACTCGTTTTCCCTTTTTTTTTTTTTTTTTCTCCTTGTAGGCCTATTGATTGGGGCTGCCTTTAACCCTTTCATATTTGCAGAGGTAATGCATCTGTGGCAGTAACTGAGCATTGGCTAAAAAAATCTTTCAAAGGTCAAGGTTCACAAGGTGAGATGTGGTGTTTTGGGTATGAATATAACAATAGCATGAAGGTACATGTATGTGAAAAGTAAATCTGGCTCCTGATTGCACACTTGGCACATTAGCAAGGATACAATTGTTTAAGTGTTACTAAAGAAATGCTGTTAATGTCCTCCAGTTTTAATGGGATTAAAGCTATTATTTGTAAAGACTTGCTGATGTCTTGGCTAAATGCAGTATTTTCATTGAAATATCTTCTATCCAGATATACATTTTTTTCACAATGTAGTGATATGGAATAGGCCTCTGAGTGACAATTATAAATTGTGGACCACATGGCAGTGAACTTCTGTGTTGTATTACAGTGTTACACATTCAGAATTTGCTTTCTGATTATTCAAAGGTTGCTTGTTTGGCCATATCTGAGTAACCCGATATTTACTTCTGAATTAAGGTCTTCAGTGTTAAACATGTACTTAATATAGCCTACATAGAAAAAAACCCCATATAAATAGTATGGATGGTGTTTCTTAAACTGTTGTAACCCAGGGAGGACTTTGCAGCAGCCAAGTGGAAAGATGTATTTTAGAGGTTTGATGGAGCTCCAGTGGGTTATTAGTGGCATGAATTATAATATTGTGCAGTAATGAAATAAGAATAGGAAACCGGATGGGCAGTGCATCAGCTCCTGAGGGATGACTACTTTTAACTCAAAGCGATGGATAATGGATAGGATTTTTTTTTTCTCTCATCTAAAAAATAAATGTGTACTTAGATTTGAGCTGGCATTTGTATCTTACAGTGAAAGCTGAAGGATTCAGAGAGAGGGAGAGGGGGAGAGAGAAAGCAGTAATGAATATAGCAAAGGGAAGAACAAAGGCTGTTAGAGCTTGCACATTGGAACACTAAACATTTTGCCTTGGGGATTCTTTTGCTAGAACTGTTACTTCCTATAACAGGAAATCAGCAACTCTAGAATCTTAACCAGTATGATTTTTAAAAAATCTGACCTTTCCTGGCTGTGTTAGCTGCTTTGGTAATCTACAATCAAGATAAATATGGAGGCAAAACATTGAAAATGTTCTGTTCTAGTGTGAAATGAGGGTTTTTTCCTCTGTGCTCAGCAGAATAAAGTAGACAGTCTTAAAAGCCTTGAGAGGTTGTGGATATTGGGTAAGTTGTATGGTGGCTGGTGATAGGCAGGGTGCCTGCATCAAAGAGTGACAATACAAGCGAACCTTTTTATTTCTGACTGCAGTAGATTATGTAAGGTATTTAGATATTAATTGTAGAAAAGTGAAAATAGCATGCTAATGTTTAGCCTGAAATTATGTTTTTTGTGGGTTTTAATGCAGCTACAATGTGTTGTTTCTCAGATTTGATAGGGCAGTAAATAGCTTGTGTGGTGGAACAAAAACAGATCACTGTGCTGATTTCTGTTCATATTTTTTCATAATTTGGATGCAGAGGTTCTATATTTGACTATAGACATCTGTAGCAAAATTATGCTTGCCAACATGAATTCTTGTTGCATGATAGGAATAGTATCTATTGCTGCTGATGATGCATGTTTTTCCAAGTGTCAGCTAAAATTCATGTGTTACATGAGAGCACCTTTTAGATATTTTTTTTCTTTCTACCAGAATAGTAAGCAGTTTTAAAATTGTAAGTTCTTGAATTGTCACAAAATTCAATGTATCTGTTTTGTTTGGATTTTTGAACATGATCTGTACTATGAATTTTTATTTTTAGCAAAGGAGGTTTTGAATTTGCAGGGATTTTTGTAGACTGTAAGATGAGAAACCTGAATAGATGCTGGAGTCTGCAGTGTTCTTGGTGAGTTTTATTTTTTTAGTCTAATAATATTTGTAAATGCTCTTCACCAGGAGATTTTGATTTTGCACGTAGGCCAGCTTTCCAGCAGAAAATGCTGCTTAATGCTGGAGGGTTGGTCCTCTGTATCAGCAATCATGATCTCATTTTGCATTGAGGCTTGTCTCAGGTATTTGATCTCGAGAATAAGGGTAATGATTTATCAAGTTCCAAGCCTCTTTTGAATGAATTAACTAACTTTGGTTTTCTTAGAAGTATGAACGTGTGTTAAAACATAAATATGCATACAGATTGCTGGGAATGTATGTTTAAAAAAAAATAAAACTTGACCCTAATGTTTTAGGGCCTGTTTGTTGCTAGTGTTGCACAGGCGGGCCCTGCCTGACTTGGAGTGCTCTCACTGAGATTGTCTGCAGCTGCTTCACGCTGTTTTTGAGCAAGAATTGCCATCCACTTAAAAAAAAGTACATTAAAGAAAATAGGCAGGAAGCAAGTGCCATTTAGAATGTGATTCGAATTTGCGTTAAATTGGGAATCTCAAAATTGTATTCATTATTGTTGCACATCTGAATTAGTCACGTGTTACTGTCCCAGCCCATTTTACATATAGAAGTGCAAAACTAAACCATTTTTTATAATTCATTTTTAAGTAGAGTGCAAAAATAATGGTATGGGGATTTACCTGCTTTTCATGAATTCATCTCCATTTTAGGAGAAATTCGGGAAGTTGCTAGGCCCCAAACCTTTTTTTGTGTTGAAATATCCCTGTTCTTTTTGCCAGCCAAAGGCTGATAATAGTGAATGTTGAACCAGTTGCATGTGGTTCTCTTTAAACTGTGCTAGAGGTAGTTCAGTGCTGGTGTGAGAAGAGGAAATGGACGGACTTCAGAAGATGCCCCTTCTATTTCCCTTCCTGTTTTCTCTTACCCAAAGAGAACTTGAGATACCCATTTTACAAAAAAATAAGAAAGTTAAAAAATGGAGGAGGTAGACTACAAGATGAGGCTTCTAAGGAGTCGTAAACTACAAGTAATTCTATTCTGGCTGTCAAAAAACCCCCGTGGAAATTTGCTTAAGAAAACAAACAAAAATTCTCAAGAACTGTCTTTACTTAATGATACCTATTGCAGGGGAAAAGGGCTCATCTTTTAACAGGTCAGGTAAGAAGGATCCATAATCAGATGCAGGATATAGTAGAAAAGAGGACAAAGACAATTCCCCACTCTTTTATAATCAGTTATAGGGTTGGATATGTTTTGAAAACAGTGGTAACATGCTTACAGTTGTAAAACAACTCGGGCTCCTTTTGGGGATATATCACTTGTGCGTTTGACGTGGCTTGGTAATCCATAATTGCAAAACTCAGCTAAGTGAAAAGCACAAATAGCACTTTGCCATACCTCACATTAAAGACTGAATAAGAGACTACTCTGCAGAGATCTTGTATTCCTAAGGCTCTAAACCTGAATCCATGGGCAAACCGATTGGAAAAAGTTTTGCCTGTATGAATTAACAGCAAACAAGGCAACATAAATTCTCAAGTTTTAGTCTGGCTGCAACTGCATCTGCATTCTGTGCGTGGAGATAAGTATCATCCTCCTGGCCTCTGGGGACTCCCAAATTATTTTGTTTACCAGGAAAAGACAATGTGCATGCACATGCACTGTAGGTCTGTCTCTATGCCAGGTTATAGCAATACACCATGAACATCATGCAAGTGCCATTCAATATCTTTGTGATTTTTTCCATAATTTCCATTTTCTGCTATCCCAAATGTAGTTTGCTACCATTACTTTCATTCTTGGTGTATGTGATTCTGAACTTCCAAAATTTGTATGGAAGACACTCCTGAATTGAAAAGTTAAAAATATTGTAAACAATGACAACCAAACTGCACTTTTATTCAAATCAACAGAATACATTGGTAATGCATTGACTTTGGTGGTTTTATTGCTTGTTTGTTTTCAGCATTTGCTAGTTTAAAACAACTTTTGCAGCCAGTGTGTGAATTAACAGGCTTCTGCGGTATTCTAGAACTAGATGAATAAAAGTGGAATGGAGGAATGGGTTAGTTAATTTTTTATTGTTTTGTAAATAGTTTAGCAGTTATTCTAAAACAATATTGTCTTTTGTGTGTAATACTGAACAATATTTTGGATTAATAGTTGGGAAAGGCTGGCATTCAAGTTTTTTTTCCTCCTTACGGCATCCAGATTTGTTTATAGCATCTTAATTGTACAGCTCACGTGAAAGTAGATTAAAGTCAAATGTGAACCGGTACCGTCTGCTGTGGAAACAGGCCGCAGAGACAGCATTGTAAATCACAACCACTAGCTGAGCTTTGTGTAGCTTCTTACCCTGTCCCAATTCCAAAATGTTCTGCCTGACCATGGTGTGAGCTGGGATTGTGCTCTGGATCAGCAGCATATGGGCAGTGATTTGATAAGCTTCCATAGCTTGCTTCCATTTGATGGTGCACTCTAAAAATGCATTTAGATATCGTTATAAGTGGGTGGTAAGGCAAGTGAATGTGAGTAGGTCTGAATGCTAATTAATGGTTTAAATACTTTTTACTGTGAGGGTGATGAAACGCTGGAACCTGTTGCCTTGAGAGGTTTTGGGGTCTCCATCTTTGGAAATACTCAAAACCTGACTGGGCAACGTCCTGAGGGTCCTGCTATAGCTGTCCCTGCTTTGAGCAGAGAAGCTGGAGTTCCAGAGGTCCCTTTCAACCTCAGCTATCCTGAGATTCTGTGAAATGCCTGTTGAAAACTTTTTTGGGTTAGTAAAGAATAAATGTTGAAATTCTTCTGAAACCATCAACAGCAAGGTTACTGCATTGAGTAAAAAAACCCTTAAAATTTTAATACTTGAAATACTGGGCTAATACTTACCCTCCAAAGCTTTTTTGAGGGGGCGGAAGGAGGAAGAAAATTGGTAGAATGTTCTCTTAGAAAACCAGAAGTGCAAATACAGATTTCTCTTACTCATTGAGGCTCGCGCATGGAGACAAATTGGATTATCCTTTTTTTTTTTTTTAATGCAGATAGATAACGGTGTATAATGTTGAAATATGAGATTGCTTGGTATAAATTTTAACTGTAAAACACCCCATACTTCATAAAGATGTTTATATAAGGACTGGCATGACCTTATTGATACTATGGATGGTAAATGAGACCTTTATCCTAAGAAATCAAAGTGCTGCCTGTTATGGAAGATATATTTCTGGAAGCAGGAATCTGTCTGAGTTTTGCAACAGTAACAAGTCATGGGACCTTTGATAAGCGAAAAGCAACCTGTATTTTATGTGAATATGATAGGCATTGCTGATTGTGGTTAAAGTGGCCTCTTGCATATCCTACTTGCCTGCTGAGTATTTAAAACCACACCAAGTTGTGATTTGAGATGTGGTTCTCATTTCCTGAAGAAGGTTTGGTGGTTGAATTAGCATATTGCTTTTGTCTTTCTTTCAGATACTTAGCTTTCAAAGTAAATAATCGGAAGTGTTAGTCAGTCATAATTGCTAATATATGTTTAATAACTAATGAACTGCTCACAATCTGTGTATTAGGCTGGCATGTTTGCCTAATGTTAGGATATATATTACTGTAATTCTGTAATTCTGATTGAATCACTTAAGACTTCTCTACCAGATGAAATTTCTTGGCATAACACAGAAATTAAAAAAAAAAAAAAAAAAAAGCTTTTATGGTGGTTAGGCTCGTATTACTCCCTGTGTAGGCATTTTGTTCCAGAATGAGCATGATGTTATTTAGGCATCATTACTCATGTTTAGAAGTGGAGTAATTATACCAGATTATCAGAATTTTGTTCTGGAATGGTGTGTCTAACTGAGAATTTATACCAGTCTAACTATAACAGAATAGTTATTATATATGGTTATACCAGAAGTATGCTTCCAGAATCAAGACATTACCATGTGCTAGACACTGAAAAGTGGTGTCTCTTGTTTTCACAGTACTGAAAAGAACTCTGATTTTCTTTGAAGAACATACAAAAGAAAAGGTCTCTGCCCTAAAGAGTGAACAGTCCACAACTGTACATAGTACAAATGGAGGTAAAAACTGTAGGAAGAGTTTAGGGAACGTAAAAGGATGTAGTCACAAGAACATGAATTCCATAGGTAGATGAAAATTAAAGTTGGGTTTTTTCCTGTTTCCTTAAATAATAAACAGACTTGCTGCTGAGGGAAGCTTAAGTTGAGTAGTTGTTTGAACAAAAGCATGGAGTTACATATTGTAAGTATAGACAATTATGTGGGATTTGAAGGCCAAGGGTAGGAATTTAAATTTAATACGGTAGAAAAGACAGGGCTAGTACAGACAGTTAAAGCAATTGCATAGAGTCACCAGACTTGTGGTTGACCAATGAAGATTTGGATTAGCAGGAAGGTGAGTGTCAAGGAGGAAGAGTTGGTCAGTTCTTCAAAGGTTAATGGTGAAATAAAAGAATAAAAATTGAGCATGTGACACCATGCTTGTGATCCAGAAACGATAGTTAGAAGCCTTCATGCATAGAGAATATTAATTGGAAAAGTATTGGAAAGGGAGGAGGATTATTTGTCATTGCTAGGCCTGGAAAGCTTGAAGTTGTTCTTGTACCTGACAGACAAAAATCAGAGTTTTGAGCAGTTTGGAGATATGACCTGTCTGGGAGCTGCCTGATGATTCTTGTCTTCATTAGGCTGTTGAACTTCCCCCAAACGAGTCTGGTTTGAGTTTTGCAATTGCTTAGCTTTGCACCAAAAAGTACTTTTTAATTTCAGCAGCAATTTATAGGCAGCTTGGTCTTGTGGAGAATATGTGCCCCGTCTGCAGCTGTCCTAAAGCCCAAGCTAAAAGATAAATCATATTTAGAAAGTGAGAAAAAAATGTTTTCTTCTGTGTGTTTGTCTGCTCCCCCCCCACCTTGGCAGAGTACATGAAAGGGTAGGTTTGTCTGTTTTTCCTCATATGGCTAGAGTCCCTCCACCTGGAACAGGTATAGATACAGGGCTTGAGGAGGAGTGACAAAAATTCCATGTAGTAAAACAAAACTGCCTTTATTAATCCCTCAGAAGCACCTATTTACTCAAATATGTCATTGCATATTTGAGCCTTCCTCACATCTACACAAATAGTTGCTGTAAGAAAGCAGTATTTCAAAATGGTCCCTGGAATCCCTGATAATAGGGCAGAAGCTCCTGGATGCACTACATCTTGTAGATATTTTCCCCTTTTTCTGGAGATCAGCCTTTTAAAATCTTTGAATACATCCTTAGGCTTTCCATCTTAACAGCCAGGATATGAAGGCCCCAAAAGGTTTACAAGAATTTAACTATTTCTCATGGGTGTAGCATCAAATTCTTGTCCTGCTTGCTTCTTCCACTGTCAGTAGAGAGTTCTCATGGACTGGTTCTTGTTTTGACATAATTAGCCAAGTGAGTGCTTCACTGGAATGTGTTATCAGATGAACTGGAGTAAAAAGGCTAACTGGGAAAAGTAAGATAGTGGAACAGTCAAGGGGTATCTTCCTTTGGCTAAAACCTGTGCCATTTTCTTCATGCTGTTCATAGGAAGCACTTATTTCAGGAGTTACATTTCCAAAGAAAGAAAAATGTAGAAAGTCATGCACACATGCTTGGAACAAAGCATGAACAAAACAGTCTTGGTTTATCCTCCAGAACTTAATTCGCACCTTATGTTTCATTAAGATATTGATGCACACATAGGGGTGGATGTTGGCACCAAAGAGATTAATGGAAATCATGAAGTAAGTATATTCAGAGTCTGCGATCTTAAGTTTTTAAGACTAATTGATATCTTCCCAGAAGTCCTATCACCCACCATCAAAAAAACAGAACCCAGAAGCATTGCACCTCACTGCTCCGTGGCTCTCTAGCTGTGTAATTCCTATTGGCCATATCCAGAATTTTCTTCCTTTTTACTTACTTTTATCATTGAATAATCAGTAAGCAAAGTAATGCTTGAATTTTTAAAGAAACTGATTTTCTTTAACAACTTTTCTCAAGTAATTCAAGCACCTTAAAGGTTGCAAATCTTACAACAAAAGTGATAGGCTTTTCCTGGCATTCTCCTGGTAAACATCAGCAGACAACCAGGTCGAGAGGCAGGAAATGGAACTAGTCCATGGGAAGGAAAAGGAATGTTACAAAGGGAGACTGTCATCTGAAAATTAAATAGCACTTTGGACAGAGTCAATAAATCTAAAAACTAACTCTTTATGTGAGTACCCACAAAATTAGGGGTGTTTAATTTATTGTATCATCTATCCATTGTTCTTCGTACTATATGCTTCAAGTTAACATTCCTCTGTTGAGGTGAATTTTGTTTCTATTATTTAGAAACTAAAAATGAAAAAAACCTCTATTTCAGACAGATTTTTGAGGAGGTGGGAGTCTTGCAGGTTGTTTCTTTAAATACGGTTTTGTTTGTTTAGTCTGAGGAATGTATCCTTGATTACAGTCCTTGTGGACTGTTTCTCAGTTCAGTTCTGAAGATCATCTTAATGTCAGCCCTCTGATGCTAGGTTTTTACACTTTTGTGTGTCTCTTTGGAGACACTGAGCTTTGCTCTCAGCACTTTAAAAGCAGTTCTCAAAGAAATTCCAGTTCCTGGAAAATCACGATTTCCTAGGGAACCAGGAACTTGCCTCATTTCCTGTTCTGAAGTATTTAGAGGCATCATGTTGGCCCAGAGAAGGAATAGACTAACAGCTTGTCTGGCAGCCAAGGTGTCACTTGATTTTGATCTTGGATAAAAGGCGGAGTTTTATCCTTAAGGGAAGGAGTTACTGAAAGATTTTCAGAGGGGAAAAAAGGGAGGAATGCGGCTTCAGAGTCCTGGCAGTTGTGGTAGAAACGTACTTTATATACTGAATCTTAAAATGGTATACTAGAATAGTGAGGAAGAGATGAATAAAACGTCCAGGTTACAACTTTGCTTACTTGTTTATCAAGACTGGCCATGTCTTTTGTCCCTTTTTGTTTAACTTAGATTGCTTTAAAAGTTTGAAGAATGGGAGAGATTCTTCATAAGGGCAGTAGTAATTCTGGGTCCCCCACATAGAAGAAAGCATTCCATTCTCATGCTCTGGTAGACCATGGGAGTTGTTCCTTCTGCATACACTTGACAGACAGTTGCAACTATATGCAGTGTGCTCTCTATGGATAAATTTATGATCTTAGCTCTGCAAACCTCTGAATTCTTCTGAGGTATTTTCCTGTTTTGGAATTAGCCTAACCAAGTTTCTCAGTAAAGGACAAATGTATCTCCTCTGCTACGCAGTTTTGCTCTTAAACGTACTTGCATAAAATACTGTGTAAGTGGGCCCTTGCTTAATTCATTGCTATTGGTAAATGTTAATTAAACTCCAGTATATGTAATTAGAGGAAGTTTTAGACTACTAAGACTTTCTAGTTCTTTTTGAGTGTATATAATAACTGTAAAAAGACACCTGTGGACAGATGTACAGAGTGCAAATAATTAGTATCTCGAATTATGAAAAACTGTGTCAATTAAGGGTTGGTTTGTGTGGTTTTACATGGATTTGATATGGTTTGGTCTCTGGAATCTTTTCCATTTAATTCTTATAAGAACTTTCTTTGTAATTTTGATATTATGTGTGTATGTATTTTTGTATTTATTAGATAACTGCCTTTGTAATTGTGGCCCTTTCACAGGATCTTGAAATCCTTCAGGCAGAGGGTAGACTAAAATCCAGGCCTGCAGAACTGTGCATAAGTGTGATAATCATCTTGCTTTGGTATAGGAAGGTGTCTACTGCTACATGTGCTGAACACGATGGGTTAGCTTCTGAATATACTGCGAGAGAGTTGAGCTGTGCTGGTTACTTGTCTAGTCTCTTCTTAAATCTTTATGTTCATTTTATCCCAATTACTAGTTTTAAATGCACGAGGGCTAGAAACTTGCTTTTGAATAAGTGGATTTTAAAATTTTATAATTAAACAAATAGTAAAACCAGGATTACCAGCATTATGAAACAATCTTACGTCTGATAAGTATGGATCATAACCCTATGCTTTACGACAGTAGTGAAGTCTTGATAATGAGCATTTACCATGATAGGCTACTATATATTGTCCATTAAGTAAAGGAATTATGAGTTAATTAAGAGAGTAAATTCATCAGTTGCAATGGTATACTCATATTTTCTAGAGAATCACATGCTGAGTTCAGCTCTGCAGAAGGACTTGGTGTAATGAAAAGGAGTTAATAAGTTAGGCAAAGCAACAAAACCATTAAGTGGACCGTGTAAACAATTTTCAAAACTATTACATATAGTTTGAAGGTATTATATGAAATGTCTGTGTATTCCAGTATCCTTGAGAAATTTTCCTCAGTTGCCTTTCTTAGAGTCCATAATGACTTCCAGGTAGCCAGTGTTGATGAATACGTAAGTCTTAGATTTTTATCAAGCAAAGGGATTACGCCATTTTAATAAACTGCATCTTTCTCAGGAACAGTTAGAGTGCTGCCTGTGTTGATAATGATATACATAAAAATATGTATTTAAACATATATGTATTTTGATTAGTTTTTCTTAGCATTGTTACAGCTGAATTCAACAGTCAGCAAGTAGTTTCTCTCCATAGCTCAAGATAATGACCTAAGAGGAGGAGGAAGTGAGCTATTGAAGTTGTAGGATGCACCTCCATTGGCAAGTGGCTTACAACAGACCTTCTGCCATGGGGCATGTAGCTTCTTGCTTACCTGAGGTAATATGAGGAGTTTGGAGAGCACTGTTGCAGTTAGTCATACTGTGGTTCTCTGGTGGCCTATGTTAATTGATACTGGAGACAGAACATTGAGCTATATAATAAGAATGTTTTCCAGTCCTTTAGTGCTGTTATAAAGGCAGGAGGACAGACAGGATGCTTCCTAAATGGGCACTTTCTAACAATAACACTTATTTGGTTAAGTATCTTTTCACATTGAATACTGGCTTTGGCCTGATAATTACTGAACAATGAAAGTATGTTAAAAACAGCTCTGTCACAACAATACAAATCATACCTGTGCATGGTTATGAAAGAGAATTAAAAAGTATCTGTGCTTTCTGTAACTGATTTTTTTTGATCTCTACAAGTGATTCCCCTGCACACGTCTGCATATTATTGAAACGTCTGTGGAAAAAGGCAAATGTCATAGTAGGATTTAAATCTAAAAGTATACTCAAAGTTAGTTTTTCTTTTTACACAGCATTTGTAAAGTTTTAGTTTTGAGTTACCTGTTTGGTTTGGGAATTGGAAGGAAAAAAATCAACAATAGAGGCCAGTGGTGAACAAAAAAATCAGGATCTGGAAAATGTTACCTGTGAGGGGAGTTGGTTAGCCTAAAAAGGAGAAGATTGAAGGGAGATAATGGTCTCAGGGTAAAGTGCTGTTGCAAAGAGGATGGGTGAATGGAACCACATGTAGTTCATTCAGATTGCATCAAGAAAGATTCAGATTATGCAGTAGAAAACATACAACAGTGAAAATTGTGAATGACTGAAATAAATTACTTTGGAGGTTGTAGAATCTCTGTTATGGGAGGTCTTTAAAGTAAGTGAGACACCTGTCAGGAGTGGTGTAGATACAGCAGATCCTTCATTAGAGTTGCCGAAAAAACTCATTGTGAACATTGGGAGACACTTATTCCATAATTCTTATAAAGCAATTTAATTTATAGAAAACAGTGCAACAGTCTTAAAGTGTTAGTAGAAACACATTTGTTACCATCTTCAAGAAGGTTCATCAGGTTGGTAATGCAAATGTCAAGGAAAATCTAGACTTAGGAGGAGTTGTAAGTGCCTCACGTTATTTTCATGAAAGTCTAGGTATCTTGCTGTAATCATAGTGTATGTGGGAGAGAATAGGAGGGGAGTGTAGGAGAGGGGACAGGAAGAAAGTCACTGAAGAGAAATTTGTGCCTAGAATGAAATGAGTAGGTTACAGTCTGTGAAGTTGATGGATTACTATAGCTCTTGGTGCAGTAATTTGACTGTACACTTGCGCTGTAACACTGTTCTGTGATGTATAATTTCTGAAAATATTACTTCAGAAGTGAAATAACACCTTCTTGAACATATGCTTATTTTGTGTAAGACTGTGCTATTAGAGCTTAAAATACTGAAATGGTGACTTTCTGCTTATTTTACAGATTTGCTTACAATCAAATACATGACCATGGGGGATATGAAGACCCCAGATTTCGATGACCTTCTTGCAGCCTTTGACATACCAGACATGGTTGATCCAAAAGCAGCTATTGAATCTGGACATGATGACCATGAAAGCCACATAAAACAAAATGCTCACACAGATGAAGATTCTCATACCCCGTCATCATCTGATGTTGGTGTGAGTGTCATTGTGAAAAATGTGCGTACTATTGATTCTTCCGAAGGAGTGGACAAGGATGGCCACCATTCCACAGGCAATGGCTTGCATAACGGCTTTCTAACGTCATCAGCTCTTGATAGTTACAGTAAAGATGAAGGGAAGTCACTTAAAGATGATGGGTCAGCTTCTGAGACTACACTGAAGGATTCAGCTTTCAACCAGTTTAGCCCAATA
Source organism: Aptenodytes forsteri (assembly GCF_000699145.1). NCBI lineage: Eukaryota > Metazoa > Chordata > Aves > Sphenisciformes > Spheniscidae > Aptenodytes > Aptenodytes forsteri. The sequence goes on along the minus strand of NW_008794883.1, from coordinate 761,945 downwards.
TCAAGTGCTGAAGAATTTGATGATGATGAAAAAATTGAGGTAGATGACCCTCCAGATAAAGAGGAGATGCGTGCAAATTTCAGAGCAAATGTCTTGGCAGGATCTGTATCTCAGCAGGAATATGACAAACTAAAGGCACTTGGAGGGGAGAACTTGATTAAATCTGGAATCCCAGTTTCAAGTAGTATAGATAAAAATAAAGTTGCTAAACGAGAGACAGAGACAAACTCCATGAATTTAAGTGTCTATGAGCCTTTTAAAGCTCGAAAAACAGAGGACAAATTGCTAAAAGACAATTCTGAGAAGCTTCTTGAAAACAGGGTACTTGATGGAAAACTGAGTACTGAAAAAAGTGAAACAAATCTTGCCAGCATTTCACAGGCCAAAGCAAAGTCATCAGCAAAGCTTTCTTCGTGCATTGCTGCAATTGCAGCACTGAGTGCTAAAAAGGCAGCTACAGACACCAGTAAAGATTTACAGTCTAATTCAGGAGAATCTTCTCCATTACCAAAAGACATGAGTGAAAGTCCCCGGGCTATTGAAAAATCACCTGAATCTCAGAGTCTCATTGATGGTGCTAAAAAGCCATCTATCAAACCACCCGATAGTCCCAGAAGTGTATCAAGCGAAAACAGTAGCAAAGGGTCTCCATCTTCTCCTGCAGGGTCAACACCAGCAATTCCTAAAGTTCGCATAAAAACCATCAAGACTTCTTCTGGGGAGATCAAGAGAACTGTTACTAGAGTGTTGCCAGAAGTTGATTTGGACTCTGGTAAAAAGCCAGAGCAGACTGCTTCTATGGTAACTTCCATGACATCTCTCCTGTCCTCACCAACTTCTGCTGCTGTTCTTTCCTCTCCTCCTAGAGCTCCTCTCCAGTCCACAGTTGTCACCAATGCAGTTGCATCTGCGGAACTTGCACCAAAACAGGTCACAATCAAACCCGTGGCTACTGCCTTTCTCCCTGTTTCAGCAGTTAAAACAGCAGGTTCACAAGTTATTAATTTGAAGCTTGCTAACAATACTACAGTGAAAGCCACTGTAATATCTGCTGCTTCAGTGCAGAGTGCCAGTAGCGCCATTATAAAGGCTGCCAATGCTATACAACAGCAGACTGTTGTGGTGCCAGCATCAAGCCTTGCCAGTGCTAAACTTGTGCCAAAGACAGTTCATCTTGCCAACCTTAATCTTCTGCCTCAAGGTGCTCAAACCACCTCTGAACTCCGCCAAGTGCTAACGAAACCTCAGCAACAAATAAAGCAGGCAATAATTTCTGCAGCAGCCTCACAGCCTTCTAAAAAAGTATCTCGAGTCCAGGTGGTGTCATCTCTACAAAGTTCTGTAGTGGAAGCATTCAATAAGGTGCTGAGTAGTGTCAATCCTGTACCAGTTTACATCCCAAACCTTAGTCCCCCTGCCAATGCCGGAATATCATTACCAACACGAGGTTACAAGTGTTTGGAGTGTGGCGACTCATTTGCTCTTGAGAAGAGCCTGACCCAGCATTATGACAGGAGGAGTGTGCGAATTGAAGTAACATGTAATCATTGTACAAAGAATTTAGTTTTCTACAATAAATGCAGTCTTCTTTCCCATGCTCGTGGACACAAGGAAAAAGGAGTTGTAATGCAGTGTTCACACCTGATTTTAAAACCAGTCCCAGCAGATCAAATGATAGCATCTCCTTCAAGCAATACTGCTACATCTATGCTTCAAAGCCCTGTGGGAGTTGGCACGCATACTGTAACAAAGATACAGTCTGGCATAACTGGGACAGTAATATCAGCCCCAGCAAGTACACCTGTCATTCCAGCTATGCCACTAGATGAAGATCCATCGAAACTCTGTAGACATAGTCTAAAGTGTTTGGAGTGTAATGAAGTTTTCCAAGATGAGACATCTCTTGCAACTCATTTCCAGCAGGCTGCAGACACAAGTGGACAAGTAGAGTATCATATGTTTAAATTCCAATGTTTCATCTATAAGCCTAGGAGACTTTGGATATGTTTTCACTTTCATTTAGCTGTTAATTAGCTGAACCTCCATGATTAAAAGTATAAATGAAAACCACAAAAAATCTTGCAAGCCCTTACATAGTGAATGTCAACGTTTTTTAAATAAGAGTTTACTTAGAATTTTTTTAGGCCCTGAAGTCTGAAATTTACACTGTATATTTTTACTAAAATTCAGCATTAGCGTTCTTACAGCTGAACATTATAATACCGAAATTAATAATGGTCTTTACTAAGAATTTTTAATGATTCTGTGCTTTGGAATTTGAGTATCCTGTGGAATCCACTTAATTGGCACCCTCATTAACAGCCCACCTATTCAATCTGAATGATATGTTTAAGTGATTCATTCTTGATTTGTCTTCAGTTTTTATTATTTTCATATAGCACCGTAAGTGAGCTAGGCATTCCTCTTACCTACAGGGACTCTAGGCAATGAATTAATGGCACACTGATTCTGTTGACAGGATACGCATGCTGTTTTCTTCAGGTCTTTCTTAAACAGAAGTGAAAAGTGATGTTCACTAGCATGCATTTCTTGCTGTGTGACCATGTTTATTTGTGTTGGTTTTTCTTTCCTCTTACGATTGCTAATGAGTTAAACTTACAAACCATTTTAAAATTCTTTACTAATGTATGTGGCCTAACCTGAAAGAAACACATCATTCAATAAAAGTTAATATTAATCAGTGTGCGATGTATTTTATAATCCTATAAGAGTTAAGATCATTAATTAAATGATATAGTTGGATTTCTGTTGGGGCGTGCCAATTAAAAGGGATTCTGGTGTGTTTCAAAGCATTCAGTTTAGCTTGGCGTTGCAGCTTCTTGCTATGTGGGAAGCTGAAAACCTGCAAACATGCTCAGACTGATCAAGACAGGAATGCCCCAGAATATTCCTGGGAATTGCACAGCAATGTGCAGGATAAAGGTTTTCAAGTTCTGCAGTTAGGAAAAAATCCACTAGTCATAGAAGTGCAGACAGGTTCCTGTCAGAATCTATTTACTAAACTTAAGACCTATTCTGTGGCCATGAAGCAGTTACACTGTGCCCACCACTACAAATAGTAATGTAAAGAGATTTGAATGTGGAAATAATCTTGACTATATGGATTATGTGGCTCTGCCTCAGCTCCTACTTTACTAACTGGCTAGCGGACTTAGGCTGAAATTGCCTGGATTCACAGTGAAATGCCATGTGAGTGAATTTCTGTTTGTAAGATGCTACAGATGTGCCTACCTAAAGCGAGTTTATTTAAGCTTTTTGTCAGAAAGAAGTTAGCAGAATGTATTCCGTCCTTAGATCTTGCTTCAGTTTTGAAAAGTATCTAACGGTTGACCATGAGTATATTCTGCACCAGCTCTTGAGTTATTTAATACTCAGTAATTGTTTTTTAGCTAACTCCTTTTCTGGTGCTTATTGGTGTTAGATTTATCTTTTTTTCCATAATAGGTCCATTAGTTATCATTTGGTATGATAAGATCCAGTAGTCCTTGTGAAAACCCTGTTGTTCTTGATACTATAAAATCAAGCAATTAAGAAGGCACCAAGATAAAGCAAGTGGATGAGAGACAGGCAAATATACTGAGAATAGGTTGGGAGGATGAGGTAAGGATAAAATGAAACAAATAGAGAAGAACAAAGATAAAAAAGTGATGTACTTGCTTTCTGTGGGGGCCTTTTTTTGTATGGACAGGTAAACTAAACAGATTGGTAGAAACACCTTTTGCCCTTTCCTGCTACCTCTGTCTGGTGCTTTTGCCCTGTTGCTGCCAAGTTTGCTCTCTATGCATGTCCTGTTAGATACCGTTTACCCTGGTGATTTACTACGGGAAAGCAACTGAGATCATAGAATGTCAAAATATTACTGCAGTTAGGTGGAAAGATAAGTATGGGTACACAGATACTGCTGTTCAGGGAGGAAAGCTCATGAAGCTACAGAAAACAGTCAGCATTGCCTACTGCCTATCAATGTGTTTGTGTCTTTTGTTGGAAACTTGCTCTCTTTTAAGAGCTGATGTATGAAAAAGGCCTTAATACCCACTTACCGGGCCATGGATTTCCAGGTTTAAAAAAAAAACAAAACAGCCTTGTTGCTGCAAAGCACTGGAGGAAAAGAAGCTATTTTCATGTTGTTCCATTTTAAAAGAACACTCTTAATAAACGTAGTTTTAAATGTTCTTTGTTGAAATATCCTCTTAAAAATTAATTAAATATTTTTCTTAGTCCTTTTCATATATCAAGCAGCAGTTTTCAATTCTGTGCTGTTTTTTTTATGTTGCATTTTATTACACACTGTAGTGTTGTAGCTATACTGAAATGCCCAGCATGAAAACTGTTTTAACTGAACAGTTGCTTTAGTGAGAGCAATACGTCCTGCTTTCTTTTTGTTATATTTTTGTCCATTTTTTCTTCCAAGCATTGCTGCAAGGGTAGTGTTTGCTGAAGAAAGACTCTGTATAGGCATTTATTAATAAACATTTTAACACTTTTTCATTATATGTTACCCCTTGAAAAGCTTGGACAAGAAATACTCTGACTTCTGTTTTCCTTCTTAGTGCTTGGCACTGGCTTTTTTGTTGCAAAACTACCATTATTTTGGGGGGAAGGAGACAGGAAAGTTAGATGAAATTGGTATTTTAACTTTGGAAGGAAGGAAGAAAGAATAAAAATAAACATTGGGACTTTGCAAACAACTAATAGGAAAATAGTTATTATTTGCAGCTTACCATTCTTTCTAGTGCCCACCTAATTGCTCTTGAAATGGAAATTGTATACTGTTTTATGTTTTCAATGAGTCTAAGCAGTAAGTAGCTGTTACTTCTTGTTCTTCTTAAACTCCTGTTACGAAGGTAGAATATTTCTTTTAAAATAAACAATAGTAAAACATCCCTAGCAATTAAAAGATGTTCCCTGTAAAGTTGTTACCTTTCTGTAATATTTTACTTCCATTAATATTCCTGTTAAAGGGAATGGGACCACTCACTGACAGGTTTCCTGGCTGAGTGAAACCCTCATGTATTTACTGGGGGAAAAAAAAGTAGCAAACCTGGGCTAATTAATGTTAATGGTCGTCTTATTTACAGATATAAGTGTATAGCTTCCGTGGAAACTACATAGCTCATTTCCCTTCATACTCATAGTTCTTGTATATCTTTTATTTTCCACCTCCACCATTTTTTCTTCTAACCCTTTTTTTTCTGAAACTTTGACTTTAAATGCAGGCAGGTGATGATTTTCACAAACTGTGTTTTATTTTGGTATGGGTTGGAATGAGAGAACTGGAAGTTAATACCACGTTAAGCCCAAAATAAAATGGTAAGCAAACATGCTGAATTTCAGAATTTCACAGTAGATTCTTCTTGTTCTACTGTAATCAGTTACAATTAAACATTTTACTGTACTCATCAAAATAGCAAACCAGTGGCCTTAATGAATAGCATTATTGGCATTTTGTGTCAGTCTGAGTTACTAGCATTACAGATGAATCTTGCAGGCTGCTTGTTGCAAAATCAGAGATACTCCCTTAGTTGGGTTTGGAATGTTGTATGGCTCTTCCGTGGCATAGCATCCCGGTTTCCTTTTGTAATGCTGCAGACAAAAGGCTTTGGAAGGACTGTGAAAACCCCATATGTTTCTATTACTGAAATAAGAAGTTCTGTTTTGCTGTTTTCTTACGTAATCCAATAATACTCCAGATTATCCAGTATTATGTTGCTGCTTATTAATACATAAATGGTAAAAGATAGATTTTAGGAATGGTACTGAAGCCAAGTAAATGTGGCAGGCACATTCTAAGTAGAGTTGTGGTTAGTCAGGATTTGGCCTTTAAGCCTGAGCTGAAGACAAAGTTAACATCCCAAACCAGTTCTGTTCATTGTGGGAGGGCATGAGTCGGTGGTTCTGGCCATAGCTGTTTGGTCAACTGGGGACAAATATTTGGCATTTCAAAGTGAGTATTTATATGCGTCTGAACACAATTTCAGACTTACTGTGTCACAAAGGCTCTAATCAGGCTGATAGTTCCAAATCCCCGCATATAGTTAACCTCAGGTAAAGCCTTCCGCAAGGGTAGTAAATGTATCTATGCTATCTACTAATCTTGGCTGGCAGTAGTGCTAATATTGAACCTGAATTTGAGTAACGGTAGATTTTCTTTGCTTAACTTCCTCTATTTTAATGTTTTGCATTTCACCATCTTGCTGTCCTCGGGACATTTGAGAACTATGTTTGGATGGAGACTGTGTTGAAACATACCAGGCCACAATGTTCACAAAGTAAACATTAAAAGTGAACCATATGAAAATACACTTCTTGCTTCTGTGTGTGTGACCACAAGATGTTTCATGTTAACATTTCTACTTAAAATTACTGTTTTTAAAAAAAGAATCGAGTCAAAGTATTTGCATGCACCCTCAAAAAAAGCATTTAGATTAAGCTATTTTGTAAAAAGAATAAAAATGGAGTGTACAGATTGTAATACAAAAATATACTTGTTCTTTGAATATGAGTAATATTGTAAAAATGCTAAGGCAGTTAAGAAGTTACTTTAGACCTTGATATTAAACAGTGTTCTATTTGAAAAAAAAAATCCTTTTTTGCAGTGACTATAAAGACTTTTTCCTTCCGTCTTTGGAGTTAGTGTGTGTCTCCTGTTGATTAAACGGGCACAGGTTATTTTTTTTACTGGTGTAGTTGCCAATACTAGTAAGTCAGACTCCTATGAAAGCTATTTGTAACACTGTACTATTTCTTCTACAATGGTAGCTTTGATTCTGCTATTATATGATCTGGATATTACTGGTTTTTAGAAGAGATTTGAAGGAGAGTTGCCTAAATTGGAAGAAGGGGGTGACTTTTTGTGAAGCACCTGTCTTTTAGTAAGAAACTATTATTTCTTAATTATTTATTTCAGGATTTCTTCATACATAGCTTAGTAAATAATTTATAATGCAGCTCTGGAGATCTTGTTTTGTTCTGTGTTCTTGAAAAATGTACACATCGATACATCTGCAAGACTCTTATGGATAACATTTCTAAAAATATGCAAATCTCATGTTAAAAAAATACCCATGTCATGAAGGAGTCTTGGTTTTGTTTTTGAATCTTCATAAGTCACTGGTGAGATTCATAAGTCCCAAGTCATAAGAAATAATAATTTGAAAAGCCTTACAAAGCAAAGTCTTATGAAATGAAGTTGAGTTAAAGTCCTGTTCTGCAAAGACTTGTATTTGTGCTTGACTTTGAGACCATGAGAGTTTCTGTTGAAGTCAGTGAAGCAGCTTCCATGATCAAAGTTAAACAGAAGCATAGCTCCATACAGGATGTCAGCTATCTGCCTAGAGATTTGAGAGATGTATTATTGTAAATGAAACATTTTCTGGAATGCTTTCACAGGTTTGGCTCTTTGTGCCCTCCAGTGATGGAAAGCAACTGTGAGCAAAAGTGAAGCCTGTTTACAGCTGGGTTGCATCATTTGCATTTCATCCCAAAAATGGCACAAAGCACCCAAAGAATTTCAGTGTTTCTGATTTGGCATATGGTCAACATGTAGTTGAAGATTTTTTTTAATTATTTTTGTGTAACAAAATACTAGAATTAGTTTAGTAAGTTACTCCTGCATGTAGAAAGATTGCCCTGCAAAGAAAAGCTTTGTAAATATTTTATATATCTCTAGTTTTCATTCAGATGCACCGTATGTTGATAGAATGCCGATGTTGTATTCTAGCCTGAGAAATATATTTTGAAATTATCTGTGCGCTTTCTGCCTGATAATATTCCATTTTATTGGTATTATGGATATTACCATAAGAATTCATCAGGAGCAAGGATCAAAGAAAACGAAGATAGCATATTTGCTGTTTTGGGGTTTTTTTTTACTTTATGTGGTGCACTGAGTTAAAACCATAAGGTTTGATTCTCAAGTTGTACTTAGGCCCCTTGCACTATTAAGGTAATCTTGTGAGGCACCTACGTAAAATTTATATAAACCAACATGCATCTCCCATGGTCAGTGGTATATGAAAGAGCTTTGTTGTGTCAGAATGGCCCGGAATGCCAATATGTCTGGTTGCCAGTATCTGCCAGCTCTGTCCTACAAGATTTGTCAGTAGGGCCTGCATTTAGTACTTGACTACTTCTTTTGGTTCACATCACAGTCATAACATTTAATTTTTTGTTTGATATATTACAATGTTTGACACAAGACGTTATGTATAGCTGAACCAAACCTTTTGTTTCATCTATTTTGGTTTATCGTTTAGAAGACATGCAATATCTGCCAGATGCTGCTTCCTAACCAGTGCAGTTTTGCATCACACCAGAGAATTCATCAGCATAAATCTCCATACACGTGTCCTGAATGTGGAGCAATCTGCAGATCTGTCCACTTCCAGACTCATGTCACTAAGAACTGCCTGCATTATACCCGAAGAGTTGGTTTTCGGTCAGTATAATGATTACTTTTGTTGTCAATTTATGTATAATTTATGCTTTTAAAAGTAATTTTCCATTTTCATAAGCATTGTTTGTAGAATACAGCTTCATGGGTTTAATGTTGTCATGGCAACAATGCTATTAGTACTACAAATTTTGGAATAAATACCACATTAGGATTCTGCTTTGTTTTAGGCATCCGCTTTTGTATGTTATAAATCAGCATATTAGCTAATCTCATCCAGCCATAAAATGTCAGATTCAGGACTTCACGGTTTATAAGGTCTAGAGAATTCAGATGTATTTTCTTAATTTCAGGTTCTTAAAAAAACCTTCTGAGTTTTTTCAAAACACTGGATTTTAGATTGTTCTCTCTGGTAGAACAGTAATTTTCAGTATTTACTGCCAGAATTTATTATTGGGATGCTGATGGGCATACTGCACCTATCCGGTTGCTCTCTTTTCTGTGGGAGGTCAAGATTCCTCAGCTTTACATTGCTTGAAAATTACCTTTCTCATTCAAACAGCCTTGTCTTTTGGTTCTTCTTTGTTGCTCTTCAGTTTCCCTTTAATTCTTATGTTTCCGTGTAACGGCAACTCACTGAGAAAATGGGGATCAGAGGCATTTCATGGCAATGTTAAGTTTTGAAAGGCTTGAAAAATTGTTTTGTCTTAGAATTTTACTCACACTGAATGGCAGGCAGCACAGCAAGAAATCAGAAGAGCAACCCGTACAGCCGAGCTTTGCTCAGCACTCCTAAAACATTTCCACTTCACCCTGTCAGACTGGAGATGTGTGATTTAAAATCTTACCAGTAGGCAGCTTCTTCCCCCTTAAGGTCCCACAAGTTCATTTGCTAGGATGGCTGTGAAATCTTCCACTAAAGGAAGAAAGCATTTTTACTGCATCAAACCAGCTGCTGTGGCAATCTGTTTTCAGACTGAATCCATGGCCTGACACAACTCTCAGCTCTTCACGTTTCTTTGGGTTCTTCTCTTTTATTCTTTTCTCCCAAGCAGTAGTCTGTCTTGTCCTACATTTCTTACATCTGCTACCTCCACTCTACTTTCCTTCCCTCTAGTCTGTGTCTCTTGGGTTTGTACATGGAATCATCTTCAGGGACTCCGGCGTGTACCAGTAACACCAGAAGATTCATAAATCCTTCACTATGAATCTAAACTAAAGTTACTAAACTTTTCAAGATGTATCATAAACATCTCATGTCACACTAAGTCAGAATTTCTGTATATGGTGAGACTAAACCAAAAATACCTAGGCAAAGAAAAGCAGTATCTGGGAAAGTTACTGTCTTCCTTCTTAGACTCCTCAGCATCTCCTTATCACCATGGTGCATTCACTTGAGGAACAGCATAACCAGTCTTGCCTTTCCAAAGGACCTCTGTGAGGGAGTTCAGTTTGATTTCAGCGATTTAGGCTAGTTGTCTGAACTAAATCAGCTGAAAATTTCAACCTTAAGTTTAATTGCATCCTTCCAAGTTGAAAACAAGAAAGCTGTTATAGCAGTCCAAGAAAGGAAGGCTTGTTCCTTAAGAACTGTTTTAATATACAATGGTGGATGCTGAGGATCATTTATTATGTTGCATCACTAGAGAATAAAGTCCAGATAGGATGGGATGGGGAGGCAAGAGATGCAACCCAAAATTTTGGAAGGGTAGAGGCTTTCTATGTTTAAATTATAAAACTCACTGTAAAATACTAGTCAATAAGAAATGTGTTCATTTGACAGGTTATTTTGTAATTTCTTATTGCAATATGTTCTTGGACTTACTTGGTAGCATTTAGTACTGGAGATGTATGGCACTAAAACGGACCATTGTGTATGGAAATTCTTATGTACTAATATTCAATTTTTTAATCATTTTATTTTAGAATAGATGCGGGAAGGTCACAAATTTTCGACACAGCAGAAGTATGTTTTTGAAAAATATTTTCAGAATTCCAATCTGATAGATTGATCTGATTGTAGAGATTTGGTTTAGTTGTCTTGAGTTTAAATTACTCTTTTTTGTTTTTAAATCCAAGTGCTGATTTGATTACATGTACAGAAAATCATTAACAGTATGTCTTCATTAAATCTAAACAAGGGAAATGGTGGAAATGTTTTCCTTACTGGTTTTCCATTTTGGTGGTAGTTTCTAAATTGCTGTGGCGTACCTTGTACAATCCACTGCATGTGATAAAAATGCATTTTGTAAAATCTCTTTACAAATTTGCAGAGGTTTTAAGCATTCTTTTTACAATCAATAGAATATTCCTCTGTTGACCCTTCTATCTGTTTTGTTGTAATGCCATAAAAACATGTTCTGACTTCATATCTCTTAGATTTTCAAATTAAATTTGGGAAATTTCTTTTTTCTTACTTTCTGATATGCAAATGTCTGTTTATGTTGATTCTTACTGGGTTGTTTAAATTGACAGAATAACGTAGTTTTATCCGGTTGTATATATATGTTTATCTCTTGCACTTGCTTGAAAATCAGTGTTGATTCCATTTCTTTCAGTACTGCTTTGGGCTACGCTGAACTGACTCTTTTCCACTCTTTTTGCAGCTGCGTGCATTGCAATGTTGTATACTCTGATGTGGCGGCACTCAAGTCTCATATTCAAGGTTCTCACTGTGAAGTCTTTTACAAGTGTCCTATCTGTCCCATGGCATTTAAATCTGCTCCCAGCACACACTCCCATGCCTATACACAACACCCGGGTATCAAGATAGGCGAACCAAAGTAAGCAAAATTAACCTTCTACTGCACTTGCCTGCATTTTAATATGTGCATTGTGAAATTGCATTCTGTCCTGTGCTTACAATCTTAAAAGTCACGTACTGTACAACCAACAGTTTGTCATCCTGTTGGTAACGTGTGGCGTTTGTGTAATGTTTTCATGAGTTTTTAGCTGGCAATTTATTTGGCAAAGGTTAAATTTCCATTAACATAGCAATAGCAGTTCTTTAAACACTGCGTGCTACAAGAGAGTAATACAGTAATTACAAAAATTATTCGGACAGGCAGCTAGTGTGTTGCTCGTTCTTATTTTTTGCTTAGCTCATCTGCATTTTTACTGTGAATTAAGATAATGTGATTCCAAAAAGAACTGCTAAGACTCATCAGGGCTTATGCAGTGATTCTCGTAACATCTGGTTGAAAAGGTAGGAAAAAGCAATTTTATTTTTTTTCTATTACATGCTCATGGATAGTCATCTGGGAGAATTCGGAAAATTGGTTCTTTCAGTGCATCAGTTCACAGGGGTCAGGGTGTGTACTTGTGAGAGATGGTTTTAGAAGTGGCAGTTGTCTCTGGCCTGACCTCAGGCAATTCTCATGGGCTACAGCTGCCTGCGGTACCCTGTTCTTTTGGTCAGGCAGCCGCTCACTTGTTGGGGCGGTGTTTTTCCTGTAGGATCTGTTCTCCTCTTTTTGTCTACTAGATTTTTCTTTATGAAAGCCGTAGGTTTTGGGAGTGGTGAGCTAGGTTTTTGCTTCCCTGAGACGGTCATGTCTCAAGGAGAGCAATTCCAGTGTGTTATTGAGAGGTGCCAGCCTTTAAATCATTTCCAGCCTTGCCCCTCCAAATCAATAGATGCATTTATAGAGCTGTTTATATAAGCTTTTTTCTGATAAATAGTCTCTTTTTTCTGGATTAAAGCAGAACTGATTCTGTTCTGTAGCTAGGAAAGTTGGGCATAAATACAGTGGTTTACTGATGATGGTAACACAGGGCACAATTAGGAACTCGGCTTCAGGATCTTTGTTTTAAAGATGTTGAACATTCAAGGCCTCCGCTGAAGCCAATGGGAGCTGCAGGTGCCAATGCATGTGAAAGTCAGGCTTCAAATCTCATCGGTCTTAGCCTGATGCCTTCTCATTGCAGGCCTTTTTCTTCTGTCTTCTTTCTCCTCTGTTGGTAGGAGTGCAGTATTGAGAGTAAATACGCAAGTATTTAACTCCATGTTGTTTCTCTGGAGTGCACAGAGCACACTAGTACATTTTAACAACTTGCAGACTCAGGAAAATAGAAGGCAGATGAGAGAAACAAGGTACCATGTAGCGTAATAACCAGATTTCAGAAGAATTTGTTTTATCACTGTTTCTTCTACCATATTAACAGGAGATTTATTCTTTAGGGTGTTTAAACCTACATTAAAGCAAAATGGCAACAAACTTACTGTGTCTGATACCAAATTAACACATTTCCACCCAGTGACAAATGATACCTTGTTTTAATTCAGGATGGTATCTTCAGTGAGAGGCTTTGAAATACCAACATTTAATGTAAAACTTGTTTCTGATTCCCATAATTTTCATTAGAGAAAACCAAAAGATTAAGAGCACCATTTGTGTAAGATACTTCACATATGAAAACTGCAGAAGACTTCTTGAATTGTGCTTGGATCTGCTGAACTGTTTCTGATCAACTTCGTGAATTAAGTATTTTGCATTAGTTTTCCTTCCATATAGATGTGCTTATAATTGTATTCTTTTATGAATTTATTTTGATTATGAAAAGACTAAAATAAAATTTTATGAAGTACTATTGTATTTTAATAAATCATATAATTCATAGTTGAGTGCTCCTCTTAAGAAGTGGTGTTTTCTTTAAATTTGCCAGTTTTAATCCAAATGCTGTCTTAAATGCATGCAGAGTGACTAGTAAGATTTTCCCAGTCTTCGCAGGTTTGGAGTTCTTTGCTTCCATTTCACAAGCATTTGTAGGTAATACGGTGTTGACACCAACACTCAAGATGTTCGCATTGACCATTTAATAAGGCCTATTTCAAGCTATCAGGACCTGTGGTTTTCCTCTACCTGTGGTAGAATTAACTACATGTATTTCTGCTACTCAGTAGCAATTTAAAAAGGAAATGTTTTTGTTGTTTAAATTAGTTGGTTTCTGAGGATATTGCTCATATATCTTGGTCAAGTTGACATCAAATGTTTGTGACATTGCTCAAATTCTGGTTTATCTGCTGTAATGTTCTGTGTTAAAATCACAGAACAGCCCAGTTTGGAAGGGACCTCAAAAGATCATCAGGTCCAGCCTTTCATGGGAAAGGGAGCTGATCTGAGCTGAGATTATATAGCACCCTGTCCAACTGCATCTCGAAAGTCTCCAGCAATGGGGACTCCACCACATCCCTGGGGAGGTTGTTCCAGTGAATGATTGTTCTCACTGTAAAAAATTTCTTTCTTGTATCAAGATGAAACCTCTCCTGGTGCAACCTGTACCCGTTGCCTCTTGTCTTCTCCATGTGGCTCCTAGTGAAGAGAAGACCCTTTGTCCTCTTTGTAGCTGCCCTTTAAGTACTGGAGCACTGTGATGAGGTCCCCCTGAGCCTTCTCCAGGGAGAAGAGACCCAACTCCTTCAGTCTTTCCTCATAGGGCAGGTTTTCCAGCCCTTTGATCATCTTCATGGCCCTCCTTTGGACCCTCTCCAGTCTGTCCATGTCTTTCTTGAGTTGTGGGGACCAGAACTGGACACGGTGGTCCAGGTGTGGCCTGACCAGCGCTGAGTAGAGCTGACAGGCACTGTTGTATTTGAGGACATATATTCACATTTGACCAATCTGCTGCTGCTGGTTTATCTGTATTGTATTACCTAGCATCTACATTGCATATGTCTGGTGTACACTTCGAAAGCTTAACAAATCCATTATTGAAAAGAAGGAATGTAATATAGTCATATAACACCATAGATATGATTACCTAAGTTCAGTTAAATTTTTGTTCTTCTGAAGTAAAAATTTTAAAATGAAAAGGGTACGGTAGCCTTCTGTGTTTGGAAATGTGAAGCTTTTGAGTTTTCATTGAGTATATAAAAGGTGTCTGACACTTGAATGTGAGTTTCAAACCTCACCTGGTAGGCAGATGTTGTTGAACTCTACATGGCCATGGAGCCTGGCTTCTAGCTGTTCCTCTGGGCGTCACAGAGGTGCAGCCGAAAATAAGGCCCAGTGTGTCAGCACATCAGGGTGGCTGGGGAAGACTTACTACTTCTGTCCTGTAAGTGGGCTGAGGCCAGTCCGGTCCTGAGGGACTCTTTACTGGTTCACACTTTTTGTTTACAGGAATTGGGCTCACTGGGTAAATGGCTGTCTGCCTCTGGCATTTACTGGAACTGTGTGATTTACAATTACATTACAAATGGTTGTTTCAGAACAGATACAGTAAACTATTTGGTGTATGAAAAATGAAGTTTATGTGCAGTGATTCTCAGTGGGATGAAATTAGATTATTTTAACATAGGGAAATGGATGGCTGTCTTCTCTTTCAACTTTGTGAAGCTCTCTCCTGTAGTATACCTAAGATGCTACACGGGTTTTATGGGAAACCAAAGCTTATATGTGATTTTCTTTTTTCAGTAAACAGTGTAACTTCATAGAAACGGCACTAAGATATTTTTCATGGCTGATCTCTTTTTGGATATTGGAGAAATTCTTGCTTATCAAGCCAGATTATGGATATATACTGTACTATTGGTACAAAGTATATTATCCCACAAGTACCATTTTTTCAGAGAAAAAAAAATATGGGAGGGAGAAATACCATATGCTGGTGCAGAAGCTTTCAAAATGCTAAACATCCTTTATGTGATATGAAAGTATTTTCCAGTGAGATAACATCTATATTTATTATAAGATAATATGTGAATTTGTTAACCTGATTTTTGAAAAGTGAAAAAGTGCATGTACCATGCCTATTTTGGTGTGTACTGTGGGGCAGGAGCAGTTACTGAGTCACCACCCCGGTGGTGTGATTGCAGTTGAACTCCTTGCCTTACTCAAGTGTCTTGTTGAATTGAGGTGGTTGTAAATTATGTCCTGACTAAGCATAACTGCCTTTAAGCTTTGGACAGGGTTTTAAGCTGTTACATGTTAAATACTGACTACTTCAATTATAGAACAAACCAGCATACTCAGTTGCATGTGTCTAGGATTGAAAATCATGCTTTTGAATGTGACTGAAAGAAATACTCGAAGTGGGTATAGTCACAACCCATACTATTAGGTATGTTGGTATGAATTTAACCAAGTACAGTCTTTTCTCAGAGACCTGTCTGAAATCTGGATCTCTACCAGATAGTTCTTTTGCTTCTGTGAAAACAGAGTAAAGTCTTTTAGCTTACATAGAAAATATATGTTCAGCTCTTCCTGTTTTTAGAGAGATATAATTTTATATGTGATAAATTCAGAAAGATGTCAGATTTTTTTGTAGTAGATTCACTTTCTCCTGTCAGTGCTCGTGAGTGCTGCATTATCCAGGGATGTGGTGATTAAGGGCTTGGGAAGAGCATTGCCAGCAGGTCGAAGGAGGTGATCCTTCCCCCTTTGCTCAGTGCTGCTGGGGCAGTGCTGCAGTACTGGACCCAGAGTTGGGTCCCCAGTGTGAGAGAGACATGGACACGCTGGAGCAAGTCCAGCAAAGGGACACTTAAGATGAATAAGGGAATGGAGCATCTCTCATGTGAGGAGAGGCTGAGAGCGCTGGGACTGTTCAGCCTGGAGAGGAGAAGGCTCAGGAGGACCTTACTGATGTGTATAAATACCATATGGGAAGGCACAAAGAAGAGGGAGCCAAACTCTTCTCCGTGGTGCCCGGAGACAGTACAAGAGGCGATGGGCACAAACTGAAACACATGAATTTCCACCTGAACACAAGAAGTCACTTTTTTACTGTGAGGGTGGTCAAACACCGGAACAGGTTGCCCAAAGGCTGTGGAGTCTCAGTCTGTGGAGACATTCAAAACCCGACTGGACGTGGTCCTGGGCAGCCTGCTCTGGCTGACCCTGCTTGAGCAGGGATTGGACTAGATGACCTCAAGAGCTCCCTTCCAACCTCAGCGATTCTGTAGTCTTCTGTTCTTTACTTTAGATACAGTAAGAATCTGAAGCATATAGTAGATCATAGTTTATTTTATTAAATTATGTAACCCTGCGATGATAAATTTATATACTACAGACCTGAAATCATTCCAGCTGAGATCACTGTCTAGTTCCACCACAGATGACAAAACAGGTTTTCTACTTTGTTGTGTCTAATTTTATTTGCAAGATATGGTTCTAATAGAAATATACATCATGAAATAATCAGAGAATTATTTTTAATTCTGCCAGTCTTTATTTACATCTTGCTAACCTGGAACAATGTAACTTTACTCGTCTCTCTTTAGCACCTAGCCATGGGATCGACTACTTGGCAACAGGCACCAAAATGCTGGGATTCTGGATGTTAGCAGTGGTATGTGAGCAATGAACCAGAAGGGTGAAAATCACCCTGCCAGGGACAAGGCTGTGATAGTCTTGTGCCTCGGCTTGTTTGCCTGCTTAGTTAGTAATCAAGATTGATGCTTCCTGACTTTTGGACAAAGTTGCTGATGGAGATGTAAGACAGTGTTATAAGAGACAGGACATAAGGGACAGAAGAAAAATATTTGGTGCCCCAGGATTAGGGAATGTGTGTGGTTAGTACCAGCTCTCTAGCTTGTGACATTACAAGCAGATTCACTACAGAACTGCAGCGAGTACTTTTCTGAGGAAACTGGTTTTTTTCTTGGATGGAGTGAAGAGGGCTGACAGTAAAATCACTGCTTTAAATTATCTCTAGCTGCTCTGCTGAGATGGGACCAAGATGGTGGAGCATGCTTAGATGCTCAGTAGCTTTATGTGCTGTGGCCAAGGGAAATGATCCTTTGCATAGTGAATCCTTTGGCTGTTTCTACCCTTAGAGCTTAAACAGTGCATCCCACAGAGTGTGCCTGTAATAGCACTGTGCCTGGAGAAGGTTCACATTCTCTCTCTTTCTGTCTGTGTGCAATTCAGCTGGCCTGCTGGGGTGGTGATCCATTGACTTCTTTCCCGAGAAGTTGTCTCTTATGATCTCAGTTAAAACTATTAGTAAGATACGTGGGTTTATATTGATGTGAGGTGCATGAGGCAAAACTGCATTTTAAGAACCTGGGGTTTCTTTCTTAACAATTATTATCAAGAAGCATGTCCTATTTCTGGCAAGATCTTTAACACCTTTCATACGGGAATTATCCAAGAAGTTAGGATTCTGAAGGGATATAGATCAGTAATAATGTAGGAAACTAAAATACTTGTTTTGAATAATGTTTAAGAAGCTTTTATGAACAGTACTGTGGGGGGGTCAGAGGATGGGGAGGGGGCTCCCCTTTCTAAGTACTCCATGCTTAATAGGTGAACCTAGCAGGTATATGTTCTGCTGTGCCTGTGCAGAGTATGTCATCCCATGCAGAGGGTTCACCACAGAAAGCAGTACAATAGTATGTAGGTCATCAGAGGATGCTGTGTGAATAAATAAATTTATCTTAGCATATGTAAGAAACTGGGACCACTTGATATACCACAGAAATAATATTTTTCACAGTTAATATGATTAAGTGTACTATTTTTCATTATTTCAAATATTTGGACTCACTGAATGGCTTGGACATTGAAGCAATGTCCCTGTTCTTGTCATCTCAAAACACAGTGCAGAGTGGTCTTTAGAGCTCTTGAACAATGTACTATTGATGGTAATTGCTTAGAGGGATATAGAAAGGACTTGTAACATTTATGTGGATAATGAGAAAATTCAGCATTCTAGCAAGCAGGGTTTGTTGGTTTGTTTTTTTTTTTAAATGAAAAGTCATTCTTTAGGACAGAGATCAACCTCTGATGGAATTAGGAAGACTGCTTTCGCAGAGGAAGCGTCTGTCATTGTACTGAGGACCTGTTGTTGGGTTTCTTTTATTTTAGCTGAACTTTTCTGAAGTACTACCACTACTGATGGCTAATGGATTAGATTTCTCTCTCATCTGATGATCTATGGCAAATTTCGTTGTTACTTTTCTTTCACGTGTCATTTTCCTTTCATTCATTTTCCAAGTTAAAAAAAAGTATGGTGTTTCTGAAAGAATAGAATTATTTACTGTTTATAAGCAGATACATTAAAGGGTTGCAGTTTGAATGGCTAATTGTGTTACTCACCTTTAGTTGCCAGGGAAATCATTCTTAATATAATCAAACATGCAGATAAGCAAAAACAACAAGCAAAGTATCAAGTAAATAATTACGTAGAATGCAATTTAAACTATACTTTTCATTATAAAATCATCAGCAAAATGAAACAAGCTTCAAACTATTGTCATGTAGTAGTTGTTGCAGCATTTAGATCAGAGGATTATGTTTCTGGTTTCCCTATACTTTTTGTCTGTTGGACAGACACTTGACAAGAATCTGCTAAAAATACGACTATTTTCAGATTGTTTAATAACTTTCTTAGGATTTTGGGATACAGAATTTTGGCTATCATATTCATTTTCAGGGACTATGCTTTTAGTGTCCAGTACTTATCTAGCTCTTTGTTAATTAGTGTATCTATTTCTAAAGCACTTTTGAAATTATATTAATAGATGCATTGCTTCACCAGTTACACAGCTACTAAAACATAAATGGCTTTTGTTATAATTTTGATTAGAATATTGCCTATTAGAATGGGAGATTTAGGTTACTAATTTCAAAAGTCACATATGCTCTGAGAGAGGAAGTTGTGGTTTTGGTGGTGTCTCTACATTGCTTCAATAGACAGATTCTTAAAGGCATGTAATTGCAAAACAGGGAAATACCATCCTGTGAAGTTTCAGCTTCAGAGCATTAACAGAGTCTAGGGTTGGCATTCAGGAGGTTCAAAACCACATACATTGCCAAAAATAAATTTATCTTGAAGTATATTACCAATTATGATCAAATCAATCACTTCCTTGAAACATAATGCCTTTACAACCTGAAACAGGTATATTGTCCTTTAGTTATAATGTGAGTTCAGAAACTGAAGACACTTAACTTTCAGAGTATCCTAAGCAGATGTTGGTGTTATATATGTAACTGGCATATGCTGTTGTTTTCTGGATTCTTGTTTGCACTTTTTAATTTTTTTTTTCTATTTTTGTGGTTTTTTCTACTGCTCCCATATTTTGAAATTGGAGGATGTTTGGAATTAGTTTAATTTTAACTTTTTTCAGGCAGTGTGAAATGATTGCTTAAACATGTCAAGTCTTATCTCTGCTGAGGAAAAAAGTTAACATCATGATTCTTGCAAATAGATCATCAACATGACTGACGTTGTTTATTGTACTTCTGTTTTTAGAATAATATATAAATGCTCTATGTGTGACACTGTGTTTACTCTACAACCTTTGCTCTATCGCCACTTTGATCAGCACATTGAAAACCAGAAGGTGTCTGTTTTCAAGTGTCCAGACTGTTCTCTTCTATATGCACAGAAACAGCTTATGATGGATCATATCAAGGTGTGTAGGCATCTTCTCTTGTTTCGTTCGTAGATACCATTTGTCATGCAATATATGCTGTGAGAAAATACTGTAAAAAGGCACAGAATAACAAGAAGACTGCTGAAAGAGAGAGATGTTAATAATTCCAAAAGAGTAATCTGTGAATAATGTTCTCAAATGTTAAAATGTTATATTTCGTGTCATCTTCAGTGTATCTATGATGTAATCACTAACTCAGTTTTTCTATATGAATGTTGATTTTGGTATACCAGGAGTATCTCAGTTCATTGCATTCAATAGGTCATTTTATCAAAATAATAATGGGTATAGTGAAGTAAGTTAGTCCAATCTTAATAAGTATTGAGCCTTATTTACAGTATTCTAAGTATTATTCCAGTTGTTAGGAGTTGAGAATGCTGAGTACATTTTAAAATCAAACCTTTGATGTTCAGAACTCACCAGTAGGAACCAGTATGTTTCTTGAATAGATGTAGAGGTTATTTGTGTGTGTGTTTACATACGAACATGAACACATGCATGCTTTGGAAAAAAATTGAAGTGGATTTTCTCATAAATACCCTTATAACTGAAGAAGATTTACTGTCATCCTTGCAAATGAGGTTATTAAGAATCAGCAGTCCCCTGGCTATAATTTGTTGGCTGTGTATGTTAAATATGCTGTGTTACCTTGTTTTATATATAGCAAATCTGTTAGCAGTGCTGTAATTCCTTATGCCTTATTAACATGTTCTGGTGCCTGGTAACAGTTGAAGTTATTTACACCATTGCAAAGTATTGCAATCCAGAATGGTAGCACTTAATTCAGTGGGTTTCTCTTGCAGTGACACATAGACTTAGTAAAATTTGTATACAGAATAGTGGAAAACCAGACATCTTTCTTGTCTGCTAAAACCATCTTTTTGCATTTTAGTCTCAACTATGGCACTTGTAACCTCAGAAATCTTGAAGTTGTGTTGAAAACAAGATTGCAAGTCTTGAAAAAACAGTTGGGTGTTCAAGCCAATCTTAAACTTGAGGACGAGATAGGGAAGGGCTGACCCAAGACGTTCAGAAATACTGGAAGGACTGGATATTTCCTTTGTTTCTGAACTAGTTCATGTTTACTGTAAGAATCGTCTTACGTTTATGCCAGATATCTTAAATGGTCCTCTCATACAGCAATGCAAAGTCCTATTTTCTATTTCCCTTAATCTACTTGTATTGCTTATTTTTTTTAGGTAAACAGGCAAATTCCATATATTGCACTGTATGTCTTATTTACGTAATTAGTTTTTCTTGACTCAGGTATTATTGTAAAAGTATTGTTATAACTGTACGTAACTACTCTTTAAGACCTGAAAACAACTATTTTAGGAGCATGATCTGACTGTAGTTAGGGCCAGAAGCTATTCTTACATAAATTAGGGTTGCTCAGCATCTCTCATTATAAAGTTATTCTCAGTTACTTACGATTTGGGCACTATTTAACTCTTTCGGCTTTAGTGTTCCATGCCAGTGTTTGTACTTTCAACCTGTGGTTTTTTAGCATGTTTCACTATAAACGATTCAGACATTTTTGAGAATAAAATTAGAGGATTAGAACATACACGTGCAGTAACAGTATGACTGCTTTTATTCAGAATTGCTAGAGCTTTTACATTTAGGATGTGTGTATAGTAGTAGGGACAGCAGCAGCAAAGTATAAATTGGACTTCAGTTAAGGGAGAATTAAAAAAACAGTAATAGATAAAAACAGAAAAGGACTCAGGGAGAGGACGAGTGCCAGACAAGGGCAGAGCTCAGCCCAGCTGCACAAAAAGTAATTGGTATGGCTAGACATCAACCATCAAGGCAGAGAAGACCTAGATGAAAATAGAACAGAAAGGGATAGAAAGAAGCTCAGAAGAAGTTTATTTAAAGCTACAAAAAATAACCTAGAATAATTCCTGCAGATGTGAATGTTTCTTGTTGGCAAAATGTATGTCTCATTTTCCTGTAGCAAGAAAATTTCTAACAGCCAGTGAGAACAGGTGGTGAAGGTCTGGACTAGAGGTGTAACGCTCCCCATTCTGCTGGTGATATGTGCTGTGATCACTGTGACTCCATGTTATGCTTTAATGCTTTTTGTTTATTTTCAAATAAGAAACTAAATTTCAAGTATTGTATTTAAAAGACATTTAGAAAGTTGAGCACTAACATTTTACATGCTGACAAGTTAAGCTGGGATGGAATCTCCAGGTCAATCTTCAGTTGCCTGAAAAGTATAGGAACCTCCTTCTCCCCTACCCTGTGCTTCTTTCTTCTTGTCCTGGTGCAATGGGATACTGAAGGCAACTTCCTCCTTAACTACCCAACTTCAGTTTGTTCTTAGAGGCAGTCAGTTGGTCCTGTGTGCTTTGCTTTTTAATAACATTTTAGGTTTTTAAATTACTGGCTTTTCTTTTAAAAGTTGTTAAATAGAAGAACATGTTCTACAGATCAGGTTGATATTTGCTGTAGAGCCAGCAGGTAGTCCCAAAAGCCACAGGATTTACAAAAGAACTTCATACTGAAGTATTATACTGGAGTATCAGATTTGTATTCTTATATTTTGAGAATCAAGAATGTATTGATTGTTTTTTTGTTTCTGAGATTACCTGTAGGAAAAATAATTATGTTTGGGATGGCTAGACACATCATCCAGGAGAGTTATAATAAAGGTCAGTAGGTGAGATGATTAGAACACTGTCATTGTAAAGGGCAAGTCTTTAGATGTGAAAGAGACCTTGGTAGTGGATCCATGTTCAGCAGTATGTTAAGTCTGGGCTGCAATCATCTTTGTTGGCCCAGAAGCCTGCTGACTCATTCCTGTTGTGTCCATGTTCATATATGAAACTCAGACACACCGCTGAAGCCCAGGTCTTCCTGAACTAGTCATCTTTTTGGTAGGCTGAGGTATCACACCAGCATATGACACTGGCTCCAGAAATTGGGGAAGGAGAGGGTGGAGTTATTCCCTTCTTACTCGTTGTTTACTTAAAGTCTAGAAATAAATCAGTGAGGAAGGGTCACTACCTGAGAGCTGCAGGGTGCTTGAGAAATGCTTGTTACACACCTCTTAGCTGTCCCCTGGTCTTGGGGACCCCATTAGCCCTGCACACCTTTGCTTCTAAGGACTGTTAGCAATGTAGCCCTAAGTTAGGGTGCTCGTAACCTGAGCATGGAGTAAGACGGGGCTTAGCTCAGCCTCAACATAAAATATTAATATATCCTAAACAATATAGTTGCCTGATCTTTCCAGAGTTGCCTTTTCTTGTCTTATTTACCAATGTGCCAAGCCAAAATTTGTCAGTAAAAACCTTTCCTTCTTGGAAATCTCTAGTCACGTAGTTTGAAATGGAGATGCTCAATTAATACGTTAGGTAAGTAAAGTGAGAAATTAAACTTAACTTAAAGTACTTCTTGAGCCCTTTTTTCCTCCCTATTAAACAACAGTTTAAACTTAAACTACAAAGTCTTTCTTTTTTGTGAAAATATCTAGCCACTGAAGAAGACTTCTCTTTAGCTACGGATGGTGTTTCTTAGTGTTGTTGGCTAGTTTCTCTTTATGCTAGGCCTTGCCTTTACTTAATCATGTTTCTTTAAGTTAAGAATGTGATCTAATAATAGTATGACAAAGAAGTAAATGAAGACTTTTGATTCAGAGGGTCTTTGCATTTTGTCAATACAAGTGTATACATCTATGTTAGTTTTGTACTTTTTTTTTTTCTCTTTTATTGTAGTCTATGCATGGAACTTTGAAAAGTGTTGAGGGGCCACCAAACCTGGGGATAAATCTGCCTCTCAGTACTAAACCCACAACTCAGAACTCAGCCAGTCACAACAAAGAGGACACAAAATCTGTCAACGGAACAGAAAAGTTGGAGAAGAAATCTCCTTCTCCCATAAAGAAAGCAGAGCCTAAAAAAGTCGCTAATCCTGGCTGGACGTGTTGGGAGTGTGATAGGCTCTTCACTCAGAGAGACGTTTACATCTCTCACATGAGGAAAGAACATGGAAAGGTAAATGAGTAATATTCAATTACAAAAAAGTTAATTAAACCTGCAATATGAAGCCATTTTTTTCCAAATTCAGTTGCGTTTTTGCAAATAATTCCTTTAATTCCATTGTTGTTGTTCTTTATTCTTATATCTATTTCATCTTTCTTTCTTTGGCTGGTTACTTTTTGTCATTTTCTACATAGTTCTACTGAGAAAATCCACACGCTCTTACTTAATTGTAGGCTTGTTCATCCAGTACCAAAATCTCTTCAAGATGGGAAGAGTGAAAGATGTTCCAGTATTTCATTCAAGTCATCTAATCTGACCCAGGTTCTCATGTCTTCCTTTGTGCCCTCTCAGTTCCCTCTCTCTCTTGAAAATTCATTAACTGTTAGACTCAGGGAATGGAGTCTTGTTTTATTGGTCCAGTGAGTGCCAAACAGCAGTTCATTTTAAAGGTAGACTCACTCTAAGGTCGAGCCATTGCTCAAATCTTACACTTGTAGGTTTAGCCAACAAGTCAGCTGAGTTGAACGTTGAATTTTGTATTTAAAGCAGCTGGATTTGAGATAGCTTACTTAAAATGGATTGAAAGTGAAATACGGGAATGCTCAAGTCAGCAGAAAGACAGCTTGATATCCTTGCTGCATCCCATAGCTTTTCCAAATAAATGAAATGAAAAAGACTGGCAGGTAGGCAATAGTGAAGCTGATCCTAAGATGGAACCTTCTTAGCTGCATTTGAGACAGACTGTAGCAAGCTCCAGCCCGATGCTGAGACACAGCAGTCGTCTGCTATCCAGTCCTGTCCTTCGCTGTGTGCTAGTGAAAATGGTCTGATTCTTTCCTCAGTTGGGAAGCAGGGAATTAAACTAATGTACTGTGCTAATCTAAGAGCAGAACTGGAAGGGATAACAGACTTATTTTGTCTAAGTGGAGAAGAATCATCCTGAGTGAAAATCTGTCGTTTTCAGGATGCTAATATGCTATAATAAATGATAGCACATTTCCAGAGGTTTCTGTATCCCTTCAAATTACAGTGCTTATCTCTAAAGCTGTTGTGCAAATTATTTTATTCTGTTTATAAACATTTTATGGAAAAGCTGAAAATGCCAGACTACTGAGTGTCATCTCTAATTTTCTTATGACAACTTCAAGCAAATAGCACCCAAGCCTGCCTGACAGAAGACTATTTCCATGTTTCCTCCTGCCTTCAGTAACTCCCACTCCATTCTTTCAGCCTTCCTGCTGTAGAGTCCTGTAGCTACATTGCCAGTCCCCCTTGGAATGAAACACACAAAACCAAAGGATTATGATTCACAGAACTGCATTTTCTTTTACCTGGTTCTCCTTTTACAGCTTGAGGGCATGAAAAGTAGACAAACAGCTGAGATCATGTGGTCTCCATTTGATTTCTCCAGTTGCTTTAAAAGACTATTTTTGCATTTCTGTCCATTTCTGTCCATTGAAAATAAAATTCCTTCCAGACCTCTCGAAATTTTCAGTAATTGTTAGCTTTCAAAATGACTATATTCAAAAATAAGGAAGAAATTTTTTACGCTGAGGGTGGTGAAACACTGGCACAGGTTACCCAGAGGGGTGGTGGATGCCCCATCCCTGGAAACATTCCAGGTCAGGTTGGACGGGACTCTGAGCAACCTGATCTAGTTGAAGATGTCCCTGCCCACGGCAGGGGGGTTGGACTAGATGACCTTTAAAGGTCCCTTCCAACCCAAACTATTCTATGATTCTATGAAGTCACAGAAGAACTGTTAATTACTTCAGTTTCAAGCCTAGCAGGTATATTCCTGACACTTCTGCTAGGCAGTGTCTATAAAGAAACTCCATAAAATCTGTTACAGTCCCTGTGGCATGCCTATGCACTGAATACTTGTTTCTGATCCTGTAACACTCACACAATCATAGCTTAATTTTCTGTCAAAATCAGTCTCTTTAGCAGCATATAAACTGTTGGTCCACTCTGTTTTGCCTGTTAGTCCAAATATTAACTTAATCAGTGCTTTTACCAGCAAACAGAAATAAGTTTAAGACCAGATGCATTTTACATTGATGCAATTCTTAAAAACAAAACAACACAACCTCCCTATGAAACTGTCACTTCAGAGCAAACTAGAGAATGGTATCTCTGATCACATCTACAGCAAAGTGACAGAAGGCATGTAAAATAAGGTTAGTAACACATTGATAATCCTTCTAAATATTAGCTTTAAATATGTATCTTTCTATCGCTGATGTTTAATAAGAATGTGCAATGTTACCTCAAGAACAGTCCTTATTATGAAATATTAGATAATTGTTGCACTCAAATACTGACCTAAAGGCCTGTTTCATTGCTTACATTTATGTGCTATTTTTTATCCCTATTCAAGCAGTTCCTCGAATAACACGGGAGGCATGTATATATTAAAATGAATAGAAATACAACTCCATGTCTTTCAGAAATGGATGATAAAGACCAGTTGCTACATTCCTTCCAGACCTCTCGAAATTTTCAGTAATTGTTAGCTTTCAAAATGACTATATTCAAAAACTAAACTTTTATGGATACATTTTATTGTAGAGAGACTAGAAATGAGCATAAGATAACTAAGTATGTGATATGGGTTTAATAAAAAATGCAATTAGTTTATAGTCTGTTTTTCTTAAGAATTATAGATGTGGGTTAAATGCTCTAAAATGATCTATGCAGAATGTTTGTTAAAAACTTTAAATAAGCTATTCACAAAGTCCATTGTCATGTAAGGTATTTGAAGAGAATTAGTTTCAAACTTCTAATTGCTGCTTTCACAGGATCAGAGTGAAAGTCTGGAGCTGTAACTCTTCTTAGCTGATCCCAGGCTGGATTATTCAGAGATATTCATAGGAGAGGTATTGCCATGTATATCCTCTTTGGACAGATTCTTGAGTTTCCAGACCTTATTGGGAAATGTCTACACAGACAGATAGACAGATTCTGTATCCTCTTCCTGAGCTGGTTGAAGGTAAGCCAGCTGTAAGGTAGGAAAATTTGTAGCCAAATTTGTGACTCTCTGACTGATCTTAAAAGTGCTGGTTTAAAAAAAAAAAAAATGTTATTAGCTCAGACAAAGGGTGGTTCTAACAAGTCTGTACAACTCCTGGCTTGAAACTGGATCATGTATGTCTGCACTCAGCCAGGTAGACATACACTGAGCTTCCTAGGACTTGTGTGTAAGTGTGTTTCTATGAAAGGACAGATGTTTTCTAAGCAGGAATTGCTTTACCAATTCCGACTTGCTGTGCATCTAATTGAACATCCTCTTTCTTCCTGTAAAGACAAGATGCTGTACAACAGGTCCTGCTGCACCTAATTACAGAACTAATTTTTTAGTTCTTTTGGTTTTGGCTGCCATTGCAGAAACTAATGCATCCAAAATCCTATTTGGGTCTCTATCCAGAATCTTCCCAACAAATTTAGAACAAGTGTGGTGTCATGGATGGTTACCCCAAGTAGTGCCCCTGGTGCTCTGAGAGGGACTGGGTCCAACTGAGCACAATCCTCGTGCTGCTTTTCTGACTAGGCGCTTGATGCATCTACACTGTGCAGTGGCCTCAGCAAAGATACGTGGGCTGCCTTGGTTGAGCTTGTATGTTTGTACAGCATGGTGCAGGGCTGTTTCTTGATAGAAGCCCTAATATGACTTCACATTTTACTTTATTTTATAAATTCTTCCCAGAGCATTGCAGTCATAAGCATGCTGCAAAGCCATACTGCAAAATGTACTGATTAATGCATTAGCATTAATGAGTATGCACTACGTGTAAACACTGTCAGGTTTCCTCCTTTAACAATTAAGAGCGAAATAAGTTATTTCCTTTTATTTTAATTGGCCTTTAAACGTGAAAAAAAAGTCTAGGTTGAACAGTACTGCGCCTCTAACAGCATTATTTTGACTAGCCCCAATAAAATTACCATATCGTGTTTCCTAATGGGCTGCTTCACATTTGCATGAATGACCTTTCAAAACGGCTGTTCTTTCCTTCCCCCACACTCCATGTGATTTTGGTCTTGATAGGAAAAGGTCTCTCATCTCACTGTAAAAGCTCTTACTCCTTTAGCCATTCCAGACATCACTTTTTCCTGTGTACAAGCCTTCTACCATTCACTCCAAACTTTGCAGTGAATGATAATTTTTGGTAATGACGTCACCTCTGTAGATCTCCACTGGCTTGTCTGTAGCTGTTCCTGAGCAATGTAGCCATTAGGGAGAATATGAACATCAATATAAAGTTCAGCACTCAGAGCACAAATATAAGATGGATGTTTTTCAGTTCCTTAAGCATTTCTGTATGGCTTGAGCTTGTTAGTATTTAGGACTGAGAATTCTTTTTTATTATTATTGTTACTACGGATTAATGTTAGGCACCAGAGAATGACTTACGTCATATTAAAATGTCCATGTGGATTATTGTGCATCTCCATGGTTTAGGAATTTGTCACTTCCTCAGACGGTAAGAATAAGTGAGCCAAACCCTTTACATTATTCCATGAAGAAGATCTTTGCTATTGAGTGCTTTGGAACACAGGGACAGGTCTTGGGTGGATTCTCCAGAAGAGTCAAGAAGGGTCCCATTTCAAGTGTTGATCCAAGTCTTTTGCTCAGTGGCCTCAGTTGGAATAGTAGAATAAAATTATATTATTTGTTTTTTTCAGTTTCCCAGTAAATGCAGGAAAGAGAATGTTATTGACACTATGAAGGAAAACTATGATCACTGCTAGAGCAGGAAAAAGTAATCCAATGAACGTGATTTTCCTTCTAGATACTTGACTGATTGTATGAAACTGTCCATTCCTTCACTTGTACCTGACTAGCAGGCATGAGCCCTCCCTCAGACTGGAACACTTGAAATCTGGGTCCACGCGATCCGGATTTCTTTTGGGAGGTTCCAATAAAATCCATTTCTTTTTCAGACCCAGGACATGTTGATTCTGGCAGGAATCATTATACTGAATGATGAGTGTGGGATCCTGGCCCTGACTGGATTTTTGAAAAGTAAACTGGAAAAAGTTTACTTTTTTACAAAAGTTTTGAAAAGTAAAAAAAAAAAGTTTTGAAAAGTAAACTGGGCGTGGTGGTGTTGGGTTGACAGTTGGACTCGATGATCTTAGAGGACTTTTCCAACCTTGATTCTATGATTCTATGAAAAGTAATCTGGAAAGGTCTTCAATTAGATTTGTTTGGTCAGTGTTTGGATTTAATTTCCAAAATGTTGTTTCGATTTGCTTGTTACTGCAAAAACAGCAAAAATTACAGATATGAGCTTGAATAATCTAGTTACCTGTGAAATGAAGCAGGAAATCTGATTGGGAATATTTCCATTTCCTTACTGCAGCTACTCAGGTTGATATGACGTGCCCTTTGAACTGAATTCTAGGACTGATGGAATTTAAGGGATAGGACCATGTCATTCATTCATTCTTGGGGCTTGTATAGTCCGCAGTTTTGGAGATGTTATTTCTTCAGATACTAGAGCTCCTGTGGCCATGTTCAGCTGGAATGACATAGATGGAGACCACTCCATCCTTTTCAGCTTCCTTCCTTTTCTTTCTCTTTCCACTCTAATATAATTGTAATATAAAACCCACAGAATTCCCCAAACAGATGTCCCTCAAGTTGGCATCGGACCATACCTCTCATTTCTTCCTGACTTTTCTGAGCCCTGTTAGCGTGTCAGTGTTCGTGATGTTTTGCTTTGGTCCTTATTATGTGCTCTTCACCCCTCCTTGTAGGTGACTCATAAGCTCTCTCAATCACCAAACACAGACATAATTTGGTGATGGGAAGGGAAAGGTTACTTTATAGTGAAAGCAAGTCTCTCACTGTACTGCCTTTACTGATCCAGAAATAATCCACTGATCTTCCTTGCTTCTTTGGTGGAAGAAATTCACTTCATCCACAGTCTGTGACACCGGTTTACAACTGGTGATAGATGTGTGTGTAATTCATGCTGGCCACACTGCTTTGAAAGAAGTCCAGGTCCTCTGACTTCTGCAGTGTTGCTGTAGGAGTGGTGTGTACTTGAAGATATAGTACCAGACACTGGTAAGTGATGTTTCTTTCCGATTATTAAAAGGTTCAAGACATGCACTACTTTTACTGAGCATTTTTAATTAATGTATTTTTCTTCTTTTTTTGAAGCAAATGAAGAAACATCCATGTCGACAATGTGACAAATCTTTCAGTTCATCCCACAGTTTATGTCGTCACAATCGTATCAAGCACAAAGGCATTAGGAAGGTTTATACGTGCTCGTAAGTTCTACTTTTATTTATTTAGAAACAGAGTACAAACCAACAAAAAACATTGTTAGTTGAATTTCTTTTCTTGATTGTATGAAAGCCAGTGTCCCATTCATTCGAATGAATCAGGTATTTAGATACATAGACAGGCCAAACTATTTAGGCTATCCTGCATGCATAAAACATAGCAGGCTACTGAGAATGCATGTACATGAAGTCTGCTGTCTTTTAGGGGCTTTGGCAAGCAAATCTGAAACTTTACTGAGCTGAGAGTTTGCATGGCTGATAGTTCTACAGAGGTGAACTTGGTTTTCAATAGTGTCTCAAATATATAGCCCACTCTTCTAATCTACAAAGGCTAGTATTTGTAGTATTTTTCTCATACATAAACCAGTGTGTAATATCTAAAAAATCCTTAGTGATGTTTAAGTGGCTGGAGGGACGATACATAATTTAATAGAAAAATCCATGTCCATCAGATAAGATATATAAAACAAACTTTCTGTTGTATCTCTTCATTCGTAGTTATGTATGTGTTTGCATGCTGTGGAACCGAGTTTGAAGGTCTGAAAAGGAAGCTGCAAGCAGCAGCCATTCTCTGTGGCCAAGATCTTACCAGTCCCTTCCCTGCCGTAGTATGATCTCTGCTTTGTTACGGAAAGCACAAGGCCTACACGGCCCAGTGGTGTGGAAACTTGAGACTGCCATGCACAGCGTTCCAACAAAGTGCTTTATAACCTCCTGTCTCCCTGCACCGTGTTTGCCTGACACAACCCATGCATCAGATTGTTTCTAATGTACCCTTAATTTGTACTTCAACCTACATGAGCTGGCTAGCCTAGACACTATTTCTCTCAGTATATGACAAGCAGCGAGTGCCTGTTTTTTGCATACCCTTGGAGCAGAAAGCTTATTGTGGTTCTCTGTTTTAATTTCAGAATGCCCACAGTACTGTCTTTTTTTCTTTTTTTTTTTTTAAATAAAGTTCAATGAAACAGCATTTAAAAAGTTAAAACCTTAGGAGGGAGACTTAGAGTATTACAGTTTTAACTTCTCCCCTAGAGTTCTTGTTTGGCCATCCCTCCTCCAGACACCTGTACAATATGTTAGAACATTGGAGCTCAGAAGAAATACACTCCCCAAAAGCACATGAGAGGTTTAGAAGTGATGCAGCTGGTTCTGTGTGGGAGAACAAACCACAGATTGTGAAAGACAAGTTTGTTCTGCTGGTTAGTTTAAGGTTGGAAAGGGAGCTGAGAAGGAATTACTAGTTCCAAGGAGATAAAGTATTTGGATTTGAATGCAGAATTAAGTGTCACTTGGAGCTAGCATTCATCCTACATGGAAGGTGATTGCTTTCCCTATGAAATTTAAATTAAGGAGAACTTGGGAAAGTGTCTAATACAATGTACAGTTTGGTGATGTTAGCAGAGGTCTAAGAAACAAACTTGGATGCTCCCAGGTATTATTCTGACTCACGCTTTGTACCATTTTGGATATTATCTTCAGAGAACTTCTTATTTGCTCTGAATATAAATTGCTCAAACATTTCTAGTTTTATTTTGTAATTATGCTCATTTTCTTATAATACTTACCTGTGCAATTGATTGGAAAAATATTGTCGCTATCTTTAATAGATTGTACTCTAGTCTGGATTTATTTACTAGTTCTATTTATATTCTTCAGAATACTATGACTTACTGTTATGCGTGACATTTGGATCTGTGCCTGTCTGCTTTGTGTTTATGTAGGCACTGCCCAGATTCAAGACGTACTTTTACCAAGCGGTTAATGTTGGAAAAACATATTCAGTTGATGCATGGCATTAAAGACCCTGATGTGAAAGAAATGACTGAATCAACCAATATGGAAGAAAGGGAAGTAAAAGAAGACACAAAGGTAATCCCTTAGAAGATTCATTCAGTCACTGAGAATGAATTTTTTTGTGGGTACACATTCAGGATCTTTAAATAGATGCAGATATTTTGATCCCATAAAAGTCTGATCTTCTGTGAAGTAGAGCCCAAAAAATGTCTCAAAGGTTCCTGCAACAAATTCTGTCATGCTTGAACTAGAACATGTTTTTGGAAAGACTTTCTGTTTGGTTTGATCACTGAATGATGGAGAATATAACTTACCCCTTAGTGGTTTGCTTTAAGAGCACCTTTCAAATCCTCTGCAACCAGGTCCTCTCATAGCTATAGAAAAGCTACAGGTTACGTAGAAGCAATATGACCTTCTTCCAAATACCCAGCCTTGAGCTTATTTGATATAAATTTTCCAGTGAAACTGCTTTCAATCTGATGATTGAAATACAGTAGGATCTCCTGCTGTACTTGGCGTTGGTGCGGACTCACCTGGAGTACTGTGTGCAGTTCTGGCCCCACCATTTAAGAAGGATGTTAAGGTCCTTGAATGCATCCAGAGGAGGGCAGCAAAACTGGTTTGGAGTAAAGCTGGTTTGGAGTAAAGGCAGCTGGAGGGGTGACCTCATTGCTCTCTGCAGCTTCCTGAAGAGGTGCTGAGGTCTTCTCCCTGGGATTCAGTGATTGGACGCATGGAGATGGCTCAGAGCTGTGCCAGGGGAGGTTCAGACTTGAAATTAGGAAGCATTTCTTTACTGGGAGGGTGGTCAAACACTGGAACAGGCTTCCTGGAGAGATGGTCGATGCCCCATGCCTGTCAGTGCCTTAAAAAGAGGCATTTGGACAATGCCCTTAACAACATGCTTTAACTTTTGGTCAGCCCTGAAGTGGTCAGGCTAGTGGTTGGACTAGATGATGATTGTAGGTCCCTTCCAACTGAAATATTCTATTCTATTCTTCTATTGATGATGAGCGTTAGGAGCAAAGCAAAAATAAGATGACAGCGCTATTCAAAGACTTGGTACATGCAGAGATTAACAACATTTTTAAAGTGTTTTGGGTGCTGTATGATAAAGAATTTCACCTTTGACGGCATGTCCAAAGCTGACAGCAGAGACGCAAACATACCTGTTTTTTAAAATGTACTATTGTCCTTTACAGGACTCTCTTTCAGCCCAACATATTGTCTTCTTACTTAAGTGTTGAAAATATGGCAGGTGGAAAAATTGTTTTTTAAAACATCATGGAGCATTTCTGAGCTACATAGGATGCAGAGGATTCTTGAGGAATATTCATGTCAGAAGAACAACAAGGAGAATATAAAAAATGATCAGTTTAGTTAGTTTAAAAAATTGTGCATGTTGATTCACCCTTTGGCAATGTGTTAGTTTGGTTACTAACAATCAGGAGATAATCCATCAAGTCAAATTTCAGGCATGAAATAATATTAAGTAATTAAAATGGAGTTCCAGAAGGTAGTGCTTAAAAGTTCCTAGATTGATATTCTACATTCTGTACACAATTGAAGTCTCGTTGGTGTGTGTACTTGGATGCAGTTACGCTGGCAAATATTTATTCAAGTTTATACAGTGTATTAGATACTGTAGCTCTGTCAGAGGTGACAAAGCAAATTTTAAGTGCAATTTACAGTAAAGAAAACCCCTAGTTTTCCAACATGCACAACATATATTTGCTTGTGTTATTTCAAATATTGTATTTATCAAAGTTGTACTGGAATCTACCAAGGGAAAGTTTTTGAAGTTTGCAAGTCACAAATAGTTATGAAAAGAACTGCGTATTTATGCTTACATGATACACCATTTATGGCTTTTTTTAGGTTCCTAGTCCAAAGCGTAAATTGGAAGAACCTGTACTGGAATTCAGGCCTCCACGAGGTGCAATCACTCAGCCATTGAAGAAGCTAAAGATAAATGTTTTTAAAGTTCACAAGTGTGCTGTTTGTGGCTTTACAACAGAAAATCTTCTCCAGTTTCATGAACATATTCCTCAGCATAAATCTGATGGCTCTTCATACCAATGCAGGGAATGTGGACTCTGCTACACATCTCACGTGTCCCTGTCCAGACATCTCTTCATTGTACATAAGCTGAAGGAGCCTCAGCCAGTATCAAAACAAAATGGGTCTGGGGAGGATAATCAGCAAGAAAATAAACCCAATCACGAGGATGAATCATCTGACAGTATGGCATCAGACAGAAGATGCAAAGTGTGTGCAAAGACTTTTGAAACTGAAGCGGCCTTAAACACTCATATGAGAACACATGGCATGGCCTTCATTAAGTCAAAAAGAATGAGTTCAGCTGAAAAGTGATCAGATTATTTGGGACGCAGAAATCTCTCTCCACATTGGAACACTAATGACATTTTTGCTACAGAAAGTTCAAGGTATAATAGTGTTAACAGTACTGTTCAGGCTGTTGCAATATATTCTGCATAAAAGTGTCCCCCTTCACCTCATTGTCTATACCCTCAAAACCATTGAAGCAGTATTTGAGTTGAAAAGAGTTTGTATATATTTAAACTAATAACTTTTATACTCTTTGTTATGTGTTTGTATTGGTATCTAGTGGAAAATTTGCGTTTTTCTGTTTTGTTTCTGTTTTTTTTCTAGTAAGTTTCTTTAAAACAGAGTTCTGAATGCTGGGGCAGTTCCTTAGGTTCTCTTAAACTGTTTCTTATTTGAATGCTTCTGAAAGAAGCTAATGGAAGTGCATCAGAAGGCAGCGCTTGGAGGGGAGTGAGGACGGGAAGCAAGCTAAGGGGAGATTTTAAATTCTAAGAACTTCTGCTTCTAAATGTCTAAGGAAGCTTTTAAACTTTCTCTTAAAAAATATATATTAAAAAAAAAAAAAAGAAAAATTTAACTGCAGCTGCTCTTGTGACACAGCAGGTTTTTAAGGCTTCCTTCAAAGGTGCTGCTGGGGAACTTCTAGGCACTGCCTTATTTATGATGATAATGTTGTGGTAACATCGGCTTCAGGGGACGGACTTTTCAAAGCTTCTAGCTGCTTAACAGCACAAGGAATTCATGCTCCCAAGTGCCTTAGCTGCTTTTGAAAATCACATTGCATGTATGAACCTCACTATAAGGATAGATACTTGCTTGGACCATCATTTGGATTAAATGGACCCCTTTAGTGCAGAAGAGGACAAAAAATACAGAAAATTTCTGGTATTAAAAACATTGACTAAGATCTGCAAATATACATGGGTATCTCCACAGGAAAATCTTTGTGGATCTGGGTGAAGATTGCATATCAAAGTAACTAAAATAGTTACTAAACTATGAATCTTCTAGAAGAGAATAATTTCACTTTCAGGTTCTGATCTGAAGCCCATTGAAATAAAAGGAACTTTGACTCTGCAGGGTATAATGCTAGGGGTAGTTTTTGAGAGCCTTCCTTTCATTGAATAGTACAAGGAGTCGCAATGAAGTCTGTAAGATTAGTCATTTAGTGCCTCTAGGGCTACAGCAGTGAAAAACATCCTTATAAAGTAAACTAAATAAAATAATAATTGTATCTTGAGTGATTAATAGAGTGTATGTTTGGATATAATCTTCTGGAGGGAATGTTCTAAAAGATTGAGTGTCTGTTCCTGCAAAATTAGTCATAGCCAGTCAAAACATTTCAGTACCAAGTACTGGAAAATGTATTTTATTTTGCATTCATCCACACAAAGCTAGCTTTTCTCATGTGCTCATGCTTGCTGGTGATTCTCAGTAGACTAATCTGTAATCAGATCGTAAATATGAAAGAGCAAGACCTTGCATTTTTACATATGCTACAACATCAGGCGTCAGAAAAATAACAAAATACTTTTAAACAGACTTGTTAGATTGTTGTATAAATCAGTACTTTTTCATCATTATACTATATTACATCTAATCTTCTGTAAGTGTTCATGCTTATTGCTTTTTTAATGAATGCATTTCTCAGTTCTGAGTTACAGGTAGTCTTATGGTTTTAGGAGGGGCAGGTATTGTTACAAACACAGATGGTTTTGGTTCATTTCCAAAGTAAAAATTATTAACTAAGTGTTGGCAGCTGCATCTACCATTTTATATATATTTAAATCTATTTTATGGTAAGAGTTGTTTGTTCTACATAGAAGGGTGGGAAATGTATCTGTACCCTGTAACCTAATCAACCTTTCAGAGTTAACAGTGGCAATCAAGTCCTGGAAGGAACATTTTGATGAGAACAAAGCTGTCGAGGAATTCTCCCGAGTCCCATTAGAATGATGGCTTGGAATTGATATAATGCCAATACCTGTGACAAGTCTGTAAAAGTCAAAAGAAGTCTTATTGATTTGGTTATAGTGCTTCATAGATTTTCCATAAAACTGCTTTTTGTGGACCGTATAGGCAGATCATGCAGGGCAGTCTCCTGTCACGCTTTTTGCACTGACAGCACGCTGATCACAAGGCAGAAGAGTGTTTAGAAGTGGTGTTATACTTTAGAGACTTTGAATTGCCAAACTAGCGGTGAGTCTACTCTACCCCCTGACGAATGTTGGTCAATAGTGTGACATTTCCTAAATAAATTGCCTCACTGACCCTGCTCGTGGTCTTCGGGGCGCCCCATTTAAGCCTCTAGCCATCAGCTTTCTTGGTATAGAGTTCTATAGCGTGCTCATTCCAATCTTGAGGCCTTAGGCTCTAAACCTCTGTTGTTCATTGCGATCTCCTTCAACAGGTCAGGTCAACACCTGCAGTTCCATTCTCTGCAGCATTATAGTACACATCTTGTTTCTGAAAAACAATATATTATTTAAAACGAAACACTTCAGAGAAAGCAATTTTTAAAAGAGCAATCAGTCTGACATGTCTCCACATCCACCTTTCTCAAGTCAGTGTTCTCCCTCTGTAAATCTAAAGCCCTGTGCTATGTCGGGTGTTTTGAACAAAGTGAAATCACTCCTTCAACTCTCCTGATTGGGGGTGAAATACTGAAAGACTCATCTCCTCTTTTATTGCTATCACCATGCTTTAAATATCTCAAATGTCTTCATTTCCTGAAGGATTCTTTCTTTAACTATTTGGAAAACAAATACAATATATGTTGCTGTAACGTTGTCAGAAACTTCTTGTCCCTGAGGGGAGGGATGAGGCTTTAAGGTGTTCCCATGCCCTCAAATTTCATTTGATTTTATGCAGATATCAGGAAGATACTACTTCTTTATTCACGATCCTAATACACTTGTATGTTTAAAAAAAAAAAAGAGATAATTTAATAGCAAATAATCAGTAGACTCCATGTCACTAATTTCTTTGAAGTTGTATGGGTTTTATCACAAGTTTTGAATGAATGTCTTCCAATATGTAGAAATCAGCAGACAACGTGACTTGTTGATTGGTTTTAAAATTGCCTTGACAAATTGCAATCTCATAAATATTTTCTGTTTACCTTGAAGCTTGTTCTGAACACTGTTACTTCTGCTATCCATTTTTAAAAGCTTGCTTTTTTTTTCTTAAGTGATTCTTTGCTTTGTAATAAAGACACGTTACAGAGCTGCTCTTTACTGTCATTTGTTATGCCTTTAAAAATTTACAAGAATGCTGTTGTGAGTGAATATATTTGACAATTCCTCCTAATTAAAAAAAGGAAAAGAAGTCCCTATCTGACGTGAAAGTCTGTAATGTTTGCAAGGTTCTGTGTTGTTATGATGTAGAATGCTGGGAAAAACCCATAAAGAAAGTGCAATTGCATGGCAAAATTGGAGAGAGTTTCTTCGGGGGGAAGGGAGAGTTCCCCCACATGTGAAGAGATCCAGCTTTTGAACAGCTTAGCTCCACACTTCTCCTATTTTTGTTGGTATAAAATTCATCTCAAACTTTCAACAGTTGATTTTGCAGATGTAGTCTTAGATGAATGATCATGTGACTATGTAATATAGCGTAGCGATGACCAAATCAGTTTTAAATCCATCAGCTTGGTAACGGCAGTTTTAGACATGGTAGTGTATAATACCATGGAAGCTAATTCACTGTTCAAAAAGTAGTTTTATCTGTGTGTGTGTATGCAAGGTAAATTGGCCTACATGGAGTTGCTGTGGCTAAACCGCTCTCAGTGCTTGACCTAGTTAACTTTAAATTAATTTCAAGGTTAATTCATCTATCTCTAGGCTGAAGAGCAGACAGTACTGTAAACAAACTGTAAGTACAGAACTCAAACAAAACCAGAGATAAAATACTGAATAACTAAATGTCTACTTGCCAGGTAGAGTCTACCCCACTGCTGGGTATTGAAAGTGGTCATTACCACACATCAACCATCTGGGGCTGTCTCTGGATTTTCTTTGTGCGTTTGCTTATCTTGTTTTAGTTTCTGAAATATTTAATTTATTTTATTTCTATAAAACTTACTTGTGGCAATCCTTGGCCTTGCTCACAAATATGCTGTGGTAGCTCCTTGCTGCGCTCGAGCCCTCCGTGGGTGCTTAGTAGATGCTATGATGTTCTGGGAAATTTCTGTGGGCAGAAAAAAGGGATGGCATGAGGCTTTCTCAAGTCCTTCCCTCAGTTCCAGCTGTCTCTACTGTGGAATATTCTGTAGAGCCAGAGGTGACGAGAGTCCTTCCAGATGGATGACTGACTCAGGTTCCAGTGCAGGTAATATGTGTTTAATTTTCGATGAAACTTAGCAACAGAGAAAGAGACTGCATGGTATAAGAACAGATTGCCATCACTGGAACTGGAGTTTTTTCTTTAAACAGCTTTTGAAGTGCTTGTCACTTTAAGATCTTCATGTACAGTTTCTTTTTTTCCTCAAAAGGTACATGATGATGCTTCTGAAAATAAGCAACCTTCCAATGGCTTTAGAGCAAAAAAAGATTCACAAATATCTCCTTCAGCGGATTACGTTTATCAGCTTTCCAATCTCTTTTCAAGATGAAAGGTGAAAGAGTCAGACCTAAAACAAAGAAAGAAACCATATCTTTCTTTGAACTGTTTGCCAAGGAAGTAATGGGCTTATGGGGTTTACCTGTGCAACGTTGAATTTTGCTGAGAACAGCAGCTTTTAATGAAGTGTACAAAAATATTTGAAATTTAGATATATTTTGGTATGGGGGGAGGGAAAGGATTTTTGTTTGAACAAACGGTAATTCTGAAATGCTTCTAAGTATTCACCTGATAATTCTATTAATACCCCAGAGCTGGTTTCTACATATCTGTGTACCTTTATGTACTTCAATTTCAACTGAGCCTTGTATTCCAGAAGTCACTGCTTTTGTATTTTAACAATTAAAATAATTGTAGTAGCCCTAAAACATGGCTTTAATTTCTTCAAAGAGGCCATACGTGGATTTTAACTTCTTGTTTCTGGGCAACTTGAATCTTTCAGCACTCATTTTCCAAATAAACA
This sequence comes from Aptenodytes forsteri, assembly GCF_000699145.1. Classification (NCBI taxonomy): domain Eukaryota; kingdom Metazoa; phylum Chordata; class Aves; order Sphenisciformes; family Spheniscidae; genus Aptenodytes; species Aptenodytes forsteri. The sequence continues at coordinate 722,634 of NW_008794883.1, read as the reverse complement.
GGCTGGTGCATAACTTCCTACATGAAGCTATTCCGATTGATTTCAACAGGACTATTCATATGAAGAAAGTATGTATATGGATGTTTGTAGGATCAAAGCACTATGAAAAACAAACCAGGAAGATAAATGCCATTACAACCAAGATCGTCCAGCAGTTCTGTGCTGATGTATTTCTATTCATTAATCTTATTAATGTGCATAGAAAGAAGATTTACTAAAAATATATATTTGGAAAAGATAAGAGCTGTCCCAGAAAATTTTAAAGCATCATATATGAAAGCATCATATCATAGGGACTCATAATAAGACAGCCAGATTATTTTGCTGTAGAGCCTTCAGCTGTACAGTAGACCAATACCTTCCTGTACTGAATACACACTGCTAGGCTTCATACTGAAGGAGAAACGTAGGGAAGCGTTTGACGTAGATTACTAGTATCGGTACAGGCATTCATATAGCCAGGATCCATAAGGTGAAATTACTTATCTAAGAATTATGAAAAAGAACTTTCCTTGTCCCCCCTCCCTTCTTCCTTCTCTTTTCCTGTCTCTATTCCAAAAATAGTATTTAAAACCACACAGTACTTAACTTCTAAGAAAACATCTATACATACTATAGCAAACTGCACATACGGAAAGCCCTAAATATTACTTTCTGGGTTCTGCTGTGCTTAAACGATCAGATGACTAAAGAGTGTGCAGAATTAACATGACACAGCCAGAAACCTATGTGTGCTCTACCAAACGAGGCTCTTTTAACGGGAAAAATGAGCCCTCCACACATGACATTTAGGATACTTAAACCAAACTGAAAGCTGCTCTCTCCTGCTCTTCAGTGAGGTGCTGTTCTTTATTCTTGCAGATGTTCTGCGAACACGTCGTCATAATACATAGCAGATACTGACCAGTTACTTCAGGTGTTCCATTAGGCACCTTGTTTCTCCATTTCAGTCCCCTACAGTCACACTTGAGTCACCCTGCAGCTGATGTGAACCAGAAGTCTAGACAAAGGCTTTTTTAATCATGGCAGTTTTAATTAGTTCTTCAGTTTACAACCAAATCTGCTTACAACAGGTAATTTTAGTACTGTATGGCTCGCTGCTAAGCCGTCTTTCTTTCTTTTTATAGAAGACTGTTGAGATTTCTCAAAAATTCTGGTGTTGTAAGTGTTCCCAGACTAAGCTGCTTTGTGATTAACAAACCTACTGTGATTAGCCAAAGTCTGAAATCTGTTCCCTTTCCGTTTATGAACTCACAGGCATCATGCAAGAGGGAAGCACAACAATACGGATTTCTTCAGTTTCTCTAATAAAGTTCAGAAATCTTGTGAATGGAAAAACTGTAATCTCATGGGGTGTGACAAGCATTATAACATAGGGTGGCCACATTAGATTTTCAGACCCAGAAGCAGCACAACACAGAGCGTTGTACCAAAAAGAGTATTTCTTAAAGCATCGTTGTGATTCTGTTGTCTTCATCCTCCTAAGACTCATCTTTCTTGCTCACTTATTGGCATCCAGGCTCATGAGAAGAGAGAAGCCTTGAAATAATATTTGACGTGAATAACATTTGTTGTAATTTAAGACCGTTCTAGTAGCCAACATGGAAAACAATTACTACCTTTCTTTTTGCAGTAGCTTAAACACAGCTGAGGGCTGTTTCCATGCGTGTCTCTCCTCCAATTGTCTACGCTTTACACTACACCAGCTTTTCTCTGCCTGTGGACAGTTTGTGAAATAATTGTGTAGCAAATATTTTTTTGAAGCGGGTATGCACGTATTCATAGGCACGCAAGCAAGGAAAACAGGAACAAACAGTATTAATTAAACTTAAATTAATTAAAGGTTAGTCTAATTTTTATTTGATTGAAAGTGGAGACTAGTATGGGAACTCTGCACAATAAATCCAAGAAATTCTGCATAAGGATTAGCTGATTTTTGGACTGGGAAATGCGGAAAAGCACGGGCAGAACACATCCAAATTTTCACTCTGCTCTCACGAGCATGTTTGCAAAGATGTTTGACCATCATCTTTGTTCTTCTGGGCTCTTTCTTTACTTGCTGAGCATTCTTTTTAGACACAGTACTGCAGAAGAGGAAGGATTACTTCATGCATCTTTCAAGCAATATTATTATCCAAACCTATCAACGCTATTGTTGCTTTGGTGCAAGTGTGATGTTGTCTATCCCAGGTTCAGTTTGTGACCAGGTATATTCCCAGACTCTCCTTTGTGGTATGCCAACATGCCCAATTATTTCCTACGTTACGAGGTGGTAACGCAAAGAACTGTAGAAATCCCTTCTATCCCTTTTACAGTGCATTCATGTCCCTAGCGAAAAATCCACCCCCTTTTGGGGAAGTAGGATTTGTGGTAAAGTGCAGACCGATGGTTCATTTTGACACGTTTTGATCAAAGCAGTTATAAAGTACTTTTTTGCTTTGATGCATCTTGGTCTGAGTTAAATGCATTCATGCAGATAAGCCCTAGGGTATGCAGGATTTGGCCCTAGTGAGGATTTGAATGAACGCTGGGTAAAGTCAAGAAAGACTGTTATTTTTCAATAAGTTTTGAATTAAGTCTTAGTGGAAACTTATATTCTGGGCATCCCTAACACATCTGCATTTTACTGCTCCTTCATTTCTGTCAATGCAGCTGAAGGCTATCTGCATGCAGAAAGCTGCCAGAGGGCCAAGGAAGTGGTTATAGCCTGTATTCAGCACTTGTGAAATAATGTTTGGGGGCTTGAGTGGGATCTAAGCTCAAGAAAGACACTGATGAACTCCTACAGAGGGCCAGCTGCTGCTTGGGGACCTGAAGTACTTAACATACAAGCAGAGGCTGAGAGCTGGGTTTGTTCAGCCTGGAGCAGAGGTCTTAGTGACCTCGTGGGTGGTTATGCGGAAAACAGACTATGGTTCTTCTTGGAGGCACACAGATGACCAGCAACCGACATGGGTTACAGCAGGGAAAATTCTGACTAGATAGAAGGAGAAAATTCTTCCAAGTGAGGGTGTTCAGTCACTGGAATAGAGCCTGAGAGAAGTTGTGGAAGATTGGAGATTTTCAAAATTCAACTGGACAAGGTCCTGAACAACCTGATTGGAACTTGAAATTTTCTCTAACTTTGAAGTTAGCTGTGAAATGGGACCAGATGATCTTCAGAGATTTCCTCTAAAATATATATTATTTTATAATTCTAACATGAGCAACGCGTGATAAAGCATCTTTAGAAAGATTTTCCTTCTACCGATCTGGTTCACCATGTGGTCCCACAAATGGCTGCATAAGCACAGCTGTAGGGGCGGTAAACTGTGACATGAAAAAAAAGGTCAGGATGGAAAGGGAGAAAAGTAGTAGTCAAAGGAAGCCTCCTAGATAGGCTCCGATGCTGGACACATCGAAAGTGGGAGCGTGTCACCAGGCACTCCTGGTGTTTGTCCTCAACTTTTGCTTTATGCCAAGAGCACCACCACACCGCTAAGGGTTTGTGGATCACTTTCTTAATGGACACCATATGGGAACAAGAGATCAGACAAAGATCATCCTGTGCAGTACTAATTGCTTAAATCTGGATAACACCTAGGGACTGAGAGGTCTACGTGGAAAGTCAAGAATGGTATGATAGATCAGTGCCATGTACAGAGGCCAGGTTGATCAGCATCAAAAGTACATGTCCCAGCTTTGGTACAAAAAAATCAAAATCTTAATCTTGGCTTCTGATAAATGTTTCCTTGTCATGATTCTATCAATCACATCAGTACCTACATCTTAATTAGAAGTGCAGCAATGTGTAATCCTATAGCTCTGTATTTGAAAGACAGAGAAAATACTGCAGTAATCACATTTGCAAAGGGAAGAAAGCACATATGGAATGCACATGTAGGTAAGTATGTGGGGAGGCTTATTGAGATTCTTGCAGAAATAAGGAAATAACTGAAAAAACTGTTGTAACTACTAAAAGCTAGCAATTCCCAACATGAATCTTAATTATTTTTTTTTTTAAAAAAGGTAATAGATCAAAGAGTGTCTGTTCAGCCTTTAGGTTATTCTTGGACTTTAATAAGCTAGGATTCAATGCAGGACATGTGGAGTCTTCTTGTAAGTAATAATAGGGCTCACTAAAAAGCCTCCACTGTGACTCAAAATCATAATTTCTGAACTATTATATTCCAGGTGTCTTTACTGTTATGCCCATGAACACAGACTACAATAAACTGATGCTGGGACGTTGTCTGCCTGTGCTTTTGTCTGTTACGGTAACAAATGTTTACGCCCAGACAAAAGTCTGCTCTTCTGCTGTACCTTATGGAGGAAAGCAAAATTTCTCCTAGTTTGTGTCCTTGTTTGGGAGAACTTACTTCCGATGAACAAAAAAGAGTAGTCACACGGATGTCAGATCCTCATAGAGATGAAATGCCAGAAGTGTTGAAAGTTGTTGCAACTAAACGCAGTGAGGTGAAAGCCATCTTCAGGAGCCCATTTCATGGCTATCTTTTCTCAGTGTAGAAGTGTGTTCGTTTTAGCAGTTTGCACAAATGCAAGCTTAAAAACAGAGTTTCGATCATAAGTTTATTTTTAAATAAAATCATCACAGAAAAGAGAGATTCTTGGTGGTTTTTCAATGCAGTCTTATTAAAATCTGTGGAGTTATTTTAACTTTACAGCAAAATAAATTAAAAGCAGAATACAATCCCCAGCATCATGCCGTGACTTTCTATTTTAGATGAGATTCGGTAGTAGACTGAATTGCTGTGATAACTAAAAGCTCTGTTGCAAAGTTCCTATGAGTGATCAGAAAAGAAAAAAAAAATGTGAAAAATTTTGTCAGCCTTATTATAAAAAATAATTTTTCCTTAACTGAAACAGTTTATAGTCATTCTTAAGTGTACGATTAACATTTTTCTCATCCTTTTCCCATTTTTCTCATCCCTCTCTCATCTTCACAGTTAAAGAAAGGCCAAAAAGAGAGAGCGGCTCAGAAGAGCAGATGAAGTAGCCATTTCCTGAGGGGTTTTTCCTTTTTTTTTTTTTTTTTTCCTTTCAAAAAAACCCACAGAATACTGGCAGCAGCAGGCCTGGGAGCATTACGCTTTGGAGTGGAATAGCTACTTTATTGTGCTAGAACACTGAGCTAAAACTGCTGTAGACTTGGTAGCTCTTCCTATCATCTGTGGGTTTGGGGGTTGATGTTGTCCCTAAAATTAGCACTACAGAGAGTGATGCTTCCAGTAACTAAACCGTAGCAGAAGTACAGCTAAAAAATGCAACTAAATGGTTATTTATCCCCGTGTGCTAGCAAAGGTAGAAAACTACTTATTCCTCCCCCAAACCAGAATGGAAGAGAAAGAGTAGGTAGAAACAGGGATGACAGAAAGCTGGAGTATGACAAGCGTACGTTCTCCTCTGTTACCGCTTCTGTTTTGTGGTCTTTCGTACATGCACAGTGCAGTCATGGGGCGAAGACAGTGACTGTCCGCTGGCAATGAGCCTAAAGTAACTGCTACTTTTTAAGAGAGGTTTTCAAAGGTACAAACGAAGGTTGGTTGGCTGAAAGAGAAGGT
>NW_008794883.1:707181-716923 GCF_000699145.1 Aptenodytes forsteri | reverse complement strand
TCTTTTTTTTTTTTTTTTGTTACATAAAACTGGAATAGAAAAGCTGGCTTCCTTTCACGTTCCTAAAAAAAAATTGTGAAAAAAATACTATATAAAAACAAATTTTGTATTCTCCTAGCTTCCTAGATAGAGGAAGAGGAGAGAACTGAAGAATTTGGGCTTTGGTAATCTATTTTTTGGGAAATGCACAATTTCCAGATCTTGATATGTTATGGATTCTTTTTTTTCCCTAATTTTATTTGGATTCCTATTTTGGATAGTAATTCCTAAGTCTAGACTGAACCTGAACATAAATTTTGGTACTTAGTGTGTAAGGGGTGTAAGCAATTTCAACTACTTCAGTTTAGAAGAATTCTTCCAGAAGGGTCATTTCACTCCTGCTGAATGAGATACACGTATTTGTTTTATCAAGAGTGTTTATAAACACAGGTCCTCCCTTCCAGTCAAGATTGCTCAGGAAATTAGTTTATTAGCGATGTCTAAATCTTACTGTGTTCCGTGAAAACACTAGAAGGTTCTGTGTCTGGCCTTAGAAATTATGTCATTGTTATTTAAGATTTAGGGAACTACTTATGGTAGATATAGATTGATATTTCCTGTATTTGGAAAGATTATTCCATGGAAATCACCAGTAAGGAAAAACTTCCTAAACAACACAAATACAAGATATTGATGACACTGACACAGCTATTTTCTTTGTCCCTTGTGCCATCACAGCACCTTCCTTTCTTCTGTAGTCTCTAAACTCTTATTTTTTGAATATGTTTGCCCTCAGAACTTCTTACAATGCACAAAGTTGACACCATCAGGCTTAGACTAAAGCTTTTCATAAGCAAAGCATATGTGCAGTTAATACTACAGAGTTGTTTTTCTATAGAAACATATTTTTAATCCGTTTTCTACTATTTATGTCAAGGTACCATGATTAACTACGTTAGTAGCATTTGTAATTGTTAATAACTTAAATCAATAACTACTTCTGTTCCATTAGTGCATTGCTTTGATCACTGTGAATAAACAAATAGCTATTTTATTCCTGTTTTAGCACAACCTAATCGAGCGCTGTATTTCAATTCAAAATCTGAACGAGGGTATATGAAAATTGTGAAGGAGAACTTTTACTTTCCTTACCTAAGCGAAAGTTTGAATTTAACTCACTCTTGTTATTCAAGTATCACTCCACATATGGGCATTGGTGTTTGTTTGGTTTTTTAATAAGCGATACTCCTGCTTTATTTTTTGTTGCTTAGGAATCATTTTATGATTTGGAAATTGGCTTAAACAAGCCATCGAGAATCAACCAAAACTGCTAAAAACAATGTCTGAACAGGGATGTATACCAGTACAACTTCAGCAGGTAACACCAGTTCAAAAACTATCAATGTACGTAGCCTTGAATTGCATAAACAACTCGGAATCACCTGCAGAGTCTGTGGCTGAGGAGGAACATGAATTCTAGTCTCATGAAGCACAGGTAGCACTGTGCTACTGCAAGAGTTGAGTGGGATAGTATAATTAAGTCTTGGTTATCTTTCTCAACATCTTTTGCAATATTAATGTGAAATAGAGCCCCCTTTCTGTTTACTATTAAGTTTTCTTTCTAAAGCTTCTGTCCAAGACTGATCACTGTTTTGCTAATATTCGCTCTTTCTTCTGAGCTCCGCTGTAATCCCAGTCCATGTGGAAGTGCTGTAGGTACAGTGCCACGCTAGTTGTGTGTCTGAGAAACATTTGCAGGCATAATGTTCTGCTCTGGAAGCTAACAAAACTGTTCAGGACAGCTACTTCCCTTTGCCTTTGTCCACTGCTTTTGCAGATGAGTAATTACATGCTATTGTTTATTCTTCTGAAAAGGCACTTCTCAAGAGCAGCATTTTTCCCATGCTTTGGTAGTATTTGTGGAGTATGCCCTCTTCTCGCTGCGTTCAAGAGAGGCTATATAAATACAGAAGTATTTGCAAAGCGAACTTGAATTCTGCAAGATATTACATAATCAAAAAATAGAAGGATGGACCTGATCCCTAGAACGCTGGGATAGCCTCACAGATTGAGAGGTGGACAGAGTTTTATGGGGGAAGGATTTTATTTCCAGTTGGTGAATTTGGGAAAGGCATTGCCCATTTTACAGCCCCAGTTTGTTGCTGGTGAAACAGAAATGAAGATACTGACTTCTGTGAATTGCCTTGAGAGCTGTGGATAAATTATGGCACGTAAGAATTGGGATAGTACTGTTCTCCTAGCCTGTGCAGTAGAATCCCTGCAGTCCTCAAGGAAGCTGAATAGGTTCGATTCTGGCAACGTTTCAAAAGTAAACAGCCATTTCTGCTTTCCTCTGTGTATCTCTGTCTGCTAGAAAAGATATTTAAGTACTGGACTAGTGCCATTGTTTCCAATGGATGTTATGATTAGCACTGAGTATTTTGAGGGTAAGGTGTGCTACAAAAACTAATGAGCAAAGCCTCACTTAATTAAGCCAAGACTTAATTATCCAAAGGGTTGGATAGGCTGTAATTGAAGATAATTGCCCTTAACAGAAAAATGGAATACAGTCATCATCTTTGTCCTGTCGTAGAGACTAATCTCGAATGGACCAAAAACTGTATGTTGACAGAAACATTTTAATGAAATATTGATCATAAAGGTAATTTTAGTATTTAACATCCCCTGCCCACTCTTCAAATTTGCATTTAAAACTTCAAGAATTACTGCAAAAGTTGGATTTTCAAAAAAAGTTACAAATTTTAAATTAATTTCCTTAGATGAAAAAGATACAGATGTGGAAGGCAATGCAGCTAATAACTTTGGTGTACCAAAACTTGTTATATAATGCAGCTAATAACTTTGGTGTACCAAAACTTTGTTATATAAAATCAAAGCTTAAAAGTACTGAGAAGCTATTATTACCAGGCAGCTACAGCCCGTGACCTGCCTAGCTCAAGTATTATAGTCTTAAATCTAACTGAATTTTTATTATCTTCAGTGCTTTTTCTTTTTTCTTTTGTTTTTCTTTTGCATGCAAAAAATGTAACAGAATGTGTGAAGCAGTATGTAACAATATGTGAATGTAACTCGCACAAGCATTTGGATAGTTGTGCAGATACTCTTGGACTAACCTCCAAGTCAATTAAGTCCAGATCATTCATGACCACAAATCATTCCCATATGACGACTTCTCCATGAGTACGATAAATCTCCATAATCAAAACCAGGACTGCCACTAGCCTGCAGTGGTGGTGTCAGAGGAAAGGGACAATGGAGTACAGAAATTAAACTATATCAACGTGAATTGTTCTTTCAAATGAAACACTTTGGAACAGCGTTGCAAAGACACCCTGCAACACTTCTGCTATTGCTGCCACATAGAGGAATTTTTGTTGTCAAAGAGGCATCTCTCACAGGGACTTCATTTAACTGTGGTGGGGGACTTTGCCTGTCTTGCAATAAGGAAAATGCCAGAGTGTAGATGCTTTACCCGTAGGAAGGTGTAGAGTGAGAATGCCAAGACATAGATGGTCAAACAGTGACAACGGCATGTCGTATTTATGGGCAATTACAAGAGTGAAGTCTCTGGGTAACTGCTGCTTCAATAGCGTTACAGAAAAAACATGTCTTGGATTTTTTTTTTTACAGCGTCTCTCCTCGTGATGTTTAGCCTGTATTTGAGCAAGGTCTCTCTTTGCCTGTATAGAAGTGGGCATGATACAGTAGTGGGCAGTTAGCAGAATTGTTTTTGTCTGTTGAGTTTAGAAAAGAATGTTTTGTATTTGAGAAACTGGAACAATAACTGGTTTGCAATACCATTCATATGATGCTGGTAACAGAAAACATGAGTAAATAATATGAATAATGTCTTTCTAATGGGTCTACATATACAACAGTTGATTATTTAAAAGTACATTTCAAGTGCTAACAACATATGAGGTGAGGTTCCTCAGTAAGGTAATTGTTTAATCATGAGGGATTGAGCTAATATGCATGCTGTATAAAATACAAAGCAGTGTGAGGACAACGGTAAGGATCTTTGAGGTAGAAACAAGATTTTAAGAAGAGCCTTTGGTGGATGCACGCAGGCTAGTAAATATGCATGTCTGACAGAGAAATGAAACATTTCCAGAGGAATTTTTCAAGAAAGCGATGGTGTGATGTTTTGTACAACATACAATGTTCCTATGGCTTTTAAGTGAAAACCAGGCTTGATAAACATCTGAAGGCTGTTTTCCGTAAATGAAATCTGCAAACAGTGGAATCTGCAGCAGGAGAGACAGATGAAGCACAAAAAGTAGTGTGAGAACTATTTTGTGTACAAACAGAAGAACACTTGAAAAATAAAAGTTGACTAACTTAGGAACTTCCTGGACAGCTAATGTTCCAATTCATACTGTTAGACAACCCCACTATAAAAGTGCTATTAAAGAGACTGTTTAAAAAAAAAAAAAGTCATACCTTATTCAGGCCAGATGAGAAAAGAGACACTTATCAAAAATTTTGGCAGTTGTGCAGAAAAAAAAAAAAAAGTTGTTGAAAGACTGTACTGCATTTGCTCTTGCTGCAGCAGAGGCAACAGATGCTGGAGGCCCCTCTGTTCCAGACACTGTAGCTGTGCCATGTTTGTCCTTTACCAGCATTTCTTGAAAATTAGGAAAGGGGAGTTTGGAACTTATGTTTCTTCCAATAGACAGTGTTTGTTTTGAAATTGATATTTTTCGCACAGTGAGGCAGGCACGATAAAAGCAGCTTGGAAACAGGCACTGCCTTTTGAAAAAAAAATTTACTGATAGTGCTGCATATGTGGAACTAAAGGCTTTGAGAACCATTTATGAAGACAGTGCATGTGACTGGCCAAACACGTTTACTCAGTTTGCTCTGTGATATTTGGGAAAACACATCTGCAACATCAGTGAAATAAATAATCGTTGCAGGGCATTTTGCCCTCCTCTGGAATCCTTCGCTTGGGTGGCATAGTTCCGTATCTCAAGAGAGAGGGCCCAGTGCCCACGCTGTCATCTTCTCTAGTAAACACACGGTGGAACAGCTTGCCTGATGCTACATTGCATGCTGCCCTTAAGAATATGTGCGAGATCGTACACAAAGTTGTACCTCAGGGGCTGGATGCAGGCAACTAGGATGTGTATTTTAATATTACTTGTACCAGTAACAGAAGTTGCAATATTGAGACACTTCTGAGCATGTTGGCGTAGTGAACGCTATGTACAGTAGTTTACTTTCTGGGACTGTTTTTCCCCCAAGATTCTCGCATGGAATGTACCTTGCCAGTGAGTTGCTAATCAAATACCTCATGCCCCTTGGTTAGTTTTCTTTAGGTTTCTACCTAATACTGCAGTTCCTCAATTTAGATAATGGTAATAACACGTCAGCTTTCCTTTAAAAATGTTTCTAACCCTTCGGGTTGAAAGCATGCAGGGGGACTGGAACCAACCAGCCAAAGCAATACCAACATTGTTTCAGGACAACCAATATATACCTGAATGCACAGGCAGCTGTGCAAAGGAAAGGGAAACAGCTATTCAAACCTTCTATGTGCCTTAGTTCTGCTCTGAGTCACCACCGGCACCAAACACTTAGTTTCATGTGTGCATGCTACTCTAGGTACAGTACGGTAGTGTTTTGTATACTCCTTTTTTTTTTTTTCTGGTAGGCAACAGGTGACCAATTCCTTGAAAATGTTCAAAGAGGGACAGTGACAGTTCCACCAAAAGACATTGATCCTTCACATGTTCTCTAACACGACCAGAGCACTTGTAAGTAAAATTGTTATTTGGAGAGAAACATGGCTTAGGGCTGGGCCGGTAGGGATCTTAATATGGACCTTGCCTTTGGTCTTGCTCTTGTGTTAGTGTATGCAATAAAAGCCTAAGTAATTTACCCAAGATCCCATAATGAGACAGTAGCAGAATCAGAATTATGACTCAGGGGTTACTGAACTCTAATGCAGGATTTCCTCTCCTTAAACTTTCTTTTTTCTTCTGTGCTCCTCCAAATACAGAGTTAAATTATCCAATCTCTTTGGAACTCTGCTTAAAGAAAGAACGTTAATCCAAACCTCAGGATCTGGCACAGGTGTTTTGAATGTTTTAATTCATAATCAGATTTGTATAAAGAAAGGTTTTACATTTAAGAATTCAAATGCTTAGGTTCAATCTGGTTCTTAATTGTAGTGTCTTAAAAACACTGAAAACATGACCCTTAGCTGACCCATGACTATCCAAATTGACACCAGAAGGAGCTCTAAACTGGCTTCATTGTGAAATTAATGGAATTCTCTTCTGTGACAGATATAGGGACACAAAGTACAGGTTTAAAAAACATCTATTTTGGGAACTGCCTCTTAATGGTATCAGAATTGCATAAATACATGCCTAGTTCCAGGAATCTTGTAAAAGAGCCTCTGGGCTTTGATTTTTACATCTGCTTTACTCTGGTTATGTAGTCACCTAATCCACTAGCCATTCAATATATATTTTATATTGCTATAATAGTTTGCACATTTATTTTTTAATGACAGAAGACTTCAACCCTCTTCAAGTCCGCATTGAAAGTATTTGCATAGCTAAGGGCCCGCACTGGTAAGCAAAGGCAGCTCACCTCTTGAGCAATATACATTGCCAGGCCTGGAACACCAAAGAGAAACATAGTGAGACACTGAAGCATTTCCAAATTGTTTAGTCAATTCTTTGGGGGGGTTAGGGGAGTAATTATAAAAATAAGACAGTTAAAATGAACTATGAAAATAAAAATGCAAACTACTTAATTGATTGCAATAGAACAAATAATTCCTGGACAAGTACAGCAAAATTACCATTCATGAAATGCATAAACACTCACTAACTTAAGGGAGAGCTGGTTCACACTCTGAGAAACAGCTTTAACAGAAATTATTAGTTAATAAATGTGATTTGTTGTCTAATGGAATATCTATTATAACCAGTAAAAAGGAAACTCTCACCTTCTCCAAGATTATTTCATTGTTTTACCTACTGGCTCTTTAGTGTCTAAATGATCTTGTCCATATAGGATTTTAAAATATTCACAGGAAAAATGGAGTTTGAATGTCAGACTTCTAATCAACTTATTGTTAAGGGGCTAGAACTTCAGCTCTTGCAAGTCAATACAGTTCCATTTATGTTGACAGAGACATCTGCAGGAAGTCTGAGTCAAGGTATCCATTTATTGATGACCGAATGACAGCACATGGTAAAGATGTTTAGATGCCTGAAGGAACACAGAGGTGCAGAAGGAGTTTTTAGGTGGGCTTGCATACCTACTTAATTTCTAAAAGTGGTGCATGCAGGAAATGACTAGCAACCTGGTCTGTTATAAAACGGATAAGGATCATTTTGAAATAAAATGAGAGAATTAAGCTAGAAGACCTAGATATGGGGAGGGGTGTTCAGTGTGGGTACTGGTGTGACTCTAGGCTAGAACCCAGTAAAAGCCCAAGGATTCAGTGAGGTGTTTCCCAAGGCAGAACAGGAGCCGAGACTTGAACCTCATCCCAAACCTCTGTTGAAGCTCAGCCATGCTACGAACTATCAGCACGGGTCACTTGGCTACAGAGATACCTCTGGAGTGCAAATCAAGGCATGCCTGTCTTCCAAAGCACTTCTGGAAGTCTTGGGAGTCAAAATACTTTTTAAAATGTGCTTTTAAACAAAGTTTGACAAGGTACTACTGCAAGGTAAACAGAAAATTCAATATGCTTTGTTTAACTTGCTTAATGTATTTTAAGTCTCTCAATCCTGACATTTCTTTGTAGCATAAAGCTTTCCAGATCAGGTTATAAGTATATCTTTTCCATCGTAAAACTCTAATAGTGAAAACTCTAGCAGTGAAAACAGACATTGTTTCCAATCTCATCTGTTTACAATTTTGCTTGATTACTATTCCAATAGATTTCAAGCTGTGGATTTAAAGATTTAATGTTCATATGGCTAGAATTTGTTCCTTTTCTAACAATAACTTTTAGTTACATTATTCAGTCTTATTTATGTTAGCCTGCATCTTACTTTTATCAAGACACACAATTTTGTCTGCTTAAATCACCTTGAACCAAACTGTCATGATTGTCCTCAGCAGTCTTTCACATCAGAGTTATTTTCGCCTGCCTGTTCTGAAAACCAACTCCTAAAAGCAACATCTTGAGTATGTGTGAAAGCTGCTAGATGCTGCCAGTGGGAACTTCTTTCAGGCTTGAGTGCTAGGTATCTCAAAGTATTCAGGGTGGATCTGGTAAGAACACATCCCAGAACCGCGGCCACCATTTCTTTTGGTCATTATAAAAAGAGTATTATAATGCATGTAACACTTGCATTCTTTTCTTGTAGCAAGAGAAATTCTTACAAGCTCTTTTTGCTCAGCTGTGTTTTGTGAGAGAGAAAGGCATAGGTGTCAAACCTGGAGATTTTAGAACCGTCAAAAGCATTTCGTTCAGTCTCTGCTGGCACATCACGCCAGCAGTTTCATGTTTTATTATGTGGAAAAAACAATTAAATTCTGCTGTATTTAATAAATAATAGGATGATACAGTAAATACCATTTAGCACATTTTTAAAGCAGATGAGGAAAGATTTAAGTCATCACAGTTTAGCCAAGAGAAAATTACTTCTGCTTGTGTGACAAAATAACCCTAAAAATGTATCACCTTCTCCCACTCATGTATCTGGTAGACTTCAGTGTGTTACAAAAAAACCTTAGTAAGGGTGAGGATAATTAAATGAATAAATCAAGGGTCTATTTTAATTTGTGTAGATTTCTTTATAAAAATGAAACATCTTTCCTGGTGAAGTCAACTAAAAATCAGTTTCTTTTCCTCCTACGTGCTTTATTTTGTCATCCCTATACTGAGATAACAGGAGAAGGATCTACAGAAGAACTTGACTCCCAGGTTTTACAAGCCTTTTATAATATATGGGAAGAATCAGAAGCAAAAGAATGGTATCCCCAAAAGCCAGCACAGCAAGCAAGGAGCCTTTTATTCTAACGTACAGGAAACGAGACATGAGCTCTGCTCAGGGAATAGTCGCCTAACTCTGTAGGAAGACATAGGTATCCCCTTTCACACTCACAGCTTTGACTGCCCTCTTAGACTGACACCAAAGCCTGTGCCTTTCACAAGGCACAGCCAAGGAGTAAGAGGGTGGAGGTGGTGATGGAGACCATTGTCTTCATGGCACTTAACCATTCTTTCTGATATGTTTACCTGAATGGCTTTGCTGTAACGTAAGCCACCTACTCCCTGTACTTCATTCTGGGAACACAGGGAACAAAATACCGCTTTCCTCTCTGTTACAGCCCTTTGCATTTGATGACGGCATTCACATCTCCTCTCTTCCTTCTCCCTTGTATGCTAAAAACTGAAGTTCTTCCAAACCTCCCTTCTACATTGTTTTCTAGACTTTTGATCACTTATTGTTCTTATTGCTATTAACAACTGAAAACTAATTAATGGTAACTAGAATGAGCGCTACAGTAGAGTAAGATGATAAGCAGTGCAGCAAAAGCAAAAAGCAGCCACTAACGAGCACTAGACACCAATACACAGTAAGGCAAGCAAGCCCCATGGCAAGCACGGGAGCCTGTCAATTAATAGCTAAACAGCAATAACAGCTATAAATTCAATCTAGAACATTCCAATCAAATCTGTCGTTATCTCGAACCCTTCGAGCCCCACATTGGGCACCAAAAAGGACTGTTGTGGTTTAACCCCAGCCGGCAGCTAAGCCCC
>NW_008794883.1:688323-706175 GCF_000699145.1 Aptenodytes forsteri | reverse complement strand
TCTCGTGGCCGTTAACTATTCCCAGACAGAATAATTGTAGTTTGACTCCAGAACCCAGCATATATAATTTTCAGGTATATGCTGTTGTTTATAGATTTATTTGGAGATATCTACAGTAAACTTTAGATTTTCCCTCTTCTGGGTTTGATATAACAGTTATTTCTCATTTTCTTTCTTTTGCTGTATTCTTGACGGACTGATTTTTACATTAACTGCTAGCGGTACATTAGCACAATGTTTTCAGCTACTGTGCAGAGTCCCAAAACCAAACTACTTGAAAGTGGAATTCACATAGAAAAAAGTTGGATTTTCCTTTCTTGAGGAAAAAGCACAACAATAACAACCCGTAGCCCGCTACTCAAGGGCTAAATCTACCTGTATGCCAAAGAAAGAACCCAATTTGATTTTTTTTTTTTTTCTGTGAACATTTAAAATAGAGTGAAAGCATGTGGGACTGGGGAAGGTGTGAATCCATCTTCAAATGCAACATTTAAATTGAAGTGGGGGAAGACAGTAGAAATCCAAACATAGACTGAGCAGTTCATCTAGAAGCTGAATTGTTTCAGTCGAGGAGGCATTGACAGCCTCGTTAGCACTGCGAGGTGTTTGCACTTCCAGGGGAAAAAAATATAATGACTGAAGCTGAAGTCAGCGAACGTTGTTCGCAAAAAGAACTCACGGTCCAAATGACCGTTGCTTCCTCGTTTGTCCCAGGATACAAATTAGGCCAGATGAGGGTTACGTTTACAGCAAAAGGGACGCAAAATTTAAATGTAACTTTTTATGTGTAATTATTATCAAAGAATTTTTTGTTATGTTTTCATACTCAATTCTCAAACTGTTAGGAGAACTATCAGTCTCTTGAAGAAGGTAAGTTTTTGTATGACCTGGGCATATGCATTCGGGGGGGGGGGGAAGATCCAGTTGGTGGTTATAAATGAACATTAAGCATTCTTCATAACAAAGTTCGATTATTTTTTTAAAAAACCCAAAACTATACAGTGTCTTAAAATTTATGGGAAAACAGTATGTGAAGTGTTTTTATACAATAAATAATCTATTTTCTATAAATGTACAAAATCATTTGTACAGCAAGTAAGAAACTAATACAAATGCAATAACTGAAAGATATATTTAATTTTATAACTATAATAATTTATTTATGAAATATATCCACATATATATAAAATATATCATATATATTTTGGCAAAAACCTCCCTTTCTTGTTTCAAACAAAGTCTATTACCACCATTTTAAGCCTATATAACCATTTTTACTGTTAATTTCTCTTCATTTTTCTTTTGGTAAGCCTATATAACAATTTATACTGTTAATTTCTCTTCATTTTTCTTTTGGTCTCCATCTTTCTTCCGACAAAATATAATTTAATGTCATCGGGTTACAGTTTAACCTATGTGCCCTGGGGAAAGTCTGCATGAAGGTCAGTCAAACCAAAACAATATCTGTAATGTCACAAGTAAGGGATTTCCTCTCTTTCTTTTTAAATAATATAGAACCTGATTTGCAAAAGTTACTCTTTTTTTCCTAGCTTACTCTTGCATCCTCCTATCAAAAAAAAGTCCGTAATTTCTGAAGAAATCATTTACATTGAAAAATGTCCAGGGTTGGATATAATCCTTATTGCCAAGTTTCCAAGTTATTCAGTGATGATGTTTCAATGAAGAGATAAAAATGTGATTTATAGTACTAGCAAAGACGAGTATGTACTGTGGATGATAACGTATGTAGGGGCTTAGAATAGCAAATGGTATAGTACAGTGAGTTATTCTGGTCGTATGAAGTTTCATTTGAAGTTCCGCAGTCCTACCCTTTCGTCTTTAGGAAATTCTTTGGGATGAATAATTCATCCAGTAACTGCAACTGCAGTGCATCCTTAAATAATCACTGTAAATGTTTTTGAATGGAACTTTGAAGTGCAGGAATAATTTGTGCCTAAATTAGGTAATCTATTGAATACTCAATGTATACTCTTAACTTGCTATACTTTATAATAATATTTATATTAGCCATTCATATTTATTCTGCATAGATACTGTCATTTAAACATCTGCCACAAAGTTACAATATGATGATTCAGGCTTGCATACATGAACAAGAGAAATATTTTGTATCTGTTTATTCTTAATGAGAACTCACGTATAGGCGACCTCTCCCTAACTCACCACACTCTCCAGTTACAGTTGCCTGCATACAGCTGTGGATGGATTCTTCGGACATACAGCAAGCAGTAAGTGGAACAGCACGTTTCTACTGTGCTTCTTTAAATCACACAGAAAAACGTTTCCTGAAACTTTGTGTTGCTGAAGTTCGGATCTGCCTTTGAATTTTTCTTCGATAGCGATACATTCCCTGCCAGGTTACGCGATAAAGATTATCCTTTACTGAGCCTCTCGCGAGGGGAGCGTGGGAGAAAGCTTCTTCATACAGGTTCACATGCCCTCAAAGTGGCGTTGCTGAAACGAAAGGGTTGCTTGCATACTGCTGAATTTTCCACTGGCACCAGACTGAAGCATCAAGTTTGTCCATCTCAAGGGCGAGTTGTGGTTTAAGTTCTTGCTTCTGAGCTTCAGCAAATAAATGTTAAAGCTTTAAAAAAGGATAAAACAAAACAAAAACAAACCACAAACCAACCAAACTGCTTAATTATTCAGAACTAACCCCCTATTACCTGATAGAACTATGGTTCATCTCCTTGATCATGTGTACACAGAGCGAATGCTACCCAGCTGTCTGACTAGCTCTGATGCAATAATCATAGCAATAATCTCAGCTTGGGGACTTCTAATCCAAGTGCTTCCCTTCATAGTGAAAAATTTTGGGTAATGGTGTGACTTTTTTTTTTTTTTTTTTTCAACCTTTCTAGTTCTAATGGCTGCTTCATTTTACTCAGAACGACAAGTATTTGCTTATCCTGACATCATTTCGCATTTCGTATGTAGCAATAGCATTAAGGGTAGATTTGGAACTGGAACTTTTTGAAACCGGCTGCTAAGGTCACAGTAACCCCTTTATATCTGACATCTAAAGTAGATTTATTTTTCCATCCAAATACTTTTTCCACAAAGTTTGTTCTGTTTCTTTACCTTGACAATTTAAGTTTTACTGAAGCACTGGGACATGTAGCTTAAGTTGTTACAGTGCTAAATGAGCAAAAAGATGACAGACAGGAACAGCCCTTGCCCTAAAAAAAAAAAAAAAGGGGGGACTGTTGCCAAAATATGTATTGGCTTATAGCCAAAGAATCCAACTTTTGAAGGAACTATATCAGCACGAGGAAGGTTGTAGTAGTTCTGTGTATACTGAAGGTTATTAAAAAAAAAAAAAAACACTATTAAAAAAAAACCCCAAACAAACAACTCATGGGCCAAATTCTGCCCTTATTTAGCAAGAAGTGGTAATATTCAGTTGAAAGAATTTAGAGTTCTGCAAATACAAAGAAAATTTATGGAAAATTAATATTTCTTTTCAACATTAAACATCTGTAGCATACCTGACTGTTCAGAATCCTCCGAACTCTCTGTGCTACTGAATCAAAGTGTGTTCCTCTTCCCTGCATTGGTCTTTCTCCTCTGTCTTTTTCATTGATCCATGATTTCTGGGGAAGAGAGTTTTTCTAAGTTTGTCACTGTGTCCTCATCAATTACTCTTACAGAGCCGTTCATAAAATGACAATGTCATACTCTCCATTACCCAGGAACCCAAATGCCTTTAAAAAAACCCCCCTTCCCCAAAAAAAAAAAAAAAAGGGGGGACTGTTGCCAAAATATGTATTGGCTTATAGCCAAAGAATCCAACTTTTGAAGGAACTATATCAGCACGAGGAAGGTTGTAGTAGTTCTGTGTATACTGAAGGTTATTAAAAAAAAAAAAAAACACTATTAAAAAAAAACCCCAAACAAACAACTCATGGGCCAAATTCTGCCCTTATTTAGCAAGAAGTAGTAATATTCAGTTGAAAGAATTTAGAGTTCTGCAAATACAAAGAAAATTTATGGAAAATTAATATTTCTTTTCAACATTAAACATCTGTAGCATACCTGACTGTTCAGAATCCTCCAAACTCTCTGTGCTACTGAATCAAAGTGTGTTCCTCTTCCCTGCATTGGTCTTTCTCCTCTGTCTTTTTCATTGATCCATGATTTCTGGGGAAGAGAGTTTTTCTAAGTTTGTCACTGTGTCCTCATCAATTACTCTTACAGAGCCGTTCATAAAATGACAATGTCATACTCTCCATTAGACTAGATAAAACTTAAAACATTCTAAAACAGTGCAATATTAAGCATGCTCCTAACTGGACACGAGATGTGCCGTTTCAAAAATACTACATCATAAAAAGAAACAGCAAAAAGAAAATTCAAAGCAGTACTGTACTGGGTCTGGCCTCTTTCCTTCACCTATTAAACTCTTGATTGTGACACATGAGTTTTCTCACTTTTGTTCTTCCTATTCACCCCCCTGTCCCACTTAAGGGGGAAGTGAACAAGCAGCTGTGTAAGCGCTTGGCTGCTGGCCAGGGCTAACTCACCACAACTGGAGATGAGAATTTTATTTAAAATCAATATATTTGTTAATCGGTTTCATTTGATACATACAACTTGATTGATTTATCTCCATGAAATAGTCAAATCATGTAGACAGTTTGCAATATTAAGAAAAGATACTCACCTTTTTCTGTCTTGCATTCTTTTGCAAAACTGCATACACTGTTTGTCATGAGCATCCAAACAAGAACACCGAGATGAAGACTGGAAAGTACTTTGAATCTGGCCTGTAGACCTTTTGCCTCTAAAACTGCCTCTGTAGTTAGACAGCCCATATGGCACAGTCCTCCTGTTGTGAGAATCACAAATATTGTATATTTTAGGAGCTAATTAAAATGATATTCCATATTTTTTCTGTTTTAGAAAATAGATCTATTGATGCAAAGCAATAAATAGCGGCACAAAAATCAAACCCCATGTTTATGTAAAGTTCTCCCTATAACAAATCACAACTTCTGCTCAATCAACTCAGGCTTTCACAAAGTTATAAAGTAGCAGACAATCAGCTTAACTGGCAGAATTAATTGGCAGCTACACTGGCTATCTAAAAAAACTTTGATTACCTAACAGCTGATACAAACACGTCCCCAGGTTATTGCTTATGTTATTGCTTATTCCTTTATTGTGTTGGTTACCCCCCATAAATGCTCAAAATTTGTTATGTTCAGTGCCATAGCTGGTATGAAGCGACAAAGGAGCTGTGCTGATTTCCAACAGATAAGTAACATCATGTCGGTGCTGTCATCCTCATGATTCAGAGCCCGATTTGCCATTAATTTTATCATTGAGAAATGGACAAAACTGTCAGCACGATTCATTTACTGCATCGTGTTTGGAACACAACCCATGGAGTTATAAATGTGAGAAACAGCTAGATAATCTTCCTCATATGTATCTACTAGTACTTTTCTATGACAGATCATATTCTGTACCACAGCACACCAAGAAATACTAAGAGGTAGTTCTCTTTATTTCCCTGCAGTCTGGCATGCTTTGTTCTTTAATGGGTTACAGTCAATATTATTATCAGAAAAGGACATGCTTCATCACTGCCTGCTAACATCCCCAAAAAGCGTTGGATAGTTCAGACTGATGTCATAAATTATTCTCCTGCAAGTTGTTAAAGAATCTCAATCGACAGCAGGTGTACACCACATGGAACTTCTGGAGACCCATAAAAGTTCCTGTGTACTTGAGGGATGGGCTAAGCAACCCACAAATCCACAAACTCTAAAAATCTGAAAAGAATCTCATGTTCAAGAGTGAGCAAGAGGAGCAGAGGTAAAAAAAAAAGGCAGGGGAGAGGCAGTAAGAATAGATCTAGAAGGGTTACAGAAAGGTTACAGGAAAAAGCCTAAATAATCAGTCCGGAACCGCTAACTTCACATAGTTGTACTTCTTTCATTTGCTTTCATAGGCAATTAGGCATTAGGCTATTAACTGGAAATCTGCAAATTTTCCATTTTCCCCACACTCATGGTGGGCTGAAAGGTTCAGAAACATTATTTTCCTCATCTCTGCGATAATTTTTGATGTAATATCAGTACGGTTGATGCAAATTGTTTATTCAAACCTCTGCACTTATAGTACATATGAGCTTCTAACAGCGCATCTCATCTTTCACAGCCTGAACCAGAGCACACCTATCATACACAGATTTATCATAAAATCATACTGAAAGACAGAAAGTCGCAAGCAGAATTTCTGTGCGTCAGAGACCATGCGATGGTCTTTCTCCAGCAGATGCTGGTCTGCCTCACCTATGTGCAGGAACTGTTGCATATTTTCACTACTTCCTTCATTCTACAGCTATGCCTAGACACTGGGAGAGACCAAGAATATGCATGTTAATCTTAAAAGACTTTAGGACTAGATTTTGGCCCCCCTTCTCAGTCATTTAAAAAGCTTTTTGTTGTCTTCAGGATTAGGGGCGAGTCCCATTTTATAACTGAAGAGTATTAGTAATTCTGTACTGTCATCTACTTTAGAATAATGAATGATAAATAGCTAATGTAGGTAACTTCTGACATAAATAATTGCTGTATGGTCATACTTTTTGATACCTTCATGTTTTTTATGAAGTAATGGCTGGTATTTAGGGACAGGAACAGAAGGAAGTTCCTGTATTTTTAAGAGTGGTGAACCCTCTATCAAAACTGGTAAAATTCTGTTATTCAAATTCCTGCTCAGATTTAGGCTGAAATGAAGAGATGAATTTTGCTTGGTCTAGCCAAACGTGAAACCCCTATTTCATGGCAGATAGCTTGCCAGGGGATAAAGAAGCTTTTTACAGCTTTTGCAGTTGTCATCCCACATCGTGCTAACGAGACGTAAAATACTGTAGTATGTTATTCTCATTATTTAAAGTGGTTTCTTGTTAAAAAGTCCACTTTTCCAAAATACGATGCTGTTTTTTCTTACTCTAATTCTCTAAATCAGAATCTCTGCGGGACTGAGCTGTGGTTTGCCCTGGGTCAGAGGTTCTGCATGAATAGCCAGAGAGGAAGAAGGGCACGTGTTTTATTCCTTAGTTGCTGCAGTTTGCAAATTAACGGACCAACTAGAATTGTCACCAACTTCAGTTTTATCTTCATACATCAGTATGAGAACTTCTGTGATTGAGGAACGGGCCCATTACCAGTCTGCTGTCTTTCCTAACAGACAGCAAGTTCCAGCAAACAGGCAGGGGTGGAGAATATAGTATAATTACAAATGATAAAAACCATGAATCACAGCCCTAAGCAAAGGAGGAGTCTGATATTTTAGATAAGGCTTCTGATCTTTCTAACGAAGTGCCTTATGTTCTATGAAACTTATAAGAGTATGCTTCGTAACTTGGAAAAGGTACTCAAGACCACTTCATTCACAGTGGTCCGGGAATACATGCCAATGCAATGTCATTTTCAAGTGTAAGAATTTTAACCAGAACACCCAAGCAAAAATTTTTATGTAAGCTAATGTGCAGATTTGCCAATCAGAGATGGAAATAGAACAACTCTCCCGATATGCCTGGTTTTGATTTCTAACCCAAAAATTTAAGCCCAAAACAGATAAACTTCAAGAGCAACCCAGAGTCTTTCCAACAGTATTCAGAAAGAGCTAAAAAATATAGTAGATGTTTTCTTGCCTGTCAGTTACTCTGATGCAACTCATAAATCACATTTAAGCAAATGTTAGTGTGTGTATAGTTACCATTCCAGCAGCTGAAAATGTTAGTATTTCAAGTTAGTTCATGCCTCTTTCTCAGCACTTCAGACGTGAGAGGAGATGCTGAAGAGATTCAGTTGAACAAGCATCAGAAGCATTTGCCTAGCAGCATGCTTAATCTTAGATTGTTACACGTGATTAACAAATGCTGCTTTTTACTATTTTTTATTATTATTATTTACGGAGCTGCAATGCTCAGGTTCAAAATGAGGTAAGTAGAATCACAATTTCTACATGCTGAATGGGAATTACTGTCAACAGGTAATTGTCACCAAGCATTTGTGTTGCTAAGAAATCTCTTTGCTTTCCATTTCAGGTGAAGCATCTGTTTTCTTTAGCCAAGGCTTGCTGACTTTAGTATACACAGGGCAGTTTGTGTCTCTACAGTGAAGATGAGGAACAGCTGAACTGGGCAGAGGCAGCTTTGTTGGCTAGCCATCTCCTAGGCTTCTGGGGATCCTGAACAACCAGCTGGTCCCTCGCCAAAGTACCGGCTAAAAGCCATTTACAAACTTTTCAGAAATTTCTATGCAAAAGCCACAGATTTTTTGATTTTTTAGTATTTACATTTCACAAGAAATTTTGAATTTCTGACCTTTAACTCAGTATGCATCGTTTCTTCCTTTAAGAGAACAAAATTCTCCTGAAGCAGTGAAATGGGTCTCCACATATTTAAGAGCTAATGTGTACTGTGTGTCCTTTACGCTTTTCTTCTCTACAAAGTGGAGAACAAGCAAACCTACGCAATTCCGGATCAGCCTTTCCAAGGTAGTACTTTGAACTGGTATCTGTGTGGCAACATACAAACCTGAGATTTATGTGGAAGTGATCCTCTTTTGTGGAGTTCAGTTACCAGTATGATTACTGCAGCCAGGGAGTGGGTGCATAAAAGTCTGCGTGCTCAGTTTTAAAGCACTTTCTAAATTACAGAAGGTCTGAGTTTAAGGGAAGTTTCTTCTTCAGTATAAGCTATTTGTTCTTTATTCTGTATGCAAAAAAAAGAAGATACTAACGCAACTCTCCAGTACCTGGAATGATTCCGTATGATGAAATTATGATTAGTCAGTGCAACAGATCTGTTATCTGAAGATAATTCCATGTATAATACAGAGCAGCACAAAGCTAATCAAAGCACAGTGTGCTGTTGTCACTTGAAACATACTTTTGATTTCTGCAATGGAAGGAACACACAGCAATCTTTAGGTCAGCCAATGTTTCTCCTAGAATTTTAAAAGAAAAAAAGTATAGATCTGCAGATTGGATACTCAGATGCTGAAATAACCTAGATTATTTCTGTACTTTGTGTCCACACAACACAATCATAAAAGCTCTCCCCCTAAAAGTAAGCTAGCTCTTGAAGCAAGTTTTTGCCATTAAATTAACGGAGATAGGCATTTGTTTGTTGAAAAAGGCAAGAAGTACTGAGTAATAGTGAAACAGCCATTCTGAACCATTCATATCAGTGAAAATTTCCCACAGAATAAAACTGCCCATTAAATGACTACTACCTTCAAGTCTAATTGGGTAGTATGATTTGATTAAGTCCTGCTGTCCCTCATTTATACTATAGCAATTCAGCAGAATTCAGACAGACAAATCCAATCGGTTTATTTCAATTTTTATAACGTGGCTGAGTTTCTCATGCTATGTTATAATTGACCTATGAGCTGCTATTATTTTCTGCTTTCCCAGCCACTTAAACACAGTAGATACCTCCAGGGCACTTGAGAGTTTCAGCTAAAACAAAGGTTGCAGCAATCATCTTAGATGCTGTGATTTCAGTATTCAGCAATATATTTTCTGGCATGCACCCAGGCCAGCAAGGCTCCCAGCAGTCTCCAGTGTTTTCAGACAATCTTAAAATGTATGAGATCCCTGTAAGGACCACTGAGAACAAAGAACATGGAAAGGAAGCAAAATTTATCGTCCTCCAAGTGAAACAAAATGTCTCCAGAATGAAAGATGCTTGAGGGAAATAACAGATATTTCTGTGTATACTTTCATATAAAGCTACTGCAGTAATATTGTGTAACTCTGTAGATGAAAAGATCATTGGCTGCTCCGAAAGTTGGCTCCAACTCTTTCTGTAACAGGCATATTTTTTAACAGAGTAGTTCACAATAGGTGTACCTCCTATATTATCCCTTCCTTCTCATCCTCATTATTTAAGTAGTTAAAACACCTTCTTCAAAGAAGTGCCTGACTTGTTGGTCTTCTGGCATCCTAACCACATGCTCCATTCACACAAGCTGTACTTTTTCTGAGTAGCTTTTTGCAGTTAAAATTATCTTCACAGGAAACAAACTTTTATCCTTATAGCCACACCTTTATTTTCCACATCCTCAACTTAGTAGTAGTCAGTGTTCCTAGATACCTCATAGGCTACTGTTACCCAAAAAGATGTACCTCTGCGATCTTGCTAGATTTGGTTTAACCTTCACTTTTTTTTTTTCAGTCTTATTCTTTAAGTAATACTTGCTAATTTCTGAGGACCCCAAATTAGAGTTAATTAGTTACAGCTAACTTAGGTAATAAGCTAAGGATTGCACGCATCTGCTTCATCGTCCAGCTTCACTGACCACAGCAGTTCCTTGATTTCCCTCCTACTGGGACTTCATGGTACCCAAGTTAAGTACTGTAGGAGAATCTGAAGGCTTTTTATCACTAGTCATCCTCATCCTGCAGCTGTCAAAAGGATGTGACGTGTTTTCTGTTTCAAATATGATCAGACAAATATCTGAGTTGTTGAGGGAAAAGCTCATCGTCCAGCTTCACTGACCACAGCAGTTCCTTGATTTCCCTCCTACTGGGACTTCATGGTACCCAAGTTAAGTACTGTAGGAGAATCTGAAGGCTTTTTATCACTAGTCATCCTCATCCTGCAGCTGTCAAAAGGATGTGACGTGTTTTCTGTTTCAAATATGATCAGACAAATATCTGAGTTGTTGAGGGAAAAGCTGGGGTACATTTCTTGAGGTAAGCAATATGAAGCGGGGGGGGGGGGGCAGATTTTTCCATTAACACCCCAAATACCCAGAGCGGCTGGGTAGAGCTCACCTCTAATAAGCTGCTGTGCCCTTGTTTCACAGAAATACCTCTCTCAAAACAACACTGCTCATATCCTACATTTTTCCATTAACACCCCAAATACCCAGAGCGGCTGGGTAGAGCTCACCTGACCTAATAAGCTGTGCCCTTGTTTCACAGAAATACCTCTCTCAAAACAACACTGCTCATATCCTTCAGTACCTCATACCAATCCTAATCTGCTCCCAGTTTTGTGGCAAGATATATGATTGTTAGTTTAAATAAATAAATAAAATCCCATGCAGCATTTTCGGTCTGTGAGGCCCAAACTCCCACAATTCCTTTTTCTTCCTCTGACTGGCAGGGAGTATTGTTAGTAAGTGGGCTGGTTCTAACGCCAATACACTGAGATAAATCCCAAAAGGCAGAGCAGCTGGAAAATATGGATGAAAGGAATTGAATTGTGTCAAATGGTAGCTTTTTCAAACTCAAATTCAGAGTACTTATTGCTAGCTTCTGAAGCCACCATACCAGTGCACACAAAGAACGCACACTCTGATGCAGGTTTCTACCGCTCTCCACAATGTGTACGGTTAAAAATCCACTGCTGGTTTAAAAACAAATAAAACAAAAACCTGGGGGACAATAAACACATGGTGTTAAAATTTAAGACTGATGAAAGCGACTGTGGTTTGACAGCCCCCGAGCCTGTTTATTCTTAGAATTAGACCAACATGAGCAGCCGTAGTGAAATTTCAAGGCACTAGCTACTAGAGCATCTCATCCCTGAGCCCATCTTCTGCGGGGCCAGCTCCTGCAGTGACAAGGGATTTTAGTCTGTAGAGCCAAATCATTTCAAGCCTTTCTGAGAATGCTGCTGTTAAAACATCAATACTGTGTGTACTGTAAATAAGCTTTACAGGAAGAGTAAGAGGATATATTCTACTTTTAGACTGTGGAGGGCATGCAAGCTGTGCGCGTTTCAGACAGTAAGACACTGAAAATGTGAAGTCAGTACACGATGCAAAAATAAGTATGTTTGAATAACAGGCCTAAAAATCAAACCAGTTTGTCCGTGATAAAACGTAACAATAACAGCAGAAGCCTGTTGCTATGTTCAATAAATCCATTTGAAATACTCTCCATTTGATGTGAAGGTTTGTGCAGCTTTTTAACACCAAAGATCCTCCAATTTTTAGGATTAGAGATATTTACAATGTCATTTAAATTTTCACAAAAATTTCTAACTAAAAAAAAAGGAAAAAGTTAAAAGGAATTGATGGAGATAAGAAAGATTATCTGCTTTACACTTGATTTTTTCTCTACCAGTGAGTATGACCACAGATTCCATAGCTTTAGTTATTTCAATTGTTGCTTATTAAGATTTTTCTTTTTATCCTTCAACATTCAGGCTACATTCGGACATACAGTGCATATACATAGTCTAACCTTGGTAGTATCCACACGTGAGACAAACAGATTTCAGTGAACATGTGGGTAGTAAAGTCTGCGAAATGTGGGGCAAACTTCATTCAGAAAAATAAAATCAACTCAGCAGAAGATTCATCACCGCTTTTGGCACTTGGTTCTGATGGTTAACCATGTGCACTGTTTAACCGACAGATCAGCTTCCTTATTTGAACTGCCTGGCTTGCAGCCACTGTTTTATCATCATGCCTTTGGCTAGCAGATATTTTCAGTCTGATCTATTAAGATTATAAGCACATGCTTAATTGTTTTGCTGAACAAGAGATCTTTAACTGTGTATTTTTATTTCCAGTAATATATGGGACATCATCTATACTTATCTAATGATGAAGATAATTCTCAAAAAATGGGGTAACTGTAATACTTTATAATACCACTTAATATCCATAAGGACGAAAAGCATTTTAAATTATGTTATGTGGGCTTCCGTTCAACAAAATTCAATCATCAATGAGATGCAGGCAACAAAAACATGTTAAGAAGGAAAAGTTAGCCAGCAGAGCATACAGTTAGAGTATCCAATCGGTTGTCTTAAGTCTTCTCTTTTGTAACGACATCCCAAGACATCGCTTCCTCTGTATATATGAGCAAAACTATGAGTGAAGTGATGATAGGGTACAAATTGTTTCCGTTCTAAGTTGACTTTCTGATGGTGACCTAAGCCAGTAGCGAGCAAAGATCATTAACTTATAACTGTCAGAGAGCTGACTGCATGTGGCATCAGCTGCTGCTGTCTGTTTAGCTTCTGACTAGTCTTGGACCCCTAACAGACCCATTTGGCAGCACTTTCGGGAAAGACCGAAAAAATGAAAGTGTATGAAAAGCCTTTCTCACCCCAACAGGTGGTCACATTAGGTCAGGAAAACAGATTTCTACAGGGGAACTATCTGGAGTCAAGGTAGGGCTGAATTTTGGTGGCCACTTAGGAATATCTGACTTGCATATATTACAGAAACAAATGTCGTCTTTATTAAAGTGGCAAAACACCACATCCTTGTAGTGTCACCATGTAACCACACACCCTGAAACGCTCACCATATCCTCTACCAATACATCCCACAGAGCAAAGCAACAGGCTACAAGTCAGTGCATGCCCTTGTCCTTCCACTGAGGAGATAGAACACGTGTAAGTACGGAGGATCAGAGCCGCAAACGCAAAGGTGTAAGATCAAATTCTTCCTTTCGCTTTGTCCATCCAATTCTACTGATTCAGAAATTCATGTAATTGGCGGACAGAACTCTTAGCTCGTTGTGTAAGCTAGTCTTTATAACCTTCTGGTCACAGCATTTCATTCAGTTACTCCTCTTTTGAGCATAATAGCGAATACTGGAATAAGATGTCATCTAGAAAAAAAAACTTTTGCTTTGATTTAGACACTTCAAGAAATTATTTTTTTTGGTGCTTAGTTTGAGTGAGGAAATAACTTTACCACTGTGGATCTATGCTAATTCTCCTTTGAAAGTGTCTGGATTATTGCCGTCAGTTCTCATTATACTTTTTTTTCAGAATTAAAGTCCGCTGGAGTATCTGATATTGTGTCCTCAAGATAGTATCACTTTCTTATAGTTGTCACCTTTTAATCTCTTACTAATCATTCCGAGCATCTCTATACCTTCACGCAGCAACATTAATGTCATTAATTGAATGACACCTTTACTGTTGGATGCATAAGCTCAATTCATATTGAAATATAGGACCCCTTTGAAGAAGTGCAGATCTAAAAGAAGTCTTGCCTATATTTTCTTCTTTAACTTACAGAATTAAGCATCAAGTTGTGGCTGTATTACGTTAGTGGTTACTGTTTAAAAGACAATTCATTCTTCTCTAAAATGTGTCTGTAGCTATAGATCAAGATAAGCATAATTAGTCACTTGACAAAAACAATACATTGCAAACTAATTCCTGAGTAATCAATCTTATCAGTGAGGACAATTTACGAGCTTTTAATTATCTTTGTTAAGCAACCTTTGTCTACACCGTATAATTGCACTATTCTATTCTGACTTACCTGACTTTTTTTAGGTCGTCTTCTTTCCCACTTAAAGCTCTCACTGTTCCCAACATAAAAGACTCACTATGTCAAAATAACACTGGTGCGCTTAGTCGTCTGGACTAACAGCAGTGGTTCATGGACAAGTATAAAGCAATACTCAAACATGTGTGCAGAGATAATTTCCCATTTGATTGGCAATAGCTGCAGAGAGTCAGAGGCTGCATATTCTGCAATTTTGTGCTTTTCTACAACTGTCACCGTGCTGATCTAAGTGGTTTCTCAGCCAGGATAGGAATAGACTCTCTATCGTCACTCTGTCTCCAAGAGTTTCAATAGAAACTTTAACCACTTCTCCAGAAAAGGAGAAGAGGCCATGACCAAGATTTGTTTTGAATATATTACAACAATGCTTAACAGCACCTTCTGTTGGGTAAAGCAGGGGGAAGAAACCAGAGGAGGGAGTAAAGTTTGTCTTTGAAGTATGGAGGAGAGAGTAACCTGGAAACAGAAAATATTAAGGAATTTGTGACAGAAATAAGAAATACAGTGAAGGACATAAGTCAGGGGAAAGAAGAAAGAAAAAAATAATAAAAAGCAATTGTAGCGTTTGATGTAGGGAATAAAACCAAAAAAGATGTGGTAAGTAAATGAGCAGGAAAAAGATCAGAATCAACAGATGTCAGGAAAACATCTCCAATCCTTAACACCATCTTTCTGGCCTCCCATTGTGTGTATGGTCCTCAAAGTTGCATTTGAGCCAAATTTTTAGTAAATACAAAAACTTTCAACAACATGCATACAACAGCAACATAAAAGCCCCATTTACAAACAGCCAGTCTGTACAGATCCAGTGGTTACTTCCATTTCAAAAAAGTAGCATAACTTTCTTGGGATATTAAATTGCACAAGCAGGCCTGATTTTCATTCAGACGCGTGACATGAAATCTTAATCCTGCTTCTGTTGCACTGAACATGGTCCAAAACGTCTAATACCTCCATACGTACTTATTTCAGTGACTACCTCAGCCCTCGTATACAGAAGCATTCCTAGGAAGAACCCTAGGATTTTTGAAAATCGAGACTGTGTTCTTTCAGCTTAGAGGGAGATTTGTACATCTACCTCACCTGTAAACAGAGCTTTTCCTTTCATTGCTCACCTTGCTGGCTCAGACCAGGCAAGTCTCAAGAAACAGCCAGAGGAGCAGGACCGCAAGGCAGCCCAGGTCAGGCACCTGGCTCTTCCAGCCACAGTGCACCGCTCTCCAGACACTGCAGCCAGCCAACTTGGCGAGGACCTCCTTTCGCCAATTCTAACGAGCGCTTACAGAGTCCGGAAAATTCAGTTCCTACTGGACTAATTCTCCAACTTCCCACCATTATCCACTCGCTATTTATCAAGCCCAGAGGGCCCCCAGCATCCTGATTAACCTAGTTCCAACAATGTTATTAGGATATACAGGTTCACGTCCTCAGAACACAGTAGCTAAAATGTATCATTCTATGTGAATATTTAATATTCAAATTGAATATTGAAATTGAATATATTTATTCTATAGCTTGTATAGAAATGTCCAGTCAAATGGCATAAAAATTATGTGTGATAAGAATCAGAATCTCCTAGAACTCATGTCAATCGTCACAGGCTAACCTATACACTGGACAGTGGGGGTAGACTTCACATATCTGAGAGATTTGCTGTTATTTTATCTACAACTGGCTTCAGTTAAGAAAGCGGAGACTTATAGCCCCAACTGTTTAATATTTGGATTATTATACATTTTTGCTAACGCTGTAGGTATCATAAAAAAAATGTTATATATCTCTATTTTCTATTTTTTGTTCTTTCTTTGGTGATGTTTGCACAAAACTTTCCGGTAGGAAAAACTTCTCCACATCACTGCATTAATGCACACTATTAATGCGCACTAAATACTTTTCCCACTGGAATGAAAATTATAATTCTCGCAGACTTAAAACAGGATATCCTAAAAAAAAAAGGCATAAAAAAAATGTTATATATCTCTATTTTCTATTTTTTGTTCTTTCTTTGGTGATGTTTGCACAAAACTTTCCGGTAGGAAAAACTTCTCCACATCACTGCATTAATGCACACTATTAATGCGCACTAAATACTTTTCCCACTGGAATGAAAATTATAATTCTCGCAGACTTAAAACAGGATATCCTAAAAAAAAAAGGTGGGGGGGAGGGGTGTGTTTAAAGATAGCAGAATTCTATTTATTCGGTGTGTAGAGGAAAAGGAATGTCATTCCCCCGTTTTCACTGGTGAGCTCTGACTTAAATATACTGAGTCATAAATATTTGGCTAAAATAATTCTAAGTAATCCTGGGGTGGATTAGCGCAGGTATGGAACTCAAAGAATTGTATGACTTGTGTGAATACATGATACTTACAGGTTAATAGAAGTTCAAAAGACTTGTCAT
Organism: Aptenodytes forsteri; assembly: GCF_000699145.1. Classification (NCBI taxonomy): domain Eukaryota; kingdom Metazoa; phylum Chordata; class Aves; order Sphenisciformes; family Spheniscidae; genus Aptenodytes; species Aptenodytes forsteri. Next base: position 689,451 of record NW_008794883.1, on the reverse strand, counting down.
CACCCATGGCCTCTAGCCAGGACACACACATGAATTTACAGATTAAGTGCCCTAAACCCCATTTGACTTAACCTATTTTACAGCTACTTTCTATTTTTCTAGTCCTTTTTGTTATTTTAATCCGATTAAAAGCTTTGCAATTGATTCAAAGGCAGATCCGAGTTAGTACAAATGTTCCCAAACTGTAGTCAGTGGAATACTTGATGGTGTGCGTAGAAGTTCACGGTCATACAGTCCCAAGATCTTTAATTCTTGAAGTTCATCAAAAGAGACCTGGTTTTAGATTCATCTGATCTCCTGATTATTTTGTAATGAAATGATTGCTGTGACTGAAACCTATTAGCTTATGAAAATCTTTACAAATCTGTTTCAGTTACTCAGAGGGACAGGATACGTTCAATGGTCTAGGAAAAGGAGGCCTCTAACCTTTAGGATGTAGGCAAAGCGTCGTCTTCCTGGTTGATTTCTTTTCATTAAAGTACTGTTGGTACCAGACCCTGCTTTTCTGCATATGTGCTCCACCCGCACTGACCTGTGTGAAACTCAGAACTTCCGATTCATGGGAAGTGGTGTGTTTTCCAAAATTGTCTTTATTATGAGTTGAAACAAAAACTTCTGTTCGCCATTCCCATAAGACATAATTGTAAAAGACGTTCTTTTGTAACATCTTCAATCTGGTTTATTGAGGTTTTCAAAAATTATTATTTTAATGTCAAAGTATTTTTCCACGTGAATTTTTATCAAAAATGGTACAGTTGCACACACACGCTATTCTTCCTTTCCCAATGAATGGTTTATTGGAAACAGATTTCTCCTGCAAAACAACTGCTTTTTTCCCCGTGGCCGACTTCACCCAGGCCGTGCACAGCACACACGTGCTGCGGACAGCCAGGTACACATCTGCAGCCGTGCCCCGGTGTCTGCGCGGGTGGAGGTACCGGGAATTTACCGCACCCAGGCGACTGGGACTGGAGGCATTCGCCCGAGGCTCTCTTTGGCTCATCGGCACCCCCGCGTCCCTCCCTCCGGGCCACCCGGCGAAGGCCGGCAGGTGTCAAGGCGGCGAGGGAGCGGCACGCCCCGCCACGCCGCCGGGCTCGCTCCGCTCTCCGGGAGCTGGGGAGGCCT
>NW_008794883.1:686945-687643 GCF_000699145.1 Aptenodytes forsteri | reverse complement strand
GCCTCACGCCTCACAGCCCCTTTTGTACCGAACCACCGCCAGTCCCGGAAAAGTTTCAGGGCTGTTAAAAGCACCGTTAAGTTTGTATTTGCTGCAGCGCGGTGGGTGCATCGCGAGCGAGTGTTTTTGTTTTAAACCTACGTAGGGCCAAATGATGTCTTTGGCGTCTAGTTATTTACCACGCATCGGAGTGGGCTACTGCTTACAGCCTTTTGGAAGAAGAAGGGGGAAAAAATAACCAAACCACCAGCCTTTCTTTGTGTGCATGCGTGGAAGTGGCAAAGAAAGAAAGAAATTCATGTTACCTGCAGTCGACGTAATTGTCAGTCCAAAGAGGAACAATAAACCCAGCTCCATTAAACCCAAATTGCACGCTTGTTGACTGCAGGCAAAGGTGAACGGCAGGGGCGACTGAACCGCTCCAGGAGGAATCACTTCAGGTTGGAGGCAGGGAATATCCTGGGGCTGGCGGCACACGCTGCACCCGGAGTTAGTTCCCACACGGAGGTGTGATGAGTGGTTCTCCCTTGCAGTTATTTTCCTCCAGTGCGGACTTAGTCCTGAAGGGGAGAGTGTTGTCAAAAGAAGGGAAGATCCATCGCTTGGCTTTTCCCACACACACCTCCCACCCCACCCCCAAATCTGATCAGAAACCGGAGCTGCTGCTTTCCAGCTGCAGACGCCTCCCACCCGCGGAC